>NW_024704750.1:23001461-23038572 GCF_018977255.1 Callorhinchus milii | reverse complement strand
GGACATCACCCCCAACCCCCCCAGGACACCACCCCCCACCCCCCCAACCCCCCCAGGACGACATCACCCCCACCCCCCCACCCCCCAGGACATCACCCCCCCACACCCCCACCCCCCCAGGAGGATATCACCCCCCACCCCCCCAGGACATCACCCCCCCACACCCCCACCCCCCCAGGACACCACCCCCACCCCCCCAACCCCCCCAGGACGACATCACCCCCCACCCCCCCAGGAGGATATCACCCCCCACACCCCCACCCCCCCAGGAGGATATCACCCCCCACACCCCCACCCCCCCAGGGAGGATATCACCCCCCCCCCCACCCCCCCAGGAGGATATCACCCCCCCCCACCCCCCCAGGAGGATATCACCCCCCCACCCCCCCACCCCCCCAGGAGGATATCACCCCCCACCCCCCCACCCCCCCAGGAGGATATCACCCCCCCCCCCACCCCCCCAGGAGGATATCACCCCCCACCCCCCCAGGAGGATATCACCCCCACACCCCCCAGGAGGATATCACCCCCCCACCCCCCCAGGAGGATATCACCCCCCAACCCCCCCGGAGGACATCACCCCCCCAACCCCCAAACCCCCAGGAGGATATCACCCCCCAACCCCCCCAGGAGGATATCACCCCCCCCCACCCCCCCAGGAGGATATCACCCCCCCACCCCCAGGAGGATATCACCCCCCCACCCCAGGAGGATATCACCCCCCCACCCCCAGGAGGATATCACCCCCCCCCCCACCCCCCCAGGAGGATATCACCCCCCACCCCCAGGAGGATATCACCCCCCCACCCCCCCAGGAGGATATCACCCCCCCACCCCCAGGAGGATATCACCCCCCCACCCCTAGGAGGATATCACCCCCCCCCCACCCCCAGGAGGATATCACCCCCCCACCCCCAGGAGGATATCACCCCCCACCCCAGGAGGATATCACCCCCCACCCCCCAGGAGGATATCACCCCCCACCCCCCAGGAGGATATCACACCCCACCCCCCCAGGAGGATATCACCCCCCCACCCCCCCAGGAGGATATCACTCTGCACAACACACACAGACTGTACAGAACTGCAAACTCTCAGCAATAAACAGGGAGCAGTTGGACCTGGAGAGAGAGAGAGAGAAAATGAATCTTTACAATCTTAAAGGGGGTGAAGGAACAGAGAGACCGGGGGGTTCATATAGTAAATCTTTGAAGGTGGCCGGACAGGTAGATACAGCTGTTAAAAAAGCATCCGGGATACACGGCTTTATAAATAGGGGCATAGAATACAACAGTCAGGAAGTTATGATGAACCTTTATATATAACACTGGTTAGGCCTCAGCGAGAGACTGTTCAGTTTGCAGAGCTATGGGGAGAGGGCGGGGGAGTGGGGTTGATCAGGGCTATGGGGAGAGAGTGGGGGAGTGGGGTTGATCAGGGCTATGGGGAGAGAGCGGGGGAGTGGGGTTGATCAGGGCTATGGGAGAGCGCGGGGGAGTGGGGTTGATCAGGGCTATGGGGAGAGAGCGGGGAGTGGGGTTGATCAGGGCTATGGGGAGAGAGCGGGGGAGTGGGGTTGATCAGGGCTATGGGGAGAGAGCGGGGGAGTGGGGTTGATCAGGGCTATGGGGAGAGAGCGGGGGAGTGGGGTTGATCAGGGCTATGGGGAGAGAGCGGGGGGAGTGGGGTTGATCAGGGCTATGCGGAGAGTGGGGGAGTGGGGTTGATCAGGGCTATGGGGAGAGAGCGGGGGAGTGGGGATGATCAGGGCTATGGGGAGAGAGCGGGGGAGTGGGGTTGATCAGGGCTATGGGGAGAGCGCGGGGGAGTGGGGTTGATTGGGGCTATGGGGGGAGAGTGGGGGAGTGGGGTTGATTTGGAAGCTCTTTTCAAAAAGCGGCACAGATACGATGGGCCAAATGTCCTCCTTCTGTGCTCTATAATTCTATGATTTACACAGCACCCTTCACCTTTCAGAAAGAATAGTCGGGAGGTGTTGGACACTCAAGGGTTTGTACCCTCGCTGGGTGTTGGGATCAGGAGGGGGGATTAACTGGGGATGGGAAGGTGACCAAAAGAGAGGTCAAAGAGGTGGGTCTTGAGACGGGGAAGATCTTGAGAAAGCGAGTGAAGAGCAAGTGAGAAAACATTTATTTTGGTTTTCATAATAACAACAATAATAATCCTTACATCTGAGCTACAGTAGCAGGTTTCACATCAGGACAGTCTCACAACGCTTCACAGGATATCCTGTAAGGTGCAGTGACTGTCTTTTGTGGATGAATTGATTAATTGTCAGCAAAACCCACACTGCGTTGCACTGGGCAGAAACGGTTGTCACTGTGAACGGCCAGTGAGGATTGTACAAAATGAAGAGCTGCCCTGGCCCAGCTCAGCCAAGGCTGCTTTTAATATAATAGTAGATAGATTTCTGCTAAATAAATAATGTCCGTGGATATATAGTTTGGGGACACGACATGTCAAGCGACTGCCAGGACAGTGGAAGGCGAACTAGATGGACCTCGGTCTTCTTTCGCCAGCAAATTCTTATGTTGGTAAACCAGGTAAAGGACGCTGCCTGGTGGTGAGACGCGGCATTTCGTCACAGTTTTACAATCTGAAGCTGCCCCTGGACTGGCTGAGGTCCCAGAAATTTCTGTTTTTATTTGAGATTTCCAGCATCTGCAGTATTTTGCCTTTAGTATTACATACTGTGTGGTGTGAAGCGAGCTGGGCAGAGGGAACAGAACGGCGTCCGTCTGATCAATCTTCGAAAGGAATTAAAGAGGAAATTAGAGAATTGTGGGAATGTGAAATTCTCTGCCACAAACTGTAGTTACTGTAAAGTCTGTAAATTATTTTATGGGAATGAGATGGATGTCTGAAGAGGAGGAATATTAATATATAAAGGGGGAGGGGGGCAGGGGGAGAGGGGGCAGGGGGGAGAGGGGGGCAGCGGGGAGTGGTTGGTCTGCGGGGAAACCCTGGATCCCAAAGTGAGAGGTTTGGGGGTAATAGGGTTATTGGAGGTGGGGCTAGGATTGGGGGCGGGGTTAGGATTGGGGCGGGGCTCGGGTTGGGGGCGGGGTTAGGATTGGGGGCGGGGTTAGTGTTGGGGCGGGGCTCGGGTTGGGGGCGGGTCAGGATTGGGGGCGGGGTTAGTGTTGGGGCGGGGCTCGGGTTGGGGGCGGGGTCAGGATTGGGGGCGGGGTTAGTGTTGGGGCGGGGCTCGGGTTGGGGGCGGGTCAGGATTGGGGCGGGGTTAGTGTTGGGGCGGGGCTCGGGTTGGGGGGGGTTAGGATTGGGGGCGGGTTAGGATTGGGGCGGGGCTCGGGTTGGGGGCGGGGTTAGTGTTGGGGCGGGGCTCGGGTTGGAACCCATTTCCCCACCTTCTGTCACCAAACTCATCCTGTCCCTGAAACCCACCACTTACCCCCTTGACCCCATCCCCACTCCACTCCTTATCTCCCAGCTCCACCTCCTTGCCCCACTTCTCACAGACATCATCAACCTGTCCCTCTCCTGTGGCTCTGTTCCCATTCCCCTCAAAACTGCCATCATCACTCCCACCTTGAAAAAACCCTCCCTTGATGCGTCGCAGCTGTCAAGCTACCGGCCATCTCCAACCTCCCCTTCCTGTCCAAGGTCCTTGAAAGAGTTGTCGCCTCCCGGCTGCGCTCTTTCCTCTCCACCCACTCACTTTTTGAACCCCTCCAGTCGGGTTTCCGTGCTGCCCATAGCACAGAAACCGCCCTGGTCAAGGTCACTGATGACATCCTGACCATCTGCGAGAGGGCTCCCTCTGCCTCCTCGTCCTCCTCGACCTATTGGCCGCATTCGATACGGTCGACCACTCTATCCTCCTCCACCGCTTGTCCTCCCACCTCAACCTTCAAGGCCCTGTCCTTGAGTGGTTTAGGTCGTACCTCTCCCACCGTCTTCATTTTGTCTCTGCAAACGGCTTTTCCTCCACCCCCCGCACTGTCTCGTGCGGTGTCCCTCAGGGCTCTGTCCTCGGTCCCCTCCTCTTCACCCTCTATACGCTCCCCCTGTGGTGACATCATCCGCAGACATGGGGTTAACTTCCACATGTATGCGGATGACACCCAACTCTACCTTTCCTCCTCTACCCTCAACTCCACGACCACCGATGTCCTGACAGCTGTCTGTCCGACATCGAGTCCTGGACGAGAGACAACTTTCTTCAGCTCAACGTGTGCAAAACTGAGGCCCTCCTGATTGGCTCACGTCAGCGCCTCCGCACCTCAGGCGCTGACACCATCAGCTCCGCACTCTCCACCTCTCAAAGCCATCAGGAACCTCGGGGTTCTGTTCGACCCTGAGCTGTCCTTTCTCCCTCATATCCGCACCACAACCGGCACCGCCTTCCATCACCTCCGGAACATCGCCAGACTACGGCATTACCTCCACGCCTTTATCACCTCAAGGCTGGACTATGGGAACTCTCTCCTCGTCGGCCTTCCCGGCCCTCCCTCCACACTGCAGGTCATTCAGAACTCTGCAGCTCGTGTACTGTCCCGCACCAGACACTGCGCCCACATCACTCCCACCCTCGCCCTCACCCTCGCCCTCACCCTCGCCCTCGCTCGCCTCCACTGGCTTCCCATCCCCCAGAGGATCGAATTCAAGATCCTCATCCTCACCTACAAGGCCATTCACGGCCTCGCTCCCTCCTACCTCTCCGACCTACTATCCCCCTACCTACCTGCCCGTACCCTCTGGCTCCCGTCTGCTCCACACCCCCCGCCCCAACCGCCCTACCATCGGTGGCCTTCAGCCTCTCAGCCCCGAGGCTCTGGAACTCTATCCCCAGTGCCTTCGCCGCTTCCTCCCTTTCCTCCTTCAAGGCCGGTCTCAAGACCTTTCTCTTTGACCTTCAGCCTTCAGCTCCACTCTCGACTCTCTACCCCCTCCCTCAACCTGACCATTTCCCCCCTCCTCGCTCCCTCCCTTCCCTCCCTCACCCTGACCATTTCCCCCCTCCTCGCTCCCTCCCTTCCCTCCCCTCACACTGACCATTTCCCCCCTCCTCACTCCCTCCCTTCCCTCCCCTCACCCTGACCGTTTCCCCCCAATGCTCGGGTCCGACCCAACTGTCCAGCGCCTTGGGACGTCCTCCCGACATGAAAGGCGCTCTATAAATGAAATCTTGTTGTTGTTGTTGGGGGCGGGTCTCGGATTGGGGGCGGGGCTCGAGTTGGGGGCGGGGTTAGCGTTGGGGGCGCCAGTGTTGGGGGCGGGGCTCGAGTTGGGGGCGTGGTTCGGGTTGCAGGCGGGGCTCGGATTGGGGGCAGGGCTCGGGTTGTCGGAGCTCGTGTTGTGGGCGGGGTTAGTGTTGTGGGCGGGGTTAGCGTTGGGGGCGGGGCTCGGGTTTGGGGTGGGCCTCAGGTTGGGGGCGGGGTTCGAGATGGGGGGGCTCGGGGTGGGAGTGGGGCTCGGGGTGGGGGCGGGGCACGGGGTGGGGGCGGGGCACGGGGTGGGTGTGTGGGCGGGGCTCGGGGAGGGGGCGGGGCTCGGAGAGAGGGCGGGGCTCGGGGAAGGGGCGGGGCTCAGGTGGGGGTGGGGCTCGGGGTGTGGGCGGGGCTCGGGGTGGGTGTGGGCACGGGGCTCGGGGAGGGGGCGGGGCTCGGGGCTCGGGGTGGGTGTGGGGGCGGGGCTCGGAGAGGGGGCGGGGCGCGGGTTGGGCGGGGCGCGGGGTGGGGGCGGCCTGACCGCGGAGCGGAAGTTGCAGTCAATGTCCCGGATGCAGTAGGAGCTGGTTGCCAGGAGACGGGGCCGCGGGTCAGCAACTGCCAGAGACATGGAGGAGGATGTGGACACAAACCCGAGAGTGAGTGTGTGTGAGAGAGAGAGTGTGAGAGCGAGTGAGAGAGAGTGTGTGAGAGAGAGAAAGAGAGAGTGTGTGAGAGAGAGTGTGAGAGAGAGTGAGAGAAAGTGTGAGAGAGTGTGTGAGAGAGAGAGTGTGAGAGTGTGTGAGAGAGTGAGAGAGAGAGAGAGAGAGAGTGTGTGAGAGAGAGAGTGAGAGAGCGAGTGAGAGAGAATGTGCGAGAGAGAGAAAGAGAGAGTGTGTGAGAGAGTGTGAGAGTGAGAGTGTGTGAGAGAGAGAGTGAGAGAGTGTGTGTGAGAGAGTGTGTGAGAGAGAGTGAGAGAGTGTGTGAGAGAGAGTGAGAGAGTGTGTGAGAGAGAGTGTGAGAGTGAGAGTGTGTGAGAGAGAGAGTGAGAGAGTGTGTGTGAGAGAGTGTGTGAGAGAGAGAGTGAGAGAGTGTGTGTGAGAGAGTGTGTGAGAGAGAGTGAGAGGTGTGTGAGAGAGAGTGAGAGAGTGTGTGAGAGAGAGTGTGAGAGAGAGTGTGAGAGTGAGAGTGTGTGAGAGAGAGAGTGAGAGAGTGTGTGTGAGAGAGTGTGTGAGAGAGAGAGTGAGAGAGTGTGTGTGAGAGAGTGTGTGAGAGAGAGTGAGAGAGTGTGTGAGAGAGAGTGAGAGAGTGTGTGAGAGAGAGTGTGAGAGTGAGAGTGTGTGAGAGAGGAGTGAGAGAGTGGTGTGAGAGAGTGTGTGAGAGAGAGTGAGAGAGTGTGTGAGAGAGAGTGTGAGAGAGAGAGTGAGAGAGTGTGTGTGAGAGAGTGTGTGAGAGAGAGTGAGAGAGTTTGAGAGTGTGTGTGAGAGAGAGTGAGAGAGTGTGAGAGAGAGAGTGAGAGAGTGTGTGTGAGAGAGTGTGAGAGAGAGAGTGTGTGAGAGAGAGTGTGAGAGAGTGTGTGAGAGAGAGAGTGTGAGAGAGAGTGTGAGAGAGAGTGTGTGTGAGTGAGAGTGTTTGTGAGAGAGAGAGTGAGAGAGAGTGTGAGAGTGAGAGTGTGTGAGAGAGTGAGAGAGAGAGCGAGAGAGAGAGTGTGTGAGAGAGAGAGTGAGAGAGCGAGTGAGAGAGAATGTGTGTGAGAGTGTGAGAGAGAGAGTGTGAGAGAGTGTAAGTATGAGAGAGTGAGGATGAGGATGTGTGTGTGAGTATGAGAGAGAGTGAGAATGAGTGTGTGTGAGTGAGAGAGAGAGTAAGTGAGAGTGAGGATGAGGGTGTGTGTGAGAGTATGAGAGAGAGTGAGAGTGTGTGTGTAAGAGAGTGTGAGTGTATGAGAGTAAGAGAAGGAGAATGAGAGTGTGTGAGAGAGTGAGAGTATGAGAGTAAGAGAAGGAGAATGAGAGTATGTGTGAGAGATTGTGAGAGTATGAGAGAGAGTAAGAGAGAGTGAGAGTGTGTGTGAGAAGTGTGAGAGAGTGTGTGTTTGGGGTCCTGCTTGGGGCGGGGTGAGGGGTGGGGGGTTGTGTGTCTGTTTGGGTGTCCTATTGGGGGTGAGGGGTGTGTGTTTGGGGGTGCTGTTGGGGGTGAGGGTGTGTGTGTTTGGGGGTGCTGTTGGGGGTGAGGGTGTGTGTGTTTGGGGGTGCTGTTGGGGTGAGGGTGTGTGTTTGGGGGTGCTGTTGGGGTGAGGGGGTGTGTGTTTGGGGGTGCTGTTGGGGGTGAGGGTGTGTGTGGGGGTGCTGTTGGGGGTGAGGGGGTGTGTGTTTGGGGGTGCTGTTGGGGGTGAGGGTGTGTGTGTTTGGGGTGCTGTTGGGGGTGAGGGGGTGTGTGTTTGGGGGTGCTGTTGGGGGTGAGGGTGTGTGTGTTTGGGGGTGCTGTTGGGGGTGAGGGTGTGTGTGTTTGGGGGTGCTGTTGGGGGTGAGGGTGTGTGTGTTTGGGGGTGCTGTTGGGGGTGAGGGTGTGTGTGTTTGGGGGTGCTGTTGGGGGTGAGGGTGTGTGTTTGGGGGTGCTGTTGGGGGTGAGGGTGTCCCTGATCATGTTATTTCTTTCAGATGGTGAAGACGGGCCGCCGAGCTCGCCAGGCTCTGGAGCCCTCACAGGAGGAAACCCTCGTCACTCGCCAAACCCCGTCCACTGGCTGCTTGGCTGAGGTGGTTACTGTGTCCCTGACAGTCAGTCACTCAGGGCGCTGGCCCTGCGGGGGAGAGACCAAGCACCACAGAGCGAGGGAGCCCGAGGGCCGTCAGTAAAGACACAGTCAACAACAACTTGCGTTTATACAGTGCCCCACACGCAGGGTAGCGTCCCAGGCCGCTTGGCAGTGGGGGAGCACGATGCTGAGCCTGGGGGAGGGTGGCGGTCAATGACGCAGGGGGCTGGCAGGTGTAGAGGCTGAGCCCGACAGTGTGAGGGGACTGCAGTGAAATGCGATGGCTTCCCCAAGGTGCTGAGCTATTGTTGGTGGGAATCCAGTGCAGAGAAGGGGGTTCAGTAAAGCTATTTACTGTCTGTGTTTGCCCTCCCCCAGGGGCCCCCCGGGAAGCCCGCTCGGCGGCAGGGAGGATGGGCCGACGACACCGCACGCTCAGCCAAGTAAGTTTGTCCTCTTTGTGGGGGAGGGGGACCTAAACCCAGGGGGGTTCTGTTTGTTACCCAGCAGTGAAGGTCCTGCATTACACTGAAGCACATTCAGGTGCCCGGGGTGAGAGGCTCAAGTGCCCGGGGTGGGAGGCTCAGGTGCCCGGGGTCAGGCAGCTCTGGTGCCCGGGGTCAGGCGGCTCTGGTGCCCGGGGTCAGGCGGCTCTGGTGCCCGGGGTCAGCCTGTGGAAACTGATGGCTGAGTAATCGGGTGCAACAGCGTGAACTGGAGACCAGATTATTTATTGAGAAGCAGAAGGTTTATGCAGAGTCTCCACCAGGGCGCAGCGCGGTCTCACAGCTCAGCCCTGGTGTGACTGACACTGCACTGAGCAGCTCCAGGTTAGGACGTCTGTCACAGTCAGCCATCTGGAGATCCAGACGATGGACATGGTTAAGGTGATGAAAGGGTTTCAGAATTAACCATGAAAAACTCTTTCCACTGATAGGAAATGTGACTGTGCGGTGGGGTATCTCTGTCAAAGCAGAACAACAACAGCAGAACAATAACTTGCGTTTACACAGCGCCCCTCACACAGGGTAGCGTCCCAGAGCGCTTGACAGTGACGGAGCACGATGCCATGCCGGGGAGAGGAGAACCTGACCTGAGGCATGGTCGAAATGCGAAGGTCTTTAGGCTAACCTAAAGATGGGGAAGGAAGAGGCAAGACGGATAGAGGAAGAGTGTTCAAGGGTTTCGGGGCATAGTGGCTGAAAATGCGGCCATAGAATTATACAGCACAGAAGGAGGCCATTAGGCCCATCGTGTCTATACCGCTCTTTGAAAAGATCTATCCAAACTAGTCCCACCCCCCGTTCTCGCCCCATAGCCCGGCAAACTTGTCCTCCCCAAATAATTATCTACTCTCTTAAAAGCTGTTATTGAATCGGCTTCCACCGGCCTTTCAGGCAATGCATTCCAGATCCCAACAACTCGCTGTATGAAAACATTTCTCCTCACATCCCCTCTGTTGTTTTTAACACCTATTTTAACTCGGTGTCCTCGGGTTACTGACCCACCCGCCAGTGGGAATAGTTTCTCCTTGTTCTCCCTATCGAATCCCCTCATCATTTTGAAAACTTCTATTAAGTCTCCTCTTAACCTTCTCTGCTCCAAGGAGAATAATCCAAGCTTCTCGAGCCTCTCCTGATAACTGAAGTCCCTCATTCCTGGTACCATTCTGGTCAATCTCCTTTGCATCCTCTCCAATGTCTTGACATCCTTCCTAAAGTGAGGGGCCCAGAACTGAACACAGTCTCTAACTGAGGCCTAACCAGTGTTTTATATAAAGGTTCATCATAACTTCCTGACTGTTGTATTCTATGCCCCTATTTATAAAGCCGTGTATCCCGGATGCTTTTTTAACAGCTGTATCTACCTGTCCGGCCACCTTCAAAGATTTACCATATGAACCCCCCGGTCTCTCTGTTCCTTCACCCCCTTTAAGATTGTATCATCAGCGTATATTGTCTCTCCTCATTCTTCCTCCCAAACTGCATCGATTCGCATTTCTCCACATTAAACTTCATCTGCCACGTGTCGGCCCATTTTCCCAGTCTGTCTATGTCTAGTAAAGCTCCCTCCACCCCGTTCACACTCCCAGGTCAGGGGCAGCAAGTCTTAGTGTTGGGAGGAATGTGGAATGTTTGTGCTGAACTGGAACGTGCTGCTGGGTGCTGGGTATTGATCAGTCAGTGTGCTGAAGGGTAGGACAAGGTTAGCAAAGCTGTGAAGCAGCAAAATCAGTCTCTGCAGATTGTGTGAAAAATTCAGAGAGAATATGCAAACTGCAAATTAATGCTAGTCCATTGCCTCAAACTGAGTTGCTTGGAGGGTAGGCAGTGGGGTGTGTAGGAAGAGGGTTGGGTGGAGGCACTGGTGGGGGGTAGGCAACTGGAGGGGAGGAGGAGGGGAGGCAGTGGGGTGGGGGGGTGTAGGCAGTGGGGGAGGGTGTAGGCAGTGGGGGGGATTGGCAGTTGGGGGGTTTAGCAGTAGGCGGGTAGACAGTGGGGATAGGCAGTGGGAGGGCTGGGCAGTGAGGGGGCTGGGCAGTGAGGGGGCTGGGCAGTGAGGGGGCTGGGCAGTGAGGGGGCTGGGCAGTGAGGGGGCTGGGCAGTGAGGGGCTGGGCAGTGAGGGGGCTGGGCAGTGAGGAGGGTGGGCAGTGAGGGGTGTGGGCAGTGAAGGGGGTGGGCAGTGAGGGGGTTGTGCAGTGAGGGGGGTTGGGCAGTGAGGGAGTTAGTGAGGGGTGGGCAGTGAGGGGGTTGGGCAGTGAGGGGGGTGGACAGTGAGTGAGAGGTGTGGGCAGTGAGGGGGTGTTAGTGAGGTGGGAGTAGGTAATGAGGGGGGTGGGCAGTGAAAGGGGGGTATTGAGGTGGGTAGGCAGTGAGGGGTGGGCAGTGAGGGGCTTAGGCAGTGAGCGGGAGGTAGGCAGTGAGCGGGAGGTAGGCAGTGAGGGGGGGTAGGCAATGAGGGGGGGTAGGCAGTGAGGCATGGTAGGTAATGAGGGGGTTGTAGGCAGTGAGGGGGTAGGCAGTGAGGGGGCACTGGTAGGCAGGGAGGGCGTAAGCAGTGGGAGGGGTAGGCAGTGAGGGGTTAGGCAGTGAGGAAGGGAGGCAATGAGACGGGGTAGGCAGTGAGGGGGGTAGGCACTAAGGGGAGGGTAGGCAGTGAGTGGGGGCAGGCAGTGAGGGGGTAAGCACTAAGGGGAGGGGAGGCAGTGAGTGGGGGGCAGGCAGTGAGTGGGGGGCAGGCAGTGAGTGGGGGGCAGGCGGTGAGTGGGGGGCAGGCGGTGAGTGGGGGGCAGGCGGTGAGTGGGGGGCAGGCGGTGAGTGGGGGTAGGCAGTGAGTGGGGGCAGGCAGTGAGGTGTTGCATGGTGTGTGGATGAGCATTAATTGGAGGAGGAGGGCAGGTGGGAGGGAGGGAGTGCAGTGGGGGAGGGAAGGAGGGAGGGAGGCTGATGTAATCAGATGGTGATGGAGTGTTGGGAGAGACCAGAACTGTCATTTTAATTAACTTTGTAAACTGCTGATTCAGCATCTGTACTGGTCCCCGGGCCCTGGGAAGGTCAGGAGAACTGTTTTCAAGACATTAAACCACGGAATGAAGTGTAACATGGCTGTTGAGATTGAGACAGGAACAATATGTAAAAGGAATTGGTTAGTGGGGAATGTGCATAGAGTGGAGACTCCAGCACTGATGTAATGGGGACGGCGGAGGGAAGGCCGTGCTCTCCCAGCACTGTGCTGCAGTGTCAGCCTGCGCTGTGATGGCAAGTCCCAATGTGAGGCCTGGTTGGGTAAATGTAACGCAGGCCTTGTCTTCTCGTTGCAGATCAGGACGCAAAGTTCCAGACGAGATTGAAGAGTAAGTTTGCCAGGACTGGAGTTTATTCCTCCCGTTAGTAACTGTTAGTCAGTGTGTCAGGGATGGCCACTCCCCTTCTGTCTGCCGCTGCTCGTCCCTCAGGCATGCTGTGGAGGAGCTGCTCTCACCACACATAGTGATTAACACTCCCCCAGTCACTGTGTGTGCCAACCCTCACTCACACAAACAACCTGTTGTGCCTCCTGAACCATGTAACCTAACCCCGCTCTCCCTCCCGTCCACTACACATTCCACACCATCCCACAGTCCCTTCGCCTCGCTCCCTCCCTCCCTCCCTCCCTCCCTCGCCTCCTTCAAGGCCCGTCTCAAGACACTCCTCTTTAACTGCTTTCAGCCTACCCCCCACCCTCCCTGCCCCCCCTCCTGATCCCAACCCCCAGCTCGGGTATATGTTAATGTAAATGTAATTTGTTTTCGTTGTGATTAATATTCCTTCTCATCAAGCATGTTTCTAATTGTTTATTGAGGGCAGGGATTCCTCTCTGCTCCTGTTAACCCCACAAGCCAAAGCCCTACTGGTCCTGAGCTGCACAAGCAGTGGGAAAGCTTTCCAGGGAGGCCTCTGTGGTGAAGTTTGAGGTTAGACTCTAATAGTTACCTGTTGCACACTCTGGTGGACTATACTGCACTCTGGTAGCCTGGCTCGGCCCGGCCGCTGGGAGTGCACAGGGTAATATAATAATCCTCGCTGGGGACCACATTAATCTTCCTCCCTCCCTCTCCCAACAGTAAGCGACTGAGACCAGACACCCCCGAGGGATCAGAGGATGGTGGAGGTGAGAAATTGTTAGCCATGTTGCTGGAGGGATGGGGTTGTGGCTGTACTGGGTTGTGGCTGCGGCTGTGGCTGTGGCTGTGGCTGTGCTGGGCTGTGGTGGCTGTGGTTGTGGCTGTGGTGGCTGTGGTTGTGGCTGTGCTGGGCTGTGGTGGCTGTGCTGGGCTGGGCTGTGGTGGCTGTGGTTGTGGCTGTGCTGGACTGTGGTGGCTGTGGTTGTGGCTGTGGTGGCTGTGGTTGTGGTGGCTGTGGTTGTGGCTGTGCTGGGCTGTGGTGGCTGTGCTGTGGTGGCTGTGGCTGTGGTTGTGGCTGTGCTGGGCTGTGGTGGCTGTGGCTGTGCTGTGGTGGCTGTGGTTGTGGCTGTGGTGGCTGTACTGGGCTGTGGTGGCTGGGGTTGTGGCTGTGGTGGCTGTACTGGGCTGTGCTGGGCTGTGGTGGCTGTGCTGGGCTGTGGTGGCTGGGGTTGTGGCTGTGGTGGCTGTGGCCGTGCTGTGGCGGACTGTGCTGTGTTAGGGTGACTCTGGCTCAGACACTGATGAGCTGCTGCTAGCGCAGATTCTGCAATAATTGTTCAATTTCTCTTCACATCAACAAGGGAAAATAGGCTGTCCAGACTGAGCAGGTCCCTAAATAACACACTCACACACACACAGCGCTATTTCCACAGGTTAATTTGCTGTGTATTTACTGATAAGAGTTGTGTATATATCAATCAATATCTTTGCGAGTGGCACTCTCTCTGCGTGCCTGGCTGTGGGGTGTGGGAGCAGAGAGGGCCGGTAATGAGCTGAGCGGGAGCTGCCTGGTGGAAGGGCTGGAATTAGGTCTGAATTGGAGAGTTGATGCAAATGGGCCAATGCCTAACGCCAGTCATCTGTCTTCAGCAAAGTTCTGACACCCACATCAGCAGCTGAGTGAGTGAGACACACTGCTGATGGAAAGGTCTGATCAGATCAGACACAGCCAGGCTGAGACATCAAGGGGTGGGGGGGAGGGGAGTGTGGCTGAGACAGTGACATGGTGGGGTGGGGGAGTGTGTGACTGAGAGACAGGGACATGGGGCTGTGGGGAGGGGCTGAGGGACAGTGACATGGAGTGGGGGGGCTGAGTGACAGGGATATGGGGCTGTGGGGGGGGGGGTGCTGAGAGACAGTGACATAGGGCTGTGGGGGGGCGAATGCTGAGAGACAGTGACATGGGGCTGTGGGTGGGGGGTGCTGACAGGGACATGGGTGGGGGGCTGAGAGACAGGGACGTGGGGGTGGGGGGGCTGAGAGACAGGGACATGGGTGGCTGGGCTGAGAGACAACGACGTGGGGGGGCTGAGAGACAGGGACGTGGGGCTGGGAGTGGGGGGGCTGAGAGACAGAGAAATGGTGGGGTGGGGGAGTGTGTGACTGAATTGTTAGGCTCACTCGAAGGGGCTCCTGAGAGAAGTCACCCTGCTCTTAGTGTCCAGGAGAGCAGGGCGGGGGGTGGGGGGTGAGAGCAGGGCGGGGGTGGGGGGAGAGCAGGGCAGGGGGAGAGCAGGGTGGGGGGGGTGAGCAGGGCGGGGGGGTGAGCAGGGCGGGGGGTGGGGGGTGAGAGCAGGGCAGGGGGAGAGCAGGGCGGGGTGAGCAGGGCGGGGGGGGTGAGCAGGGCGGGGGGGGTGAGCAGGGCGGGGGGGTGAGCAGGGCGGGGGGGGAGTGAGCAGGGCGGAGCAGGGCGGGGGGGAGAGCAGGGCGGGGGGGGGAGAGCAGGGCGGGGGGGGAGAGCAGGGCGGGGGGGGAGAGCAGGCGGGGGAGTGAGCAGGGCGGGGGGAGAGCAGGGCGGGGGGGAGAGCAGGGGGGGGGGGAGCAGGGGGGGGGGGGGGGGGGAGAGGCGGGGGGGGGGGGGGGGAGGAGCAGGGCGGGGGGGGGGGGGGAGAGCAGGGCGGGGGGGCGGGGGGGGGAGCAGGGCGGGGGGGAGAGCAGGGCGGGGGGGGAGAGCAGGGCGGGGGGGAGTGAGCAGGGCGGGGGGAGTGAGCAGGGCGGGGGGGGAGAGCAGGGCGGGGGGGGAGAGCAGGGCGGGGGGGGAGAGCAGGGCGGGGGGGGAGTGAGCAGGGCGGGGGGGAGTGAGCAGGGCGGGGGGGAGAGCGGGCGGGGGGGGGAGAAGGGGGGGGGGGGGAGAGCAGGGGGGGGGGGAGAGCAGGGCGGGGGGGAGTGAGCAGGGCGGGGGGGAGGAGCAGGGCGGGGGGGGGAGCAGGGCGGGGGGGGAGAGCAGGGCGGGGGGGAGTGAGCAGGGTGGGGGGGGAGAGCAGGGCGGGGGCGGGGGTGAGTAAAGCTGACAGTGTCACTGTACTGCTGTTGTGAGGGTGGAAACCCACCTGTCAGGACTTGTTGACGGGACACGGCCTGTAACCCCACATTGCTCCACTGACCACAGTGACGTCACATTACCCACTATCTGAATGGGCTCAGAGAGGGGATTTCTGTGCTCCAAGTACCAGCCAAGAAAATAATCTTTCTCTCTCTCTTTCCCTCACATTCTCTCTTTCCGTCTCTTTCCCTCAAATACATTGTCCACTGGCACCGTTGCCATCCCTTTAAAAACAGCCGCCATCACTCCTATCCTTAAAAAACCTTTCCTGGACCCATTCCTGCTCTCAAACTACCATCCCATCTCCAACCTCTCCTTCCTCTCCAAGATTGTGGAACGAGTTGTTGCTTCCCAGCTTCGTTCCTTTCTCTCCCACCAAGGAAGGAACCCCTCCAGTCGGGTTTCCGTGCCGCCCACAGCACAGACACCACCTGGTCAAAGTGACAAATGACATTCTGTCCATCTGCGACCAGGGCTCCCTCTGCCTCCTCGTCCTCCTCGACCTCTCTGCTGCCTTTGATACTGTTGACCACTCTATCCTCATCCACTGCCTCTCCTCTCACCTCAACCTTCACGGCTCGGTCCTTGACTGGTTCAGATCGTACCTCTCCACTTCATCTCCAAAAACGGCTTCTCTTCTAGTCCACACACCGTGTTGTGCGGCGTTCCTCAGGGCCTTGGTACGTCCTTCCAACGTAAAAGGCGCTATACAATTGTAATTTTGTATTGTTTTCTTTCTCTCTGACTATTCCACTCCTCTATCAGTGTTCTCTTTGCCTGTCAGTCGCTTTTGCATTGATGGCTGTCCTCGGTCCCCTCCTCTTCAATACCTACACGCTCCCTCTTGGTGACATCCTCCGCAGACATGGGGTTAACTTCTACATGAATGCAGATGACACCCAACTCTATCTGTCAGCCTTTTTGCCTCCACCCTTTGGAACTCCATCCCACATTCCCTTCGCCTCGCTCCCTCTCTTGCCTCATTGAAGGTGCATCTCAAAGCCCTCCTCTCGGTCCGCGCCCTCTTACCCTCCCTGCCCTCCATCCTCCTCGATCCCGAACCCCAGCTTGAGTCCAAATCCCTGACTGTCCAGCACCTTGGGATGTCCTCCCGAAGTGAAAGTCGCTCTGCGACTATTCCTCTCACTCTCAGTCAGTGTTCGCTCTGCCTCCCGGCCTTGCTTCTTTGATGGCTGTTAAGCGCCCTGCAGCTGCTGCTTAAGTTGCTGCTGTTGCTCCCAGGTTAAGTGCTGTTCCCGGCTAATGAGAGATTTGTGTTTGGGGACTGAGGTGATGTGTGAGGTGCGGGCAGAGCGGTGGCAGATGATTAGAGTGTGAGATGGGCTGAGTTAAGAGGCTGCCAGAAGCCAGTTGTGTGTAAATTGCTGGGGCTGAGACCAGCGGTGTGTGCTGTTACTGACATCCCAGAGGATTGCCATGTGGCTGCCCTCAGCCTTCATGTGACAATCACACACAAAGTGGTCAGGATTAAAGCTGATTTGCTACAGAACGTTCGGTGCTGAGTGTTAGCACTGCTCTTACCCGTTGTTACTGTTATTATACATTGAGTACACATATACAGAGTGAGACACAGTGTGTGAGAATAGTGAGACACTGTGTGTGTGTGTGCGCAGTGAGACACTGTGTGTGCGCAGTGAGACACTGTGTGTGCGCAGTGAGACACTGTGTGCGCAGTGAGAGACTGTGCACAGTGAGACACTGTGTTTGCGCAGTGAGACACTGTGTGTGTGAGCAGTGAGACACTGTGTGTGTGAGGAGTGAGACACTGTGTGTGAGGAGTGAGACACTGTGTGTGCGCAGTGAGACACTGTGTGTGCGCAGTGAGACACTGTGTGCGCGCAGTGAGACACTGTGTGTGTGAGCAGTGAGACACTGTGTGTGAGGAGTGAGACACTGTGTGTGCGCAGTGAGACACTGTGTGTGAGGAGTGAGACACTGTGTGTGAGGAGTGAGACACTGTGTGTGCGCAGTGAGACACTGTGTGTGAGGAGTGAGACACTGTGTGTGCGGAGTGAGACACTGTGTGCGCAGTGAGACACTGTGTGTGTGAGCAGTGAGACACTGTGTGTGTGAGCAGTGAGACACTGTGTGTGTGAGAGAGGTGAGACACTGTGTGCACAGTGAGACACTGTGTGTGAGAGAGGTGAGACACTGTGTGCGCAGTGAGACACTGTGTGTGTGAGAGAGGTGAGACACTGCGGACAGAACGCCCTCCTCACTAGTCTCCCCTCCTCCACAATTCCCCCTCCCCATGGTTAGAGGAGGTGCACGTATATGCGTGAGAAGGTGTGTGCGTTAGAGGGGGTATGTATGTGTGAGGGTGGGTGAAGGTGGCTGTGTGTGTGAGAGGGTGTGTGTATGTAGCTGTGTGTGTGAGAGGGTGTGTGTATGTAGCTGTGTGTGTGAGAGGGTGTGTGTATGTAGCTGTGTGTGTGAGAGGGTGTGTGTATGTAGCTGTGTGTGTGAGAGGGTGTGTGTATGTAGCTGTGTGTGTGAGAGGGTGTGTGTACGTATGTGTGTGTGCGGGTGTGTGTATGAGAGGGTGTGTGAGTGTGGGTTCTCAACAACAAAGAACAGCACTGCATAATAACATCATATTGTATTTTATACCCTCCCAACCTCCCCCCTGACCACCCCCCCCATCCTCCCCCCCCATCCTCCCCCCCATCCTCCCCCTGACCTCCCCCCAACACCCCCCCCATCCTCCCGCCTGACCACCCCCCCCATCCTCCCCCTGACCACCCCCCCAACACCCCCCCATCCTCCCCCCCAACACCCCCCCATCCTCCCCCTGACCACCCCCCATCCTCCCCCTGACCTCCCCCCAACACCCCCCCATCCTCCCCCTGACCCCCCCAACACCCCGCACATCCTCCCCCCTGACCTCTGACCTCCCCCCAACACCGCCCCCCATCCTACCCCCTGACCCCCCCCCAACACCCCCCCCAACCTCCCCCCTGCCCCCCCCCCCCCCCCGATGGTCTTGCCTTCTCCCCTTTCCATGCAGACATTCCCATTATCCCGGACCTGGAGGATGTGCAGGAGGAGGATCTCGCGATGCAGGTGGCCGCTCCCCCAAGGTACTGCCCCGCCAGGTACTCCCTCCCCCCAGGGTGGGGAGGTGTGTGTGTGGGGGGGGGGGGGGAGGTGTGTGTGTGGGGTCAGGTGTGTGTGTGGGGTCAGGTGTGTGTGTGTGGGGTCAGGTGTGTGTGTGTGTGTGTGGGGTCAGGTGTGTGTGTGTGTGTGTGTGTGGGGTCAGGTGTGTGTGGGGTCAGGTGTGTGTGTGGGGGAGGGGAAGCGCGCGCGTGGGGGAAGTGCGCGCACGTGGGAGGGAAGTGCGCGCGCGGGGCGGGGGTGCGCGGGGTGGGAGGTGTAGTGTGGGGGTTGTGTGTGGGGTGTGGGGGTTGTGTGTGGGGTGTGGGGGGTTGTGTGTGGGGTGGGGGGGGTTGTGTGTGGGGTGGGGGGGTTGTGTGTGGGGTGGGGGGGGTTGTGTGTGGGGTGGGGGGGGTTGTGTGTGGGGTGGGGGGTGTGTGTGGGTGGGGGGGCTGTGTGTGGGGTGGGGGGGTATGTGTGGGGTGGGGGGGATGTGGGGGGGGGGGCTGTGTGTGGGCTGGGGGGGCTGTGTGTGGGCTGGGGGGGCTGTGTGTGGGCTGGGGGGCTGTGTGTGGGCTGGGGGGGCTGTGTGTGGGCTGGCGGGGGCTGTGTGTGGGCTGGGGGGCTGTGTGGGCTGGGGGGGCTGTGTGTGGGCTGGGGGGGCTGTGTGTGGGCTGGGGGGCTGTGTGTGGGCTGGGGGGGCTGTGTGTGGGCTGGGGGGCTGTGTGTGGGCTGGGGGGCTGTGTGTGGGCTGGGGGGGCTGTGTGTGGGGTGGGGGGGCTGTGTGTGGGTGGGGGGGCTGTGTGTGGGGTGGGGGGCTGTGTGTGGGGTGGGGGGGCTGTGTGTGGGGTGGGGGGGCTGTGTGTGGGGTGGGGGGGCTGTGTGTGGGGTGGGGGGGCTGTGTGTGGGGTGGGGGGCTGTGTGTGGGGTGGGGGGGCTGTGTGTGGGGTGGGGGGGCTGTGTGTGGGGTGGGGGGCTGGTGTGGGGTGGGGGGCTGTGTGTGGGGTGGGGGGCTGTGTGTGGGGTGGGGGGGCTGTGTGTGGGGGGGGGGCTGTGTGTGGGTGGGGGGCTGTGTGTGGGTGGGGGGCTGTGTGTGGGGGGCTGTGTGTGGGGTGGGGGGCTGTGTGTGGGGTGGGGGGGTTGTGTGTGGGGTGGGGGGGCTGTGTGTGGGGTGGGGGTGCTGTGTGTGGGGTGGGGGGGTGTGTGTGGGGTGGGGGGGTTGTGTGTGGGGAGGTGTGACCCCCCCCTCCCTCTCTGCTCAGTATTCAGGTGAACAGAGTGATGACGTACCGTGACCTGGACAATGATCTGATGAAATACGCAGCTTTTCAGACTCTGGTGAGTCTTTAGCCCAACAGCACAGGGAGGGGGGCTGTCTGGGGGTGGGGGGGCGCGTGGTTCGGGGGGCATGGTGTGTGGGGTGGGGGCCGGTGGGGGGGTGCTAATGGGGGGTGGTATGCGGGGGGTGCTAGTGGGGCGGTTTGGGGTGGGGTTGCTAGTGGGGGGGGGTTCTGGGAGTGGGGGTGTAGTGGTGAGAGCTGCTGAGGTGTTGCTGTGTCTCCACAGGATGGAGAGATCGATCTGAAGTTACTGACCAGAGTCCTGTCAGCTGAGCAGGAAGTGAGAGAGGTGAGAGGGTATGTCAGCAATGGGAGGGTCTGCACACAGACATTGTGTGCTCCTGTGTGTGTGTTCCTGTGTGTGTGCTCCTGTGTGTGTGTGTGTGTGTTTGTGTGACTGGGTGTGCAATTTACTGGGGGCTGTGGCTTGATGTGTGTGTGGGGTGTGATTGCCGGGGCCTATGGCTGTGTGGGGGGGGGCGTGGCTGTGTGGGGGTGGGGCCGTGGCTGTGTGGGGGGGCCGTGGCTGTGTGGGGGGGGCCGTGGCTGTGTGGGGGGGGGCGTGGCTGTGTGGGGGGGGCCGTGGCTGTGTGGGGGGGCCGTGGCTGTGTGTGGGAGGGCCGTGGCTGTGTGGGGGGCCGTGGCTGTGTGTGGGAGGGCCGTGGCTGTGGGGGGGGCCGTGGCTGTGTGGGGGAGGGCCGTGGCTGTGTGGGGGGGGGCCGTGGCTGGGGGGGGGGGGGGCTGTGGCTGTGGGTGTGACTCACTGGGCTGTGGCTGTGGTGGGTTACAGGAGGACGAGAGCTGGGACTGGGAGCTGCTGTTCACTGAAGTGGCCTCTGATCTGCTGATGGAGTGTGACGATGGTGCGGGTCAGGGCGAAGAGGACCCCAAACAGCTGTCCCTGCAGGGCTGAGCCTGACCACTGACCTTTCCTTTTCCGTGTGTATAATGTCCTGTGTTATTAATGTTACTGTAATCAAATATCAAATACAATTAGATTTTCAGATATCTGTTCCCATCCTCACTTAGCTACGCGGGGGGGGGAGAGGGGTTGGGGGGGCAATGGCAGAACTAGCACCAACGTGGCTAGTAATACTGAGCCAACACCGTGGGGCACGCCGGGGGAATGGGGAGGGGATGCGTCAGTGGCACTGAGTCAGGCGTGGGTGGGGGGCTATGGTGTGGCACTGGGCCAGGCCTTGCGGGGACAGTGGCGCTGAGCCAGGCCTCGGTGGGGGGCGATGGGAGGGAGGGGGGGCACTGAGCCAGGCCTTGTGTGGCTGTATATGAGGCAGTGCTGACAGGCAGGCGCTGGGCAGCAGATAGCATCGCAGCTCGCCAGTGATCTGTTCGGAATTTCATTAAATCTTCTCGCAGATGCCGTTCAGCTACGTTCAGGGGTAATTGCTGGAATGTTCCGCTCTCGCTGGCCATCGTGTTGCAGCTCCCGCCCGGGCTCAGGCCCCAACGGCTACACCCTCTGTCCTGTTCTCACCAAGTGGCTGTGAGGGCGGGTGGTGAGAGAGGGTGAGCAGTATATTAATAATAATAATAATAATAATAATCCTTGCATTTAATAGAGCGCCTTGTTGAGATGTCTCTCAATGCTCCACAGAATTCACTGCAAAATGGAGTGACCATATACCTTGTGGGCGAAACGCGGCAGCCAATTGCGCACGGCAGTGTCCCCCCCCCCCCCCCAGACACACACACACACACACGCACAGCCGTGGATCGAGTGACCACATTATTATCATTAATATTTTTTGTAGGGATTATTACTCCCAAGAGCGATCCTGCAATCGACCAACAACCGGGCTGCTACTCACCTCAGTGTGCGTGTGTGTGTGTGTGTGCGTGTGGAGTAAAGAAGCTTGCTTAAGGTTTCACCCTGACCTGCCCGGGTTGTGTGTGTGTGGAGTGGGGGGAGGCTTGTGGGGTGGGGGGGGGGGGTGGGGTTGGCGTGACAAGCTTTCACTGCAGTAACAGAGTCTCCACAGTGTTTGACACCCAGGTTTCAGGGTACGGTAAAGGTGATGGAGCCTGTTCGCTGACGCCCAGGTCCATGTGACAGATGCTGGGACAGATGTGAGGGAATCATTACCCCATCGTGCAGCTGTGCGAGCCCCCCGGCTCGCACAGCTGCACGATGGGGTAATGATTCCCTCACATCTGTCCCAGCATCTGTCACATGGACCTAGGCGTGTCTCACAGACTGACACATCTTTCAATCATCCCTCTCGCTCTTTTTCTGCTCTTATCTTCTCTCCCCCCGTCTCCACCTCTCAGTTCTTGCTCTCGCTCCCCTCGTTCTCTCTCTCATCCCGTCTCTCATTCTTTCGCTCTCTCGGTGAGCTTTCCAACCCCTCCCCCCGCCCCCCCCCCCCCCCCCCGCTTGAAGGGCATTATGTAAACGCAAGTTCTCTCGCTCGTGTCCTCTCTCTCTCTCTCTGCTCTCTTGTTCTGTCGCTCTCTCTCTCTCTGCTCACTTGTTCTGTCGCTCTCTCTCTCTGCTCTCTTGTTCTCTCTCTCTGCTCTCTTGTTGTGTCTCTCTCTCTCTCTCTGCTCTCTTGTTCTGTCTCTCTCTCTCTGCCTCTCCTCTTCTCTCTGTCTCTGGCTCACTCGTTCGCTCTCTCTGCTCTCTTGTTCTGTCTCTCTCTCTCTCTCTCTCTCTCTGCTCTCTTGTTCTGTCTCTCTCTCTCTCTCTGCCTCTCCTCTTGTTCTCTCTGTCTCTGGCTCACTTGTTCGCTCTCTCTGCATGTGCAGGAATGTTTGAGCTGCTCACACCACACTGAATGCGCTGGCACCATATCATTCTCCATCTCTCCTCTTATTTTTCCTTATCTTCAGACAGCCAATAATTGTCTTTTAATTAAAGTGCAGAGATTTGGAGATAGAGAGCTAACAGACAGGCGGGAAAGTGCAGAAAGAGGAATGACAGAGAGCAAGAGAGGCCGAGGCCAAAGAGATATTTCCACCGTGCACTGCCCGAGAACCCGAGACACCAACATTGTCCGAGCCAATCTCACAGGCATCAGCCCGAGAGCATTCACTACAGTTCATGAGCATCTCACCCACACAGTAAGGAGCTTGGACCTGAATCCTGACCTCAAATGTATCTTCTCTGCCCCAGTCACAGCAGCAAAGTGTACAGTGCAATCAGAAAGGCCAAATCCTCCATCAGGCCCTCCCTTCACAGCCAAACCCAGCAGTACTGCATTGTCGGGGATGCTGCCCTTTGGACAAGACGTTAAACCGAGGCCCTGCCTTTAATAATGGACACAGCGCCTTATCATGTTTTCGAGACGTCTCAAAGCGCTTCGCAGAATATTTGTGGGCGAAATGCAGCAGCCAATTGCGCACAGCAGCGTCCCACAAACAGTCGTGGGTTGAAGTGACCAAATTCTTATTATTTTTTTGAAGGAATTATTACCCCTGGAAAGTGATCCACCAGTCAACTAACAAATGGGTTCCTACTTACTACGAGGTAAACAGACGTGCGGAGTAACCTGCCTAATGTCTTGCCCTGCCAGGAATTGAACCCAGGTCCTCTCGCTTGTGATGTGAGTTCAGTAACCACTGAGCTGCAGGACTCGAACAGTAACTTGTTGACGTGCTGTGGTGCAGCAGGTTCGGAGCTGCCAACTGGTGAAATAACCAAAAGGAGACAAGTTGCCTTTCCTCCCTGTGACAGGAGGCCTTAGTGACGTGTGTGATATGAGGGGAGGGGAGTGGGGAGGGGTGAGGATGTCCGAGCGATGAGGGACCTGCCACAAGCTGTAACACACAGGTTGGGAGTGAGATGTCTCACTAGTCGGTCACTTTGTTTCATCGTGATTCTGGGCCACATTAATCAGTCCGGCAGCATCGGGTGTCACTGGCCGGCAGGAACACATGGTGAGTAAGCAGAGTTACATTGACGCACAGTCTCACATACACACACACATACATCACACGTAACACACAGTCACACCCGGTCTCACGTCACACGCAGTCACACACTGTTACACGTGACATGCAGCCATACACGACACTCAGCCATATGCTGTCACATGCTGTCACACGTGACACAGCCACACTCGACATGCCATGACACGCAGCCCGCAGCCACGCGCGTCACGCCATCACATGCAACACGCCGTCACGCGGTCAAGCGCCATCACTATTTGATTTGCAGATACTTAAGTATAGTGATTGGTTCCACGTGCAGCAGGAACCAGCACACACAGCGCACACCGCGCACACCGCCCACCACACACACCGCCTACCACGCACACCGCACACCGCTACACCGCGCACCGCCCACCACTACACCGCGCACCGCCCACCACGCACACTGCCCACCACGCGCACCGCCCACCACACACACCGCCCACCGCGCACCGCCCACCACGCACACCGCGCACCGCCCACTGTGCACACCGCCCACCACGCACACCACCCACCACACACACCTCCCACCACGCACACCGCCCACTGTACACACTACTCACTACGTACATTGCCCACAATACACTGGTTACTACATACCCACAGTAAAGCTCCCTCCACACTGTGCGTCCACACTCCCAGGTCAGGGTTAGAGACACAGTAACGCTCCCTCCACACTGTGCGTCCACACTCCCAGATCAGGGTTAGAGACACAGTAACGCTCCCTCTACACTGTGTCCACACTCCGAGGTCAGGGTTAGAGACACAGTAAAGCTCCCTCCACACTGTGCGTCCACACTCCCAGGTCAGGGTTAGAGACACAGTAACGCTCCCTCCACACTGTGCGTCCACACTCCCAGGTCAGGGTTAGAGACACAGTAAAGCTCTCTCTACACTGTGCGTCCACACTCCCAGGTCAGGGACTGCATGGGTTAGACACAGAGTAAAGTTGCTGAGTGATTGAGTGTGTGTTAGTGTGTTTGATGTGATGTTTAGAGAGAGAGAGAGTGAGATGAGGCGGAATGTAGATAGATGAGACCAAAAGAAAGATGAAAAGGCAAATATTTCAGAGAGATAGAGCAATGGAGAGAACAATTTGAGTGTGGTGGAGGAAGTGAGCAGAGAACATGGACTGGTGACGAGTTATTTCCTTGATACTTTCTGGTACAGATAAAACCAATTCATAACCTTGTGTAAGGAGGACGATGGCAGACCCTGGCCACGTGTGTTGAGGGAGTAATGTGACTGCAGAACATGGGAGCTGTCAGAGTGTGAGACCTACTCCAAACTCTTTCTGCTCCTTTGCTTTCTGCTCTTGTTAGAGAGAGAATAATCCCACGTCTGATTTAGTTGCCAAATACGAGAAGGAGCAATTATTGAGGTGATCAGCGGTGTCTCAGGGCCAGGGGTTGGGCTGATGGGCTGTGCTGAGGAGAGGGTGAAGAGAGAGAGAGGGAGAGAGGGAGTGAGGCAGTGTCTGATCAGCTGCTAATCACCAGTTGGAATTTGAGGCAACAGTCTGTTGTGTTGCTTTGGACAGTGCTGTGTGTGTGTGTCCAGTAGGGTTCAGTGCTCTGTGTGTGTTCAGTAGGGGTCAGTGCTCTGTGTGTGTTCAGTAGGGGTCAGTCCTCTGTGTGTGTCCAGTAGGGGTCAGTGCTCTGTGTGTGTCCAGTAGGGGTCAGTGCTCTGTGTGTGTCCAGTAGGTGTCAGTGCTCTGTGTGTGTGCAGTAGGGGTCAGTGCTCTGTGTGTGTCCAGTAGGGGTCCGTGCTCTGTGTGTGTCCAGTAGGGGTCCGTGCTCTGTGTGTGTCCAGTAGGGGTCAGTGCTCTTGTGTGTGTCCAGTAGGGGTCAGTGCTCTGTGTGTGTCCAGTAGGGGTCCGTGCTCTGTGTGTGTCCAGTAGGGATCAGTGCTCTGTGTGTGTCCAGTGGGGGCAGTGATGTGTGTGTCCAGTGGGGGCAGTGCTGTGTGTGTGTATCCAGTGGGAGCAGTGCTGTGTGTATCCAGTGGGGGCAGTGCTGTGTGTGTGTATCCAGTGGGGGCAGTGCTGTGTGTGTGTGTGTGTGTGTTTATCCAGTGGGGGCAGTGCTGTGTGTGTGTATCCAGTGGGGGCAGTGCTGTGTATGTGTGTATCCAGTGAGGGCAGTGCTGTGTGTGTGTGACCAGTGGAGGGCAGTGTTGGTGCAGGATGGGGAGGCTGTATGTGTTGGGGGGGGGGGGGGGTGGGCTGTGAGTGTGGGGTTTGTGTGAGTGGGAACTGTGTGTGGGGAGGGGGGCTGTTTGTGGGGGGAGGCCTATGCGTTTGTGTGTGTGTGTGTGGGGGGGGGGGGGGGGGGGGCTGTGTGTATGTGGGGGGGGGGGGGGTTGGTGTGGGTGTGTCAGGCAGTAAAGGGTGATGTGGGACTCCTCTCTCCTCTCTCCTCTCTCCTCCCTCCCTCCCTCCCTCCCTCCCTCACTCACTCACTCAGTGTAAATGAAGCACTATCTGTGAGGGAGTCAGCTCTGCGCTAAACTCGCCCGATGGCTGATAATAAATGAAGACAGACCACTTTTCTATCCCCTTCCATCTACATCGTGTGCGCTGGCTGCCTTTCATTATCTGCTTAACACGCCGGAGAAAATTACTTAACCCTGACCTGTGTGTATGAAGCACTATTAATGCCACACAAAGGCGTTTTATAGCCAGCCTCAATCTATTTGAAAGGAAAGAGACTCCTTTTCTTGTCATTTTCCAATCTCAGCTACACACACACACATCATTAAACTTGTCTCCCGCTCCTCTCGCTGTCACTCAGTGCAGCAGCTAAATAATCGCCCAGCCCCGGGCGAGCAACACCGCCTCACAGGGTGTCCTCCCAGAGCAGGCGCTGGGCCTGACCGCTGAGGGTGCTAAACGCCCAAGGCCACCTCACTCAGGCCACCTCTCCTGACACCCAGTTCTAATGCAGGGCTCAGCATTTCAGGGAATCTCTCCCCAAAACACAACAAACCTGAATTGGATAAATTGTTTGAGTGATGTTTGAGCTGCTCACTGGCATTCGGTGTGTGGGAAGTATTTGAGGTTTGTGTGGTGAAGGGAATTCCATGTTTGGTGACTAACGTGAGGACTGGGACAATGGGATGAAACAGATTGAAACGAGCTTCAGGTGACAGATTCACATGGTCCTGTTTGGAAGTTGACCATTTCACTGTAATTATAGGTTTCAGTAATTTATCTGATGTAAAAGGTGAGGTGGTCACTGTGGCCGCACAAATCTTTCCGGGCTGTGCAGCAACTACAGCAACAGTGACCGCTTCTCAGCCTTTTGGCTAAGATCAAGTGCAGTTCCTGTTCACATCAGTTCACATTACTCCTTGAGCTAACAACATGGGGAATGTTCATCTCCTGTTGAGATTCTCTCGTGTTGTCACCAGGATCCAACCTGACTCCGAACTGGACATGGGAAGGACTCAGCTCTTGGCTACAGATAGGTTGTCCTCCCTCTGTTGGTTAGGGTCGGCATTGCAGGAGTGTGATCTGCCCTCACAAAGAAAGGGGAGGCACTCAAACCACTTGAGCCCCTGGTCACAAGGTTCAGGCCGGGCCGGGCCGGGCTTGCCCTGGAAGAGAGGTCATAGAATTATACAGCACAGAAGGAGGCCATTCGGCCCATCGTGTCTGTGCCGCTCTTTGAAAACAGCTTCCAAATCAACCCCACTTCCCCGCTCTCTCCCCATAGCCCTGATCAACCCCACTCCCCCGCTCTCTCCCCATAGCCCTGATCAACCCCACTCCCCCGCTCTCCCCCCATAGTCCTGATCAACCCCACTCCCCCGCTCTCCCCCCCCATAGCCCTGATCAACCCCACTCCCCCGCTCTCTCCCCATAGCCCTGATCAACCCCACTCCCCCGCTCTCCCCCCATAGTCCTGATCAACCCCACTCCCCCGCTCTCTCCCCATAGTCCTGATCAACCCCACTTCCCCGCTCTCCCTCCATAGCCCTGATCAACCCCACTCCCCCGCTCTCCCCCCATAGTCCTGATCAACCCCACTCCCCCGCTCTCTCCCCATAGCCCTGATCAACCCCACTCCCCCGCTCTCTCCCCATAGCCCTGATCAACCCCACTCCCCCGCTCTCCCCCCATAGTCCTGATCAACCCCACTCCCCCGCTCTCCCTCCATAGCCCTGATCAACCCCTCTCCCCCCATAGCCCTGCAAACTTGTCCTCCCCAAATAATTATCCACTTCTCTCTTAAAAGTTGTTATCGAATCGGCTTCCTCGCTTTCCAGATCTCAACAACTCGCTGTGTAAAAATAAATGCCTGAAAAACTATTGTTTACGTTTACAACAGAGAGAGAATAGGGTTACAGTAGAGAGCTCCAGTGGAGGAGCGAGCCCCAGCACAGATATGATGGGGAGAGAGAGCAGGGATTGGGGTTAGAGATTTCATATCCGACCTATCCTTCTACGTCAATGCCTTTGCTCCCGGGCTCTCCCTAAATCTCTCCGCTGCTCTCTTGCTCACCCAGTTTCTCTGCTTGCATTATATGGCTGGCAATCAGGAGTTCTGTGGGTGATGTTAATGATACTGATCCTTGCATTTGATATAGCATCTTCGAGACGTCTCAAAGCGCTTCACAGAGTATACTGTAAAGTCAATTGGGCTGTATTTTGTAGGCAAAACGTGGCAGCCAATTGTGCCCAGCAGCGTCCCACAAACAGTCATGGTTTGAGTTGCCCTTTTTTTTAAAGGAATTATTACCCCTGGGAAAGCGATCCACCAATCGTCTAACAAGCGGGTTCCTACTCACTGCAGGTAAACAGAGGCGTGTGGAGTAAGGAAACTTGCCTGAGGTTTCACCCTGTCCAGGCATCGAACCCGGGTCCTCTCACTTGCGAGGCAAGTGCGGTAACCACTGAGCTACAGGAATCCACAGGTCCGTGTTTTGCAGGTGACTGATAGCAGGAGGGCAAATGAACGTCCTCTGGAAGGAGAGAGAAACGGTCCCGTCTTCTCTCCCATTGACTAAAGCCCGATTGCTCCCCTCACTCCCCTGGTGACTCTCTGCTGAGCACAGATAGCCCTGCTCTTTACTTTAATTATTTCTTACAGCTTTAACTTAATGTTGTCTTTTCAATAAGCTCATTTTCTTGATGGAAATCTTAATATTTAGCATTGAGAATTACATCATCAAGTCTCTGACAATACTGAGTGCAAATTAATTTTCTGCTGATTGAATTACCGGCTGCTCAATGGATCCAGGGTATTTTTGTGTTAGCTTCACTGGCGAGTTATTATTTCTGCTGTGAGATAAGAGACACATGTCTGGAAGGGAATGGCTGGCCCTAATACAAATGTTAGTACAAGTTTATTATACAAAAGGCCTCCGATTATCATTTCATTAAAAGCTTTTACACTTAGAGTTTATCAACTAGCTCCATTAATGGGACTGATCCATCTCCAAGAGGGTAACTTCTAACCTTTGTCCATCTCCCTGCTGCCCCGCTTGGGATCCAGGTCAGCGGAGCAGAGGGTCTCAGTCTGCAGGGGAGCGAGCACCAGCACAGACACGATGGGCTGAATGGGCTTCTCTAATGCTGTGAATGTTCTGTACAGAGAAGCCTCCAGAGAAGTCATTCCCTAAATGTGTAAAATAACACAAATACAAATCTAAAACTCGAGACTCCTGTGCTATTCTCTGCTTTACCTTCCCTCGACCCAGTCCTGTTCCCTCACTCCTGCCCCACCTGTAGCCCTCCTTTCCTCGCCAAGTTACTGGAACAAGTCGCAGCTTCCCAACTTGGCCCTGTCCACTCCCACTAACTCTCCAATCCTGCTTCTGTGCTGCCCACAGTCCAGAGACAGCCCTGGTCAAAGACACAAATGATGTTCTCTCACTCTGGGACCAGGGCTCTCAGGCTCCTCAACCTTCTTGACCTCTTTGTCTCCTTTGACCCAGTTAGCCTTCTATCCTCCTATACCTTTCCTCCCCCTCCCCTGTCTCAGATCCCCCCCCACCCCCCGCCTGGTTTAATTCTTACCGTCTCCACTTTATATCTACGAACAGCTTCTCCTGCCTTCACACCAACACGTGCGGCATTCCTCAGTGCTTTGTCCTTGGTCCTGTCCTCTCTAATATTTACATGCTCCCGCTTGGCGATGTCATCCACAGGCATGGGATTAACTTCCACATGTATGCGGATGACACCCAACTCTATTTCTCTGCCTCCATCCTTGACCCCAGGACCACTGCTGTCCTGACCGATTGTTTGTTGAACATCAAGTGCTGAATGACAGCTAACTTTCTACAGTTGAATGTCGACACGACAAAGGCCCTCCTGCTTGGCTCCCATCAGTGCCTTGTCACCTCGGGAACTGACAGCATCAATTTACGTGGATGCACACCCCACCAAGGTCCTGGTGTGTGCCTGGCCCTCATGTGATGTGCTGGGCTGTATTGTCCTGTGCTGGGCTGTATTGTGCTGGGCTTGTTGGGTTGTGCTGGGCTGTGTTGTGCTGAACAGTGCCCGTTGCCTTCGTTCTACTGGGTCTGGCCTCCTTCTTGTCCCCTGAGTCCTTCGCTCCACCCTCGGCGGCCGTGCCTTCAGCCACTACGCCCCGAGGTTCTGGAACTCCCTTCCTCACTCCCTTCGCCTCGCTCTCTCTCTTCCTATTTTCAGGTCTCTGCTGAAGACCTTTCTTTTCGACCGCACCTTTGGTCACCTTCCCCCCCCCTCCCCCTGACTCGGCCTCGGGATCGTTACTGTGAAGCTCTGAGACGCCGTTCAGCATGGAGGACGCTATATAAATCCAAGTTTTTGTTGTGTTTTGCTAGGCTGTGTTGTGCTGGGCTGGTCTGTATTGTACTGGGCTTGGCTGTGTTGTGGTAGGCTGTGTTGTACTGGGCTGTGTTGTGCTGGGATGGGCTGTTGTACTGGGATGGGCTGTGTTTTACTGGGCTGTGTTGTGCTGGGCTATGTGGGAACCTGGCTGGTAATCACAGAGGGTGAGTGATGAATATTAAGTTCGAAGGAAACTAAAGCTTCCTACTTGTAAATGACGGTGGGATTTCCTGAGGGACAGGGACTAAATTGCTAATTATTGCCCGTGAAAGGAAGAGCTGCTGATGTGTTTGGGGCTCACTAATAAAGCAGTGTCGAGGCACCAGGCCCCCTGAGCTGCTCACTCCCTCACACAACAATGTGCCTGAGCCACAGGCTGTGCCGGGCCTGAGGGAGAGTGGGCGAGAACTGGGATCTGAGGAGAGAGGCAGCAGCTCACAAATGTGGAGGCGACTGATAACAGCGATGTGGGGACGAGAGACCTTGTCCCCAGGGCTGGTCAGAAATTCACTGCGATTATGGTGCAGATGAGAGAGATTAAATCCCTTTTCTTTTGCTCTTTTATTTCCAGGCTTCATCTCTCCAGGATGAAAGAAGTTCTAAATGACTTTTCTCTCAACTGCACCCGGAGCTGTTTGTGCTTGTTTAACGCTTTGTGCCCAGGTGTGAGGCCAGCCACGTCCACACCCAGAGGGACCTGGTGACACGAGGTCTGCTCCTGTGACTGGGCGATGGCAGGTCGTGTTCAATCACTGAGAGTGTGGGCCACAAGCCCTGGGGCTTCAAGCCCCACATTGGAATAAAAACCGGAGTCACTATTCAGGCAGCATCTATGGAGAGAGGAAAATGAGTTAACGTTTCTGGTCGATGAGCTTTAGTGCAATCTACAATAAAGTAATAAAATTGTCTCATCCTTTCAATATTTACCCAGATTGACACCAAGATTAATTGGAGTGAAGTGACTGTGAAAACTTTGGATTTGAAACTTCCAGCTCAATGTCTGTATCAGTGTCTGTTGTTATTATTGTTCTGTTTTGCACCAAAATTGAAAACTATTGTTTTAAATTCACCTAAAGAAATATACAAAGGTCATCGACCAGAAATGTTACCTCACTTTCCTCTCTCCATCGATGCTGCCTGACCTGCTATGTATTGCACAATCCTCAATCAAAACAACCGGCAGCATATTTACCACAGTTTAACGTTAAGGCTTATATTGTTATTTCCAGATATACTTTGTGTGTCTGACTTTGTTGTCAATGTAACTCAGTGAAAGGTCACTGTTCTATTGCTCTTTCCTCTGTGTTGTTGATCGTACTCGACAGTGCCACCTTGTGCTGTTGGACGGTGGGCGCCCCCTGGTTCAGGCTGAGGCTCTGGTGCTGGAGGGTGTGTTGCGGTTACAGAGACCCCGTCCTTCAGATGAGATGTTAAAGCGAGGTCAGGTCTGCGCCTGGTCAGGTGGGCTCTAAAGATCCCGTGGAAAAGAGAAGGGAGTTTCTCGCGCTCTCCCCCTCCCCTACCCACTCTGTGTCCTGGGCGACAATCTCCCAAATAAGCTTGGTCACCGTTGGTTGGTTGTGGGATATTGTTACATGCAACAACAACAACAACAAAATGACATTTTTATAAAGCCTTTCATGTCGGGAAGGCGTCCAAAAGAGTTGGCCGGTCAGTGTTTCGGACCCTAGCTGGGGGTAGGGATCGGAGAGAGCGGCGGGTGGAAATTGTGCAAGTTGTGTTCACCTACAAACACAGTCACTACTCGGTTGTCAGTCGATTGTTGGATCGCTCTTCTGGGGAATAATAATCAAAATAAAAATATAATAATGGTTTAAAATATACAGTTATTTCATTTTACAGTTTATTCTGTGAAGCGCTTTGACATGATAAGGCGCTATATCAAATGCAAGGGTTATTATTAAATCCTGTGAAGTGCTTTGAGATGTTCTCCTGACGTGAAAGCTGCTGTAAACATGGCAGGATTATTATTATTATTATTATTTGGAGAACAAAATGCCCGAGTAACAAGACACAGGTCCGGGAGCTCCTGTGGGAATAGGAATGGTTCAGCCCACGAGGCTGCACCAGATCTGGTTTTGCTATTGTCAGAGCAGATCCTTTAATCCCATTTCCCTGCCTTTTATTCACACATGTTGACATCTTTACATCCAACCAGCTGTTATGTCCTTTAAACAATCCCAAATGAACTCAGTCCTGCTCCCTCACAAGCCTCTGTACAGAAACTTTCTCTTACTGAGTTCTTTGTCTTTGCTCCACGTTTAAGATTGTGGCTCCTACTTTGGGATCCTCGATCAAACCTTAATTCCTATCATTATTTTACACATCTCACTTTGATCAATCCTTAACTTTAGCTCTAGAGAATATCTCCTGGCTCTCCCAGCCTCTCAGTGTGGCAGACAGGCTCAGTTAGCAACACTCTCTCCTCCGAGTCAGAAGGTTGTGAGTTTGAGCCCCATGTCAGGACTTTGATCTCGCAGTGCAGGCTGACTCTCCAGCCCAGCGCTGGAGGAGTCCTGGATTGTCGGAGGTGACGTTATTCAGATGAGACATTAAATTGAGACACACCTCAACCAACTTCCGTCACCCCCTAATCCATCCCCCGTCACCCCCTCATCACTCCTCACCTGGGGCTGCCAAAGCCTGGCATCAGCCCGAGGTAACCATGGCTGCCCTGGGGGTGGGGTTGGGGGGGGGGGGAGGTCAGGCTGTCAGCTCCAGTTAATCAGGACCAGAGACTGATTAATGACATTGGCTTTGCCTGTTTACAGATCCGCACAGATTTAACACTTGTCACAGTGTGTGAGAGGGCAGCCTCTGACAGGTGCTGAGTGACAGGCCACCCTACACACTGGAGTGGGCACCCACACAGCGATCAGAGGAGAGAGAGACTTACATCACAGAAACACACGAATCACAACCATACACACACTCATCATCCAACATCATGTCAGCACTGACGTTCCTCCAGCGCCCTCGCTCTCTGGGGCTCAGTCACTCCCCCAGAGCTGTACTGGAATGTCAGCCTGGATTGGGGTTCACACCCCGATATGGAGTCTGAACCAGAGGTTAGCAGCTGGAAGGCAACATATTGAGGGGGAGGGAGTGTAATAAGGCACTGTATCAAATACAAGCATTATTATTAATTAATTATTATTGTGTTTGTGCTGGGATTGAAGCTGTCTTGATGGGCGAGCGAGGTTGGGGGCGGGGCAGGACCAGAGTGGGTAAGGGTTGAGTGGGGTTAGGGTCCAGTCAGGTTGACCGACCCTGGATTGCGGGCGTCAGGCCCCATGTTTAAAGCTGTGGAAATGGCGGCAGCTCTGGGACCCAGTTCCTGCCTTAGGCGCTCACTTTCACTCCATTTAATGAGATCTATTAAAAGGAATGACCCCATTCAGTAATGTAATTCTTTTTGTCACAGGAAATAACCTCAGAGCATGAGGGAATGGGATTTAAAGGGGAGGAGCACTGTGTGATTTAAAGGGGAGGGTATCTTCACCACGCTGGTCCTGCCAGCCGAGGGGTGAGGGTGTGGGCGGAGCAATGAGGGAGTGTCCAGGACGAGGGATGGAGTGAGCACCAACACAGACACGATGGGTAGAGAGAGAGAGCAGGGAATGGGGGTAGATAGAGAGCTCCAGTGGGGGAAGCGAGCCCCAGCACAGACACCATAGGGGGAGAGAGAGAGCAGGGAATGGGGTTAGAGTAGAGAGCTCCAGTGGGGGAGCGAGCCCCAGCACAGACACGATGGGGAGAGAGAGAGAGCAAGGAATGGGGGTAGAGTAGAGAGCTCCAGTGGGGGAGCGAGCCCCAGCACAGACACGATGGAGAGAGAGAGAGAGCAAGGAATGGGGGTAGAGTAGAGAGCTCCAGTGGGGGAGCGAGCCCCAGCACAGACACGATGGGGAGAGAGAGAGCAAGGATTGGGGGTAGAGTAGAGAGCTCCAGTGGGGGAGCGAGCCCCAGCACAGACACCATGGGGAGAGAGAGAGAGAGCAGGGAATGGGGTTAGAGTAGAGAGCTCCAGTGGGGAGTGAGCCCCAGCACAGACACCATGGGGAGAGAGCAGGGAATGGGGTTAGAGTAGAGAGCTCCAGTGGGGGAGCGAGCCCCAGCACAGACACGATGGGGAGAGAGAGAGAGCAGGGAATGGGGTAGAGTAGAGAGCTCCAGTGGGGGAGCGAGCCCCAGCACAGACACGATGGAGAGAGAGAGAGAGCAAGGAATGGGGGTAGAGTAGAGAGCTCCAGTGGGGAGCGAGCCCCAGCACAGACACCATGGGGAGAGAGAGACCCGGTGAGAGAGGCAGCGCGGGGTGGGGTGGGGGGGGGGGGGGGTGGGTGGGGACGGAAGGAGAGGGGCGGGGCTGGAGGTCCGAGCCAGTCCTCCAGCCCCGCCCCCTTTCCCGTCGCTCAACGCGCAACCTCACGGGGCAGAGCGCGGGAAGGGAGCCTCGGCCGGGAGTCAGCGACAGAGAGAGAGAGAGAGAGCGGGCGCCATGTCTGGCAGCACTCCTGGCTTCAGAGACCCCCCCCCGTTGGGCGCGGGCCCCGGTGTTGCCCTCAGGCCCCCACCCGAGCTCCGTGAAGGCGCTGGGGGGGGGGGGTCGGGGGGGGGGGGGAGGGGACGCCGTTTCCGGGGACGCCGCAGTCCGCAATCGGCTGCCACCCTTCGCCCCGACGAGGAAGACGACGACGAGGACGAGGACGCGCACAAGTCCACTCGCCGCACTCCAGGGGATATCCTGTGGGGCGTCTTCGAGGACGTGATGCGACACGAGCGGCCCGTGTCCGAATGCGAGGGATTATTATTAATCACCGCGACCGTTACCCCGAGCGGCGCCGGAAACACGGCGAGGCGGGCGGCGGCGGCGGCGGCGGCGGGCGGCGGCGCCGAATTGGTGCCCTGTCCGGATTTCCCATCGGGTGTTTGTGGAGTCCGGCGGCTCGGTGGTGGGAGCGCTCGCCTGGGGGGCGAGAGGACCTGGGCTCGATCCCCCAAGCGGGTCGGGACTCGGTGGGCGCGTTTCCCCACTCCACACGCCTCGGGATTACTGACTGGCGGTCAGTAGGAACCCGGATGTCAGCCGACTGGCGGATCGCTTTTCGGGGTGTTGGGGGGGTAATCATCCCTCAAAAAAAACCTGGGGTCACTCAATCCGCGACTGTTTGTGGTACACTGCTGCGTGCACTCAGATCTACAGCAATTCATAGACTCATAGAATGTTACGGCACAGAAGGAGGCCATTCGGCCCATCGAGTCCGTGACGGCTCTTGGACAGAGCTAGAAAATATTTGGAAAGGGTATTCTTGTATATTTTGAGTTCATAGCTCAAATGTGCAGTGGTTTAGGGCTCCCTGATCCCTTAACCTGGCCCTGCGCTCACTCGCTCTCTCACTCACCCTCACCTTCCCACTCTCCCTCACTCTGTCACTGTCATTCTCACTCACTCTCAATCTACCTCCCTCACTCTCACTCTATCACTGTCACTCTCTGTCACGCTCTGTCATTGACTCTCTCACTCTGTCACTCTCTCACACTCTCTCACTCATTCCCACTCTCCCACACTCACTCTTTCCGTCACTCACTCCTTCCTTCACTTTCTGTCGAACTATCACACTCCTTCTCTCACTCCCTCTCTCTCTCACTCCCTCTCTCTCACTTCCTCTCACTCTCACTCTCTATCACTCGCTCAGACTATCTGTCACTTTCTCTCACTCTGTCACTCTCACTTCCTCCCTTTCTCGTTCTCGCTCACCGCTTGATGAGGTTCCTCATGTACCAGACGGGTGGGAAGTGCTGCTTGAGGCAGGTCCTGTAGTTGCGGTTGAGGTCCTGACCGGCCAGCGAGCAGCGGTAGTTGCCCACAACCACGCCATCGGGGTTGAGCATTGGTACCACCTTGAAGAGGAACATGTCACGGAGAAGACTCGCATCCTCAGAACCTCCGAGCAAATAGTCCAGAAAGCCCTTCATGACCCAGGAGCTGTTGGTCTCCCCGGGGTGAACTCGGGCCGTCACAACCACCGCCTTCTTCCCACTGGTGAGCTGCGGGCTCCGTGATGGGTTAGTGACAGTGAGGACATACACCATGTTACCACCCAGCGAGCGACACAGGACACGGAGCTTGCAGTAGCGAGAGCGCACGGGATCGCTGCTGATCCCAGCCAGGTAGTCCTGCAGGTCCGAGTAGGTGAACGGGTAACAGTGGGCAAAATAGCAGGTGTCTCCGGAGTGGGGGAAGCATAGCTTCCAGGTCAGGGAGTAGCATTGCCGGCTGGCCTGGCTCCGGTTGTTACGGTAATAGCTGATGCCCGTGCCCACCCTGTGCCAGCCCATCCCGCGCTCCTCTGCCTCCCGCACCGAGTACATGAGGGGCCGCATGCCCGCGCTGTACAGGCTGGTCGGCTTCAGCAGGTTGGTGATGGTGAAGCGGTAGCATACGCCCCTTTGCATGTTCCCCACCTGGAAATAGTACCACTGTGTGTGCTTGTTAGTGTACAGGTCAGCTCTGAGCAACAGCTCATAGTCATAATCACCTCTACACACACAGAGACACAGAATGAGAGAGAGTGGCAGTGTGAGAGAGACAGGGAGAGTGAGAGAGAGACAGAGAGTGTGAGTGAGTCAAAGAGTGACAGAGAGAGAGAGAGAGACACACAGTGTGAGAGAGAGCGTCCTTGTTAGTATACATATCAGCCCCGAGCAACAGGTCATAGTCACAGTCAGCTCTGCATAGAGAAACACAGAGAGACTGAGACAGTGATCGAGGGACAAGGAGAGTGAGAGACACAGAGAGAGTGAGTGACACAGAGAGAAAGACTGACATGGAGAGAGTGACAGAAAGACAGAGTGTGAGAGAGAGTAAGAGGGAGAGTGGGACAGAAAGTGAGAGAGAGAGAGACGAGTGTGAGGGAGAGAGAGTGACATTGTGACCGAGGGA
>NW_024704750.1:22685534-23001436 GCF_018977255.1 Callorhinchus milii | reverse complement strand
GAGTGACGGAAAGAGTGAGCGTGACGCAGAGTGAGAGAGTGATGCAGTGAGAGAATGACGAGTAGTGAGAGAGACGGAGTCAGAGAGAGAGAGAGAGAGAGAGAGCGTGACAATAAGTGATGTGTGTTGAGGCGTGACTCACACTTTGAAGGCCTTGTGCAGGTTGCCACTCTCGAAGCGAGCCTCAAACAGCAGTGTGTCGCTCTGCTTGTCCACATTATAGGTGGCCTGTCTCAGCGGCCGTGGGCTGCCCCCCACACGGGAGTATGTGAAGTATGGCTCCTTACACGCTGCAACACAGCAGCCGTGTTTACATACATGCTAAATACACGCTAAATACACATTGCAGGACAGCAGCCGGGTTTAGATACACACTAAATACACGCTGCAATACAGCAGCCGGGTTTGTATACACGCTAAACATACACTGCAACACATTAGAATACATTAGCATATGCAGCACAGAAACAGGCCATTCGGCCCAACTGGTGTTTGTGCTCCACATGAGCCTCCTCCTCCCTTCCTCAACTGACCCTTCAAGCAGAACCTTCTATTCCTTTCTCCCTCGTGTACCTCTCGAGCTTTCCCTTAAATACAATATCTATGCTATTTGCCTCAACGACTCCTTGTGGTAACATGTTCCACATTCCCACTACTCTCTGTGTGAAGACATTTCTTCTAACTTCCCTCTTTGATCTATTTGTGACTATTTTACATTGATGGCCCTCAACCACATTTATATACACCCTAAATACATGCTATGTACAACACCCACATTAAAATACACTCTAAAGACACGCTGCAGTACTACACCCTCATTAATATACACGCTGTATATGCACAGCTCCTTATACACAACGCAACAACCTGCCTCCTCTCGACTGGCTCTGGCTGGCCTCCAGTTTGTCCCTCGTCCCCTCCATTCCACCATCGGTGACCGCGCTTTCAGCCACTACCCCCTGAAGCTCTTGTCACACTCGCTCCCTCAATCCGTCTGCCTTATTCCCTCCTTCCCCATTTTCAGGTCAAGCCTAAAGACCTTCCTCAACGACAATGCCTATGGCCACCGCCAGCTCGGAGTCAGGCTTCGCCACTGTTAAGCTCTCTGGGACTGTATCCCACGTGAAGGGCACTGTGCAAATGCAAATTGTTGACCCTGTGGAGTTGATGCTGAGCTGGGGAGATACTAGAAATCAGGATTTGGGGGCGGGGTGGGAGGGGGGAGTGACAAAAACTCAACCAATACAGGCCGTGTAGACTGGGTTGAGGCTGGGGGCTGATGGCGTGTGGGAGGGGTGATGTACATGTACCTTTGTTGGAGACGTAGACAAGCAGCCCCTCCTCGGGGGCCAGGCACTCTAGGGATTGCTCCTGTCCCGTCGGCTTGTACAGCGGCTCCGGTTCCGGGAAAATACCCTCTGTGGAGACACAATTCGTCAGCAAAACCCATCTACTCACTCCACTGGGCATACTGCTCAACTGGGAGTGTGGACACACAGTGTAGGGGGAGCTTTACTGTGTCTCTAACCCTGACCTGGGAGTGTGGACACACAGTGTAGGGGGAGCTTTACTGTGTCTCTAACCCTGACCTGGGAGTGTGGACGCACAGTGTAGAGGGAGCGTTACTGTGTCTCTAACCCTGACCTGGGAGTGTGGACGCACAGTGTAGAGGGAGCGTTACTGTGTCTCTAACCCTGACTTGGGAGTGTGGACGCACAGTGTAGAGGGAGCGTTACTGTGTCTCTAACCCTGACCTGGGAGTGGACGGACGGTGTGGAGAGAGTGTTACTGTATCTGTTACCTGGCTGATGTTGAGCTCTGGGCTGGGTGGACCCACTCACCGATGTGCCTGATCCTCTCTTTGAGAACCTCACACTCCTGAGGCCAGCAGGGCACCTGTGCCGAGCGCAGAGCTGAAAGGCCATACAGGTCCCGTGGCTTCCGCAGGCGTCTCACCTCCCGACCGAACTGCTTCTCTAGGACAAGCTGTGTGGTGCGGGAGCCCAGTTGCTCGTAGATAGACTCTTTAAGAGCAGAAAGGAATAGTTCAGTCTGATGTGTACGTGAGTTGGATCCACACTTTGAAACCTCTCAACAAAATGATAAGGCAAGAATGATAATTTATTATTATAGATTTCTTACCAAGAAACTCCAGTGGGGAGCAAGCACCAGCAAAGACATGATGGGGAGAGAGCGCGGAACGGGGTTTAGAGTAGAGAGCTCCAGGATATCTGTCTAGATACTTGGGAAGTAAGTGGGGAGAGTCGTATTCATGGGGGTGTACCCCCACCCCACCCATGCAACATCCTCCCGACGTGAAAGGCGCTCAATAAATGTAATTTTGTTGTTGTTGTTGTTCCCAATCCCCAGATCAGGTGCTAACCTTCAACTGTCCAGTGCCTTGGGACATTCTCCCAACGTGAAAGGCACTGTGTAAATGTCAATTGTTGTTGTTGTCTCTCCAGGGTTCGGTCACCTCTATTCCTGGACAAAGCTGCTAACGACACCTTTTCTGTTTGTCGTGCCAGGCGCGGGGTGGAGGGGGTGAGGGTGGGGATTGGGATGGGAAAGTGGGGAGATTCGAGGGGGGGAGTGGGGTGTGAGTGGGTGGAGAGAGGTGTGAGGGGAAAGGGGGTGTGAGGGGTGGAGTGGGGTTTGAGGGGGAAGAGTGTGTGAGGTGTGGAGTGGGGTTTGAGGGCGGAAGTGGGTGTGAGTGGGTGGAGGGGGAGGGAGTGGAGTGTGAGGGGGGAGTGAGGTTTGAGGGGGTGGAGTGGGCTATGAGGGGAAAGAGGGTGTGAGGGAGGTGTGGGATGTGAGGGGGGGGCTGTGTGTTAGGGGGTGTGTATGGGGGTGGAGTGGAGTGTGAGGCGGGGGGCTGTGTGTGAGGGGGGAGGGAAGCGTAAAGTGGGTGTGAGGATGTGAGGAGCAGCTATGTGTGTGTGTGTGTGTGGGGGGGGGAGGTAGGAGGTGGGGGGAGGAGTGTGAGGGGCTCACCGTCCCCGTGCCGGGATACCTCCTTCTCCTCAAACTCCTCCTCTGAGTCCTCGGTCGCCTCCATCTCATCCTCCTCCTCCGAGGTCAGAGACCCCCCGTCACTCTGCTTCATCCTCGCCCCCTTCCCGGCCTTTTCCTCTGGAGGGTGGGGACAGAGAGACCGAGTCAGCACAGACCCCTCCAGGCATACAACCCCCCCTCCCATTTGCACCCTGCCCGCCCGCTCACACACAACACACGTATCCCCGCTCGCGCACGCTACTCCACTCACACACAACACACACCCCTCTGCTCGTGCACACTACTCCGCTCACACACACCCCCGCTCATGCACGCATCCCCGCTCATGCACACAACCCCTCTCGCACGCACACAACCCCTCTCACAGGCGCACACCCCCACACTCACGCACACCGCCCCCCACCCACCCACCCGCTCACACGCACACCCCTGCTGATATACTGCCCACCCCCCCACACACACCCCCGCTCACCCCCACGCGCACACACACTACTCACACACACACACTCACTCACTCACTCACACAACAACAACTTGCACTTATGTAGTGCCCTCCAAGCAGGTTAGCGTCTTGGAGCGCTTAATGGTGGTGGAGCCTCACACTGAGCTTGCATCACTCACACACACCACCACCCCGCTTGCACACACTACTCCGCTCACACACATGCATCCCCGCTCACACACACACACCACCACGCTCACACACATTCAAACACACCCCACCCGGTGTCCGCCCTCCCCCCCACTCCCCCTGCACTGACCTGTGAAGCGACTGTATTGCTGAAGGTGTAGCCGCAAGAAGCGACTGTAGACATCTTCATCCTGAGGAGAGGAGAGCATCAGCCTGGGGCAGGGGGTGGTCGGGGGAGGGGTGTGTGCGCGCAGAGGGTGTGGGTGTGAGCTCAAGACCACGCCTTCAGCCACCCTCATACCCCTACCCTCCCCGCGTTCCACCCCTCCTGATCCCAACACCCAACTCGGGTCCAAATCCCTGACATTCCAGCCCTTGAGATGTCCTCCCGATGTGAAAGGCAACGTGTAAATGTGATGTAATTATTGTTGAGCGGGGAGGAGGTCTGGGTGTGGGGTGAGCAGGGGGGGGGCGCAGGGGTTGAGCCGAGTGTGAGGGGAAGGAGTTGGGAGGGAGTCGTAGTTCAGGGTCAGACTCACTGGCTCATCCACGTCATTGTCCACACGCTCCATCTGACAGCCGGTTCTCTCATTCCCTCTGTCCTGCCGCCCACCGGCCCGCTCGACTGGGAGCAGTACCGGTGGAGGAGGGGGTGGTTGCTGAGACGAGCGAGGTAGGGTAGGGGGGACATTCAGGGGCCATTGTGATCTGTCAAACACTCTGTGGCCTCTGACATTGACCAGCAACCGTCCCTATGGCAATGGCTAAACACAGTCATGAATGGAGAGAGATGACAATGATAATAATCCTTGCATTTGGGTTTGCACTTCATCACGTCGAAAGGACGTCTCAAAGTGCTTCTCAGAATATACTGTGAAGTGTAGTGACTATGGTCTTCCCTGCTACACTATTCACAAAATTCAACTAATTCAAACTCCGCCGCTCGCATTCTTGCCCGCACTAAACTCTGTACCTCCATTACCCCAGTACTCATCAAACTCCACCGGCTCCCTGTCACAGAGCAGATCGATTTCAAGATCCTCTCTCTTGTATTTAAATCCCTTCATGCCCAGGCACCCCCCCCCTCCCCCCCACCACCCCCCACTCTCTCGCCAACCTGTTCTCTCCATACACTACTCCCCACTGCCTCCCTTCGACTGGCTCCAGGCTCCTCCTGCTCCCCCTGACCCTCCATCCCACCATCGGCATCCATGATTTCAGCCACTATACCCTCTGAAGCTGTGGAACGTTTTCCCTCAATCTCTTTGCCTCGCTCGCCCTCTCCCCATTTTCAGGTGGCGCTTGAAGGCCTTTCTCTTTGACCGTGCCCGTGGAGACCTTCCCCCTCCCCTCCGGCTCGGCATCATCGGGCTCCGACGTGAAGGCCGCGATGTGTGAACGGAACGCAAGTTTCTGCTATGTATTTACAGGCAAACGCGATGATAGCACAATTGCGCAATGTACAGTAACGAAGTGCGGATGGTAACGGCGACCACGAGATCACAGTGCGGGGGAGTGGTGGGGGAGAGAGTGTTGTCGTGTGGTGCCCACAACGTGGTCTTTTCTTCCCACTCAGACCCCCGTCCCTGGAGGTTTGTGTGTGACTGACACATTGGTGCCCTGAAGGAGCTCAGGATTGTCAGGTAAAATAGGGGGGGGGTGAGGGCGGGGTCCGGGTGGTGATTGGCTATCGTAGCTGTCACTCATCTTGGTGGGATGGGCTCTGGCTGACGATTGGCTGGTCTGAGCTGTCACTCAGGATTGGTGAGTGGGCTCTAGATGGTAATTGGCTGGTCTGAGCTGTCACTCAGATTGATGGATGGGCTCCGGATGATGATTGGCTGGTGTGAGCTGTCACTCAGGCTTGATGGGTGGGCTCTGGATGGTGATTGGCTGGTCTGAGGTGTCACTCAGGATTGGTGAGTGGGCTCTAGATGGTGATTGGCTGGTGGGAGCTGTCACTCAGGATTGGTGGGTGGGCTCTGGACAGTGATTGGCTGGTGGGAGCTGTCACTCACCTGGACCCCCCCCACCTCTCTCTGACCTCTCTCCTCACAACAGTGCCCATTGCCTTCTCTGCACCGGGATGGCCTCCTCCTCATCCCCCAAATCATCCACTCCACCCTCGGCGGCCGTGCCTTCAGCCACTATGCCCCGAGGCTCTGGAACTCCCTTCCTCACTCCCTTCACCTCGCCCCCTCTCTTCCTATTTTCAGGGCTCAGACCTTTCTTTTCGACCGCGCCTTTGGTCACCTTCTTCCCCCTCCCCCCGGGCTCGGCCCCGGGATCCGTTACTGTGAAGCGCTCTGAGACATAAATAAATCTCAAGAAATCCAAGTTGTTGTTGTTGTTGGCATTCCCCAGTTTCCCATACGGCAAGTCCAGCGTACCCCGGCCGGCCAGGTGGTCCTCATGCTGGTGTGACAAGCTGTGTGGATTTACATGGGGGTACTACAGCAGTTACCCCATCCGGTTGCGTCCCTCCTTCTCGGGCCAGCAGATACCCTATGGATCTTCTCTCAGCCTCACATCAAGTAACCTTCAAACCCCACCCGCCATGCTCCCCCGCCAACGTCAGGCCCCTTTGTTTCCACAAGAGGGCAGCAAACCTCAATTATTACTGCACAATATCACAGTGCGTCTCAAAGCACTTTTTATACTGTGAAGTAATCCTAATAATCCTTGCGTTTGATATAGCGCCTTATCAAGTTTTTGAGACGTCTCAAGGCGCTTCACGGAAACGTTAAGTTTCCTTACTCCACACAGCTCTGTTTACCTTAGCAGTAAGTAGGAACCCGGTTGACGAATGGAGGATCGCTTTTCCAGGGGTAATAATCCCTTCAAAATAAATAAATAAGAATTATAAGACCACTCAATCCATGACTGTTTGTGGGGACGCTGCTGTGCACAATTGGCTGCCACGTTTCGCTCACAAAATACACAGTCAATTTCACTTTACAGTATATCCTGTGAAGCGATTTGAGACGTCTCGAAGACGTGATAAGGCGCTGTATCAACTGTAAGGATTATTACTATTACTACATGAATGTAATGTGTTGCATTGTTGTTGCTGGAGCGTGAGCTCCCAGTCCCCCACGTGGGACGTTGTTTACAATGACTGGGAGCTGAGGGAGCCTTGGACCATATCCTTGTCTCTGTGCTATTGGCAAACAGAAAGTCAGAAGCTGGAGTACGAGGTGCAGCTTGACCTCCACAGTCAACAGGGTTGCAAAACTTGGCACTCGTCCACTGGTTCTTGTGAAATTCAAGTGAAACTACAATTATCAGTTGCTATAGCTTATCACCAATGGTTCCAGTCTCAAAGCCCATCATCTCCTGATTGGGCTAGTTCTCTCTCTCTGATCTCAGCCGGCAATCTCATGTCTGCTCCATCATCTTACCTCGAAGACGTGATAAGGTGCTATATGAAATGCAAGGATTATTATTACTATTATTCCACAGAGCTCCCGTCCAGCTCTCTCTTTCTCTCTCTCTCTCTCTCTCACTCACTTTCTCTCTTGCTGAACTCTCTTCCCCTCAACGATGATAATAATAATCCTTGCATTTGATATAGCACTTTATCACGTCGTTGAGACGGCTCAAAGCTCTTCACAGCAAACACTGTGACCGTGTACTTTGTGGGCGAACCGCGGCAGCCAATTGCAGACAGCAGTGTCCCACAAACAGTTGATTGAGTGACCACATTTGTTTTAGGGGATTATCACCCCCAGAAAGTGATCTGGCAATCGACTATCAACCAAGTTCCGACTTGCTGCTAAGTAAACAAGACGGATCTGGCGTAAGGGAACTTGCCTAAGGTTTCGCACCAACCTGCCCGGGAATCAAACTCAGGTCCTCTTGCTTGCAAGGTGAGCACACTAAACACTAAGCTACAGGACTCCATATCTTAACACCAAAGCCTCCAGTCTATTACCTGGCCGTCTCCTCCATCACTCCACACAGCTCTTGTCACCCTCTCTCTCTCTCTCTCTCTCTCTCACTGAACTCTCTTCCCCTCAACCTTTCCTTCACTTTCCACAAATCCCAGTGACGTCTGACACAGTAATCCGGCTCCCATGTCCGGCCCCTCACACTGTTCTGGACAGGACCCAAATCTCATTTTATCCAGGATTTGACCTCCCAATTCTGACCTCCCAACCTCTCGCCATCCTGACCTCTTTCATCTTTATCTGTTCTATCCCCACCTCATGGCTGTCCATTGCTCCCTTAACTCTCCTCTTTTGTTCCACCCAATTTTTCCCTTCCTCCTACACTCTACCCTACTCACCTCCCTCCCTCGCTCTTCCCTTCCTTCTACACTCTATAGGACTTCTCACTCCCGGGTGATTAGACCTTGTCTTTAACAAGCCTTTGCTGAATAATTCATTCAGTGGCTGCTTTTGTTTACACCCAATATTAACGCTTAACACACTCTCTCCATTTATTATTCATTTACACATCAGCCCTTTTGTCGTTTCACTGAGCCGTGTAATTGAGGTTCCACCTGCAGTGTGTCTGTCCCCCCACCTCCCCCCTCACTTCCCCCTCCCTTCCAGGAAAGCCTGGATTTGCCTCTGGATATTGTACAACCCGCCCCTCCCCAAACCATATATTTCATTCTGTTTATGCCCGACTCATTTCTGAACACTGTTGGCTTGATCGAGCGCTTAGTATTAATCTCCACTTCAGACTAGTATTAGTATTAGAAGATTAGTATTAATCTTCACACCATCATGTCACAAAGTGCTTCTCAGGATTCACTGTCAACCGTAGTGACTGTGGGGGAGGGGGAGAGGGGATGGGGTGAGGGGGAGAAATCAGCTTTGTGAACATCACTTTGTGGCGAAACGTCAGCGATTTTTCCTCTCAGAGCCGGGGCGGGAGTTAGATCGGTATCTGACACAAACGGAAACCCATCACTGTGATCAACCAGTTGTCTGACTCACACGGAAACTTGTCACTGTGATCAGCCGGGTGTCTGACCCACACGGAAACCCATCATCACTCTCAATCGGATAATAATATAACAATAATAATCCTTGCATTTGATAAAGCGCCTTATCGCCTCTTCGAGACGTCTCAAAGCGCTTCACAGAATATACTGTAACGTGAATTGACTATATATTTTGGGGGTGAAATGCTGCAGCCAATTGCGCACAGCAGTGTCCCACAAATAGTTGTGGATCGAGTAACCAAATTATTATTTTTTTTGAAGGGGTTATGAAGGGAAAAGCGATCCGGCAATCGACTATCAACCGGGTTTCTATTTACTGCAGGTAAACAGAGGGGTGTGCAGAGAGGAAACTTGCCCAACTTTCCGCCCGAGTCGGAAAAGGAACCCAGGTCTCTTTTTTTGCAAAACGAGTGCTTTAATCACTAAGCTAGAGGACGTCTGACATGCAGAAACACGTGGCTGTGGTTAAGAGTATTTAAACCAGACTGAGAGTACAATAAACTATAAATCTACATGTTTGCCACTTGCACATGCAAACTTCTGTGTGTCAGGAATGGAAAATGCACTCACTCTGTCTCTCTCTCTGGGGAATGCATTCTGTATACCGAATGCTGGAGAGTACTGGATGATATTATTATTGTGCAAGTTCAGAGACCCAGTGTGGGCAGTGGAGCAACTGTTGGACTTTAAGCAGCTAAACCCACCCATCTTACCATTGGCAGCACAGTCTGGTACTTTGTACCTTCACATGTGACTTGCCTGGGCCCTGGGCAATCTGCCTCACTTTTGTTGACTCAGTGTGAACACCAGATTTGCTCTGAGAGTCGCTTACTCTCACACAGAGATCTGCACTGGAGTTTGCCTCCTCCCGATCTGATCTGATCCCCTCGCACTCGCCCTCCAAGACGCCGCCCTGTGTGAAGGGCGCTATATAAATGCAAATTGTTGTAGTGATTCTCTCTGTCGGAGAGTCAGGGGTGGTTTGCAACAGAGAAGCTCCCTCTGTGCCTGCACATGTTTCCTAACCTGCCCAGTGTGAGTCACTCTGCACCTACGGTGACTGACTCAGCAACCAGCGAAACACCCTGATGAGGTGCTGGTGGCACTGACAGTGACCGGGCTGTGCTGCCGCTTCCCCTCATGCCCTGTCACCTCTCCACATCTCCGACCTGCTCGCTCCCCAACCCATCACCCTCTGCCACCGCTCGACTGGTTCCGGCCTCCTGTTTGTCCCCCGTGCCCCCCGCTCCACCACTGCTGTCTGGGATATCCCGTCACCTGCCTGTCCCACCATGATTGCTCGCCCGCCCATACGTAGTGCACCATCCTGACTGATTACAGCACTGACCGCCTGGGAAACCTGTCACTGCTCAACCCAGCCCACAACCACACAAGTGGCTCAATTGCTGAGGGGATAACACAAAACTCAGAGCTTCAACCCATCTTTCTGCCATCGTCGAGTCTTGTAGCTCAGTGTTTAGAACGCCCGCCTCGCAAGGGAGAGGACCTGGGTTTGATTCTCGGGCGGGACAGGGCGAAACCTTAGGCAAGTTTACTTACTCCACACACAGCCACTCCTGTTTACCTAGGAACCCGGTTGTTAGTCAATTGGCAGATCGTTTTCCGGGGGTAATCATCCCCTCAAAAACCGCTGTGCGCAGTTGGCTGCCGCGTTTCGTCCACAAAGTGGTCACTGCACTTAACAGTATGTCCCGTGGAGCGCTCTTGAGACAACTCAACAATGTGATAAAGCGCCATATCAAATGCAAAGTTTATTATGACCTATTTCTCTCCCCTCTTCTCTCCCCAGGGGTGTTTCCTGGGCTGGGCTGGGGTTACTGACTGATGTGACGCTGGGCTCAGGAAAGGCAGGCTGGTGTGAGGACGAGGCTCTTCTCCCTGGGCGTGGGCAGCAATTAGCATGCTGCAGTTTGGGTTCCGCCTCGAAGCTCTGCCTAATGATGTTATTCTGGTATGTCAGCTCACAGCCCAGCCTGCAGCTCTCGTTTCTGAGTCAGGAGGTTGTGGGGTCTATCCCCATATCGGGGACTTTGAGCTCACAGTCCAGACTGACACTCCAGCGCAACGCTGAGGGGGTGGGGGGGGGAGAGAGAGAGGGAGAGAGAAGCATTGACAGAGACGCTGTCCTTCGAGTGAGAAGTTGAGACATTTGTGCTCTGTGCAGGTGGACGTCAAAGATCCCGCGGCGCAGTTGGAAAAGAGAAGGGAGTTTCTCTCTCTCTCGAATAGGACTGGAGAGATCACCAAAGACCCCCACGGACCCTCCCCCAAATGCTCACTCTCACCTCACCTACACAGGCTCACTCTCACCCTCACACGCTCACTCACTCACACTCACTCACTCTCTCACACCTGTACTCACTATCACACACACATGCTGTATTGGAGGAAGGCCACAGCTGGTATCAGTGTGCGTTGAGCACGGACTGCCGCGGGCGGCGGGCGGGAGGCGGGGGAAGGAAAGCTGATTATGGGATGAGCTGGATTAGCGGGTGAGAGTTAGGTGACTGACTGTGATGAGGGTGTCAGCGTGGATCTGTTAACACCACTCTCGCCTCCCAGCCCCACGTCACTCGCTCACTCACTCATGGGGACATCGCCGAGCACAAATCGGCTGCCGAGTTCGCCCACAAACACACAGTCACTACACTTTACTGTAAATCCCGAGAGGCGCTTTGAGATGGCCTGATGGCATGACAAGGAGCTGGATCAAATTTGAGGATGATTATTGTTATTATTCAGGTGTTTTAGGGTTGGGGGGAGTGGGTGGCAGGGTCACAATGACTGGACAGCACTCCCGATGGGTGAGATCAGGGGTGGGTGAACAGCTACCGACAACTCAACCATCGGTGGCCATGCCTTCAGCCACTCCGCCCCAAACCTCAGTCCCAAGGCCTCACTCACCCCCCAAAACCCCCACCTTTATGTCTTTAAATCCCACTCGAACCCACCTCTTTGTGAGGCCACCCCCCCCTCCACCCCCCCCCCCCCACGCTCGGCTTCTGACACGCTTCCCCGCCCCCCCTCCCAGAGCCCCGAGACTCTGCCCTGTGTGACGGGCGCTATGTAAATGAACATTGTTATCGTTGCTGTGAGGGGGTGGGGGTGGGGGGTGAAGTGAGTGGGGGGGGGCGGGGCGGGGAAAGGAGTGTGGGGGGACGCGATGATATGGGATGAGGGTTTATATAAACTCTCAATGTTATTCAAAGCCAGAGCCGCAGGCAAAGCTGCTGTTACATACTCTAATCTGGGAACTGTGCGTGGGAGGCGAGAGGGAGAGAGGGAGAGGGAGAGAGAGAGAGAGAGAGAGTGCTCACTCTGCCAGGGAGAGCGTGTAAAAAAAACACAGTTCAATCTTTTGCCCCCAAAATACACAGTCACTCTCTGCGGTAAATACTGTGAAGCGCTTTTGAGACATCGCGATGATGTGTTAACGCCACTATATCTTGTCATCAGCGTTCAGCACTGGATTATGGGGTGAGAGTATATCCCACTACCCCCCCCCCCACGAGCTCCCCATTAACCCGGCTTCTTCCGCCTCCCCCTCCAGGCCCTGGGTGAGGTCTATCACTCCCCCCCCCCCACACACACACACACACACGTTCGCATGTGCGCAAAGCTGTGACACGAGTGAGGTGTGCAGCAATGCACACACTGGGCTGGGAGTGCGCACTGTTGTGAGTGTGAGAGGCTGCAGGACTGTTAATGCATACATGAGTGGGTGTTGTATATGTAAATGTGCAAGAGCACGTGCGCGTGTGTGTGTGTGTGTGTTGGACAGCGAGTGTATGTACATGTGAGTGTGTGTGTCTGGCTGTGTCTCTCTGGGTGTGGAGTGCGTGTGGGTCTGTGTGTATTATTATTATTATCTGATGTAGAGCGTGTGTATCTGGTGGAGAGATACACACACTGCGTGTGTATGTCGTGTTTGCTGTACAGTAACCAGGTGTGTGTATGTCTCTGTGTATGTGGGGTAGAGACGCTACACTGCATGGAGGGCGCTGTATAAGTGCACGCTGTTGTAAAGTGTGTGTGTCTCTGTGTAGTGTTCGCTGTAGAGTGAGCAGGTGTGTGCACAGTGTGTGTAGTGTGTGAGCTGTACACTAACTAGGTGTCTGTCTGAGACACACACCGAGTTAGTGGACACCTCAGGTATAGTTTGTGTGTGTGTGGTATAGTTTGTGTGCATGTGTCTGTGTGTGTGGAATATAGTTTGTGTCTGTGTGATATAGTTTGTGTGTGTGTGGTATAGACTGTGTGTGTGTGTGGTATAGACTGTGTGTCTGTGTATGGCATAGACTGTGTGTGTCTGTGAATGGTAAAGACTGTGTGTCTGTGTATGGTATATACTGTGTGTGTCTGTATGGTATAGACTCTGTGTGTTTGTGTATGGTATAGACTGTGTGTGTCTGTGTGGTATAGACTCTGTGTGTGTGTGTGGTATAGACTGTGTGTCTGTGTATGGCATAGACTGTGTGTGTCTGTGTATGGTATAGACTGTGTGTCTGTGTATGGCATAGACTGTGTGTGTCTGTATGGTATAGACTCTGTGTGTGTCTGTGTATGGTATAGACTGTGTGTGTCTGTGTGGTATAGACTCTGTGTGTGTGTGTGGTATAGACTGTGTGTCTGTGTATGGCATAGACTGTGTGTGTCTGTGTATGGTATAGACTGTGTGTCTGTGTATGGTATAGACTGTGTGTGTCTGTGTATGGTATAGACTGTGTGTCTGTGTATGGTATAGACTGTGTGTGTCTGTGTATGGTATAGACTGTGTGTGTCTGTGTGGTATAGACTCTGTGTGTGTCTGTGTATGGTATAGACTGTGTGTGTCTGTGTATGGTATAGACTGTGTGTGTCTGTGTGGTATAGACTCTGTGTGTGTCTGTGTATGGTATAGACTGTGTGTGTCTGTGTGGTATAGTGTGTGTGTCTGCGTATGGTTTTGACTGTGTCTGTGTGGTATAGACTGTGTGTGTCTGTGTGGTATAGTGTGTGTGTGGTATAGTTTGTGCTGTACAGAGTATGTGTGTGTATCACTGTGTGTGTGGTATAGAGAGTTTGTGTTTGGGTGTAGGTGTGTGTGTGTGTGGAGGTGGTGTGTGTGTGTGTGTGTGTGTGAGGTGGTGTGTGTGTGTGTGTGTGTGTGGAGGTGGTGTGTGTGTGTGTGTGGAGGTGGTGTGTGTGTGTGTGTGTGTGGAGGTGGTGTGTGTGTGTGTGTGTGTGTGGAGGTGGTGTGTGTGTGTGTGATGTTTCTGTACAGGTGTGTTGGGGTGTGTGTGCACACAGGGAGTGGGGGGGGGGGGGGGCAGTGCTCCCCGGGGTGTCAGTCCCTCCTCTCTCTCTCTCTCTCTCCGCCCAGATCCAGGCAGTTCTCAGCCTTCCTGCGCCACCACCTCCAGGGAGAGGGGGAGAGGGGGAGAGGAGAGGAGAGGAGAGGAGACTCCATGGCTGAGCCGCAGGGAGACTGGTTCCAGCGGGAGGAGCTGATCGGCCACATCAGCGACATGAGAGTGCAGAACCTACAAGGTCAGAGCTGGGGGGAGGCACAGGGGGGGGGGGGAGAGGGGGGGGAGGGGGGGCACAAGGGGGGGGGCACAGGGGGGAGAGGGGGGGGCACAGGGGGAGAGGGGGGGCACAGGGGGGAGAGGGGGGGGGGCACAGGAGGGGAGAGGGGGGGGGCACAGGGGGGAGAGGGGGGAGAGAGGGGGGGGAGAGGGGGGGCACAGGGGGGAGAGAGGGCACAGAGAGGAGGGAGAGAGAACACAGAGAGAGGGGGGGGCACACAGAGAGGGGGAGAGAGAGGGGGAGAGAGCACACACAGGGGGGAGAGAGGGGGGGAGAGAGAGAGAACACAGAGAGAAAGGGGGGGAGAGGGGGGCGCACGGGGGGGGAGGGGAGAGCACACAGAGGGGGGAGAGAGAGAGAGAGGAGGGGGGAGAGAGCACACGGGGGGGGAGAGGGAGGGGGCACACAGAGAGGGGGAGAGGGAAGAGGAGAGGGGGGGGGAGCACACAGAGAGGGGGGAGAGATAGAGGGGGGGTAGAGAGGGGGGGGAGAGAGCACACAGAGGGGGGAGAGGAGGGAGAGAGAGAGAACACAGAGAAGGGGGGGAGAGAGAGAACACACAGAGAGAGAGTGGGAGAGAGAAAGAGAGAGAACACAGAGAGGGGGAGAGAGAGAGAGAGAGAGAGAACACACACACAGAGGGGAGAGAGAGAACACAGAGAGAGAGGGAACACAGAGAGAGGATACAGAACAGAGAGAGAGAGGGGGAGGGAGAGAACACAGGGAGAGAGAAAAATAGGGGGGAGGGAGGGAGGGAGCACAGAGGGGAGTGAGGGAGAGAGAGATTGGGAGGGGAGTGAGGGAGAGAACCGAACTCTCGCTCAAACTTTACTGATTAACGGGGGGAGAAAAGTGTGGTCTCTCTCTCTCTTTTCTCTGTATGTGTGTTCTCTCTCTCTCTCTCTCTCTGTGTGTTCTCCATATGTGTGTTCTCTCTCTCTCTCTCTCTGTGTTCTCTATGTGTGTTCCCTCTCTCTGTGTTTCTCTCCCTCTCTCATGTTCTCTCTCTCTCTCTCTCTCTGTGTTCTCTATGTGTGTTCCCTCTCTCTGTGTTTCTCTCCCTCTCTCATGTTCTCTCTCTCTCTCTCTCTGTGTGTTCCCTATGTGTGTTCCCTCGCTCTGTGTTTCTCTCCCTCTCTCATGTTCTCTCTCTCTCTCTCTCTGTGTGTGTTCTCTATGTGTGTTCCCTCTCTCTGTGTTTCTCTCCCTCTCTCATGTTCTCTCTCTCTCTCTCTCTCTCTGTGTGTGTTCTCTATGTGTGTTCCCTCGCTCTGTGTTTCTCTCCCTCTCTCATGTTCTCTCTCTCTCTCTCTCTGTGTGTTCTCTATGTGTGTTCCCTCTCTCTGTGTTTCTCTCCCTCTCATGTTTCTCTCTCTTCTCTCTCTCTGTTGTGTTCTCTATGTGTTTCCCTCTCTCTGTGTTTTCTCCTTCATGTTCTCTCTCTCTCTCTCTTGTGTTCCTATGTGTGTTCTCTCTCTCTGTTTCTCTCCTCCTATGTTCTCTCTCTCTCTCTCTCTCTGTGTGTGTTCTCTATGTGTGTTCCCTCTCTCTGTGTTTCTCTCCCTCTCTCATGTTCTCTCTCTCTCTCTCTCTCTCTGTGTGTGTTCTCTATGTGTGTTCCCTCGCTCTGTGTTTCTCTCCCTCTCTCATGTTCTCTCTCTCTCTCTCTCTGTGTGTTCTCTATGTGTGTTCCCTCTCTCTGTGTTTCTCTCCCTCTCTCATGTTCTCTCTCTCTCTCTCTCTCTCTGTGTGTGTTCTCTATGTGTGTTCCCTCGCTCTGTGTTTCTCTCCCTCTCTCATGTTCTCTCTCTCTCTCTCTCTGTGTGTTCTCTATGTGTGTTCCCTCTCTCTGTGTTTCTCTCCCTCTCTCATGTTCTCTCTCTCTCTCTCTCTCTCTGTGTGTTCTCTATGTGTGTTCCCTCTCTGTGTTTCTCTCCCTCTCTCATGTTCTCTCTCTCTCTCTCTCTCTGTGTGTGTTCTCTATGTGTGTTCCCTCGCTCTGTGTTTCTCTCCCTCTCTCATGTTCTCTCTCTCTCTCTCTCTCTGTGTTCTCTATGTGTGTTCTCTCTCTCTGTGTTTCTCTCCCTCTCTCATGTTCTCTCTCTCTCTCTCTCTGTTCTCTATATGTGTGTTCTCTCTCTCTGTGTTTCTCTCCCTCTCTCATGTTCTCTCTCTCTCTCTCTCTCTGTTCTCTATATGTGTGTTCTCTCTCTCTGTGTTTCTCTCCCTCTCTCATGTTCTCTCTCTCTCTGTGTCTTCTCTGTATGTGTGTTCTCTCTCCCTCTCTCTTGTGTTCTCTCTCTCTCTGTGTGTGGGTCTCTCTCTCTCTCTGTTCTCTCTCTCTCCCCCTCTCTGCATATGCAGTGTATTGTATAATCAGATTTTTTTTAGAATAAGAGACTGTTTTCCACATTGATCCCGATTTCCTCTGGAATCCTGACCGGTCCAGATTTTCCAGAGGGGAGGAGAGAGGGGGAGTGAGCGAGAGAGCCAGAAAGGACCCTGACCTGCTCAGTCCTCCCCCCGGCTAGACAGTAAACCCCCCCCTCGAATTAGCAACCTGGACAGTAACTGACATTTGATTTCCTGTTCACCTAATAATAATAATAATAATCCTTGCATTTGATATAGCGCTTTTCACGTCAGGAGGACGTCCCAAAGCGCTTCACAGAACACACTGTAAAGTGAATTGACTGTATATTTGTGGGCGAACGCGCGTCCATCAGGGCCCACACCCCCTCTCCTCTCCCTGGGGGGGTGGTTAAGGAACATAGAAAACGGAGGAGGCCATTCAGCCCCTCAAGCCTGTGACGCCATTCTTTAAGATCATGCCTGATCTGTACTCTTTACCAGCTCTTGCCCTTGACCCCCGGACCTAACAAACTGCGAATCCACCTTAGTCTTGAAAATGTGAATGGATCCCACCATAATCCACAGCCTTTTGGGTGAGAGAGTTCCAGATTTTCACTCTCCTTTGGGAGAACAATTACCTCCTGATTTCACTCCTAAATGTTGTTGTAAATGACCGAGCTCCAATTTTAAGATTAATAAGCCCATCGTGTCCGTCCGCAGCTGTAATTCTCACTGTCCAGCTCTCTCCTCACATCCCTCCCCACCACTCTCTCTATCGCTCTCTCACCTTTCTCTCTCGCTATTTCTGTTCCACCGTGCAAGACAATATACATTACTCAGCCAGTGTGTACAAGACGCTGTACATTACACAGCCAGTGTGTGCAAGACGCTGTACATTACACAGCCAGTGTGTGCAAGACGCTGTACATTACACAGCCAGTGTGTACAAGACGCTGTACATTACACAGCCAGTGTGTACAAGACGCTGTACATTACACAGCCAGTGTGTACAAGACGCTGTACATTACACAGCCAGTGTGTACAAGAAGCTGTACATTACACAGCCAGTGTGTACAAGATGCTGTACATTACACAGCCAGTGTGTACAAGATGCTGTACATTACACAGCCAGTGTGTACAAGATGCTGTACATTACACAGCCAGTGTGTACAAGACGCTGTACATTACACAGCCAGTGTGTACAACCTAGTGTGGTGGAAGGTGTAGTGTACAGTTGGGGGCGGGTGTGAGGTGAGTGCCTGCTGTGAGCAGGTCAGGCAGCATCTATGGAGAAAGGAAAGTGAGTCAACGTTTCAGTTCCACAACCCTTCGTCAGAACTGGGGCGCGTTGGGAGGGAGAGGCTTTTAAAGACAAACAGAGAGGGGGAAAAGCAGGGCAAGGAAGTCAAAGGAGAAAATGGGGTACAGGGACAGGGGATGATGGGTTAAAGGGGTTAATGATGCAAAACATTAGCACTGTGAAGCATTTTTAGAGACATCTCAAATGTAAGGATTATTATTGTTGTTATTACGTTTACACAGCGCCTGGTGGGGGGAGTTGGTGGGGAGGGGGGTCAGAGACCTGCCCCTGGGGGTGGGAGCTGAGGGGAGGGGTAACATGCTAATAATTACTAGTATGTATGTATGTGCGTATCCTTTCTCCATAGATGCTGCCTGACCTGCTGAGTGTTCCCAGCGACTTCTGTTTTTGTTTATGGTGTTAAGTGAACTGACTGTGTATTTTGTTGCCTGTACACAGTAGGCACAGAGCTATACAGGGCTATACCAGGCTACACCGGACTATACATACCAGGCTATACAGGGCTATACCAGGCTACACCGGACTATACATACCGGGCTGTGCAAGGCTATACAGGGCTATACCAGGCTATACATGGACGTGGGTGTATGTGATTCCCTCCCAGGACACAGTATCTATGTACGTACGGGGGTGGGGGGTAACGTTAAAGACCAGAACCAAACCGAACGCCACGCAGGTTACCTCCTCAGCTGGAATGTTCCGGAATGGTATGTTCTGGGGGGGTGGAATGTTATGGCCGGTTACAGATACCGAGTTAATGATCGTCAAACGGTCTCACGCAAGAGGCCCTCAGTGTGTGTGTGTGTGTGTGACCGTCTGTGTGTGTGTGTTTGTATGCGTATTTGTGTGTGTGTCTTTGTATGTGTGTGTGACCCTCAGTTTGTGTGTGAGCAAACGTGACAGCCTCCTTGTGATTTATGCATCCTCACACACTCACCCTCGCACACACTCACGCGCTCACACACACACATTCGCCCCCTGCACACACACGCACTCACACACACACACTGGCCCCCTGCACACACACACACACACACACACACAAAGCCACGAGGTGAAGGATGTTACTCCCAACAGCTTTTTGTTGGGGCCGAGGGGAGAATGTCCAAACTATTGTTGTCTGCGCCACTGGGGTTTATGTCAGGATTCTGTCAGTAACAAACCCTACACATCACACTGTAAACGGGCAGGGCTGGTGGAGCTGAGGGCCGGGCTATACAGGGCCATACAGGGCTAGACAGAGCTATACAGGGCTATACCAGGCTACACCGGACTATACATACAGGTCTACACCGGGCTATACCAGGCTATACGTGGAGGCTATATGTGGAGTCCTGTAACTCAGTGGTTAGAGCACTCGCTTTACAAGTGAGAGACCTGAGTTCAATTCCAGGCAGAGGGCGAAACCTCGGACAAGTTTCCTTACTCCACACAGAGCCTAATAATAATCCTCCAAAACCAAAAACAATAATAAATTGGTCATTTTCAATCTACGACTGTTTGTGGGACATTGCTGTGCGCAATTGGCTGCCGCGTTCGCCCACAAATATACAGTCAATTCACTTTACAGTGTGTTCTGTGAAGCGCTTTGGGACGTCCTCCCGACGTGAAAAGCGCTATATCAAATGCAAGGATTATTATTATTATTATTAGACAGGTTTATACAGGTATGTACCAGGGTATACAACAACCACAACAAGATTACATGTATAGCGCCTTTCACGTCGGGAGGACATCCCAAGGTGCTGGACAGTGTACAGCATTTCAGACCTGAGCTGGGGTCAGGGGGGGAGAAGGGAGGGGAAGGTGGTGGCCGATGGCATTGTCGAAGAGGAGAGTCTTGAGGTGGGACCTGAAGGAGGCTAAAGAGGGGGTGAGGCGGAGTGATTGGGGGATGGAATTCCAGAGGTTGGGGGCAGAGTGGCTGAAGGCTCTCCCGCCAATGGTGGGACGGGTGGGTCGGGGGACGTGGAGCAGCCCAGAGCCGGCTGAGTGGAGGGAGCGGGCGGGTTGGTAGGGGGTTAGGAGGTCGCAGATGTAGGGTGGGGCGAGGCCATGGAGGGCTTTGTAGGTGAGGACCAGGATCTTGAACTGGATCCTCTGAAGGATAGGAAGCCAATGGAGTCGGGCGAGAATGGTAGAGTTGGGAAGGCCGACAAGAGGGCGTTTGCACAGTCGAGCCTGGAGGTGATGAAGGTGATGAACAAGAGTTTCAGTGGCCTGAGGGGTGAGGTAGTGGCGGAGTTGGCTGAAGTTACAGAGGTGAGGGAAGGCAGAGCGGGTCATGGCTTGGATGTTTGGAAGTAAAGACAGTTGAGGGTTGAACAAGACCCCCAGGTTCCTGACTGGCTGGTGAGTTGCTGAGCTGTAGTGTATAACCATGGAGGTTGATGCTGCCAGAGCCTGAGGTGCGGAGGTGCGGAGGCGCTGCGCGAACCAGTCAGGAGGGCCTCAGTCTTGTTCACATTCAACTGTAGGAAATTTGCCCTCATCCAGGACTTGATGTCCGACAGTCAGTCTGTCAGGACAGCAGTGGTCCTGGAGTTGAGGGAGGAAGTAGAAAGATAGAGTTGGGTGTCATCCGCATACAGGGCTATACCAGGCTATACAGCTCTATACCGGGTCTATAAAGACGGGCTATACAGAGCTTTACAGCGCTATATCAGGCTATAAAGGACTATACCACCGAGACCCTCATACACACATTCATTACATCGAGGTTTGACTATGCAATCTCCCTGCTTGTCGGCCTCCTCAACTCCTCCCTCCCATGGCTGCAAATCATCCAGAACTCTGCAGCCCGTGTCCTCTCCCGCCCCGGGCTCCGTAACCCTATCACCCCCATCCTCGCCCCACTCCACTGGCTCCAGCCTGCTTCACGTCCCCCGCCTCACCTGCCCCACCATTGGCGGGCGGGCCTTCTGCCCCCACCCTCTGGAACTCTGGAACCCTGCAGTCCCTCCGCCTCGCCCCCTCCCTCGCCTCCTTCAAGACCCTCCTCTTCGACCGTGCGTTTGATCACCCTGCCCTCCACCCTCTCCAATTCCGACTCCCAGCTCGAGTCCGAAACTCTGACTGTCCAGCGCCTTGGGACCTGGTCACGACATGAAAGGAACTGCACATGTGTAATTTTGTTGTTGTTGTTGTGCGAGTTGCACTGTTACACCTCTCCCAAGAAGCTCGGGTGACGTGTCACACTTGTGTCAGTCGGGAGCACAATGGCCCCATTGTCACTGATGCCTCTGATTATCAACCACTCCCTTAGTTACCGTGATGTTACCCACGGTAGCACATACCTGCCACCTGTCACTGTTATAGTGACATTCCTAGCCAGACCGTCACTCGCTCGCTCGCTCACTCACTCACTAACTCGCTCACTCACTCACTCACTCCATCCCCTCCGCCCAGCGCGCTCTGGCCTGCTCTGCCATCAGCGGTCGGGGCTTCAGCCACTCTGCCCCCACCTTTTGGAACTCCATCCCACAGTCCCTTCACATCGTTCCCTCCCTCCCTCCCTCCCTCCCTCCCTCCGAAGGCGCGGTCGAAGAGGAGGATCTTGAGATGGGCCTTGAACCTACTTCATCTCAAGATCCTCCTCTTCGACCGCGCCTTCGGTCACCCTCCCACCCCCTGCCCTCCATCCCTCCTGATCCCTTCCTCCAGCTCAGGGTCCAAATCCCTGTCCAGCGCCTTGGGATGTCCTCCCGACATGAAAGGCGCCGTGTGAATATCATGCGTTGTTGTTGTGTTCTAAGGATCCTTCAGTGACCAATGTCAGCCTGGGGCTCAGTCACTCACACTCTCGTCTCGGAGTCAGGAGGTTGGGGGTTCGACCTCCCCCCTCCCGCGTCAGGGACACTGAACCCACAGTCTAGGCTAACACTGTAGCGCATTGCTGGCGGGAGAGAGCTCCATACTGTCGGGAACACCGAGCTTTGGATGAGACATTATAGTCTTGTTTGTTCAGGCGGACGTTAGGAAATGAGAAGGGAGTTACTCTCTCTCTCCCGGCCACCCAGTTTGTGGGATGCTACTGCGCACAGATTAGTTGTCGCATTCACAACAGTCACAAAGCACACAGTCACTACACCTGACAGTGAATCCCTGTGAATGCTTGTGACTGTGGTGGTTTGATGTTATCAAATACGATGCTTGTGAAAAGCACAGGGAGAAACCTCTCTGACAATAATAATAAAACGTTGCATTTTTTCGAGACGTCTCAAAGCGCTTCACAGAATATACTGTGAAATGGAGTGACTGTGTATTTTGCGGGCAAAAGGCGGCAGCCAGTTTGCACCCAGGCATGCCCCACAAATCTCTATGGGGTCAGTGACCAATTTGTATATGGCGGATTCTTGCTAGGACACCAGGAGAGAGGAACTCTCTTCTCTTTTCCAACAGCGCTGTGGGATCTCTAACGTCCACCTGGTCAGGCACAGCCGGGACCTTGGTTTAATGTCTCATGTGAAGGACGGCACCTCTGACAATGCCAGTCCCACCCCCCCCACCCCAGCGCTGCATTGGAGCGTCAGCTTAGACTATGTGATTCCAAGTCCCAACGTGGGGTTTGAACCCACAACCTCTGACTCGGAGGCGAGAGTAAACATGCTCCCCCAACCTGGCACTGTTACTGGCAGATTCTGTCGTATTGCGTGTGCTGTATGTGCGCTGTGGTGTCTGCGTGTATATGTGGCTCTGTGGCTGTGTGGGTGTGCGTTGAGTGTATGTGCTGTGTGTGAGCGCTGTGACTGTGTGTGTGTGTCTGTGTGTGTGTGTGCTTTGGCTGTGTGTGTATGTGTATGTGCACTGTGGCGGTGTGTGCGTTGTGTGCGTGTGTGCTGTGTGTCTGTGACTGAGCACACAGGTCTCACCTGAGCTCCGCCACACCCAGTGCCTGCTCCAGGGTATATTTCCATGTCTCTACATGGCCTCCTGGAATGAGGTCATCAGAGAGTATATTTCTCTCTCTTCCCCACTCTCTCACACCTTCTCTCTCTCTCGCTCTCTCGCTCTTTCACTCCGTCTCACTCACACTCTCTGTTGCTCTCACACACGCTCATATACTCCCGTTCAGGACGTTGCTGTGCGCAAATTGGCTGCCACGTTTCTTCACCTACAAAACCCACCCACAGTCACTACACTGGAAGGTGAAACCTGCGAATCACTTTGTGTTGCTCTGATATGGAGTCAAACACGAGAATCGTAGCATCTTACAGCACAGAAGGGTGTAGATGGGAATAGATTTGTGCAGAGGGGTGTGGATGGGGTTTGGAGGGGTGTAGATAGGCTGTGGAGGGGTGTAGATGGGTGTAGGTGGGGTGTAGATGATACAAGGAGAGAACATGAGGCTCTGGGCTGCTCCACGTCCCCCGACCCACCTGCCCCACCATTGGCGGGAGAACCTTCGGCCACTCTGCCCTCAACCTCTGGAACTCCATCCCCCAATCACTCCCTCCTTAGCCTCCTTCAAGTCCTGCCTCAAGACCCTCCTCTTCGACCACGCCATCGGTCACCCCCCTTCCCCTCCCCTCCCTTCTCCCCCCCCCCCCGACCCCAGCTCTGGTCTGAAATGCCGTCACTGTCCAGCGCCTTGGGACGTCCTCCCGACGTGAAAGGCGCTATACACATGTAATCTTGTTGTTGCTGTTGTTGTATAGTGTGTACGGTTGAGGGGCCGCTCTGTGCTCCTGGCTGGTGTGTGTTTAGACACGTTACCTCTGCCCACCCCCCGGGGCTGTGCCAGGGCTGAGGCTAGACCGAGCTCCGAGTCCCTGCGGGGGGTGGGAGATGGGAACCCCGAGCGGAGCGCGACTGACAGACTGCCCGAGCTGGAGAGACAGCTCCCAGTGGGGGCGCGGGGCGGGGATTAAGCCGCTCACTGACACCAGGGGACACGGTTACCGCTGTAGCTCAGGGCCAGACCCCTCCTGTGTTGGCTTCAGTGGTGCCTGAGTCCTTCACTGGAGGCAGAGACACGAGGTGCTTTTTATACCCTTCACACTGAAATATAATAATAATCCTCGCATTCGATGCAGCGCCTTATCACGTCTTCCAGACATCTCAAAGCGCTTCGCAGAATGTACTGTAAAGTGAACTGACTGTATATTTTGTGGGCAAAACGCGGCAGCCAAATAGCGCTCCGCAGCGTCCCCACTAACAGCCGTGGATCGAAGTGACCAAATTTCTTTTTTCAAGGGATTAGTACTCCAGGAAAGTGATCCGCCAGTCGACTAACACCTGAGTTCCTACTGGGTACACCGAGGTGTTTGTGCGGAGTAAGGAAACTTGCCCAACGTTTCCCCTCCCACCCCCACACCCCCACCCCCCCGCCCGGGAATCGAACCCTCTCGCTTGCGAGGCGAGGGCTCTAACCACTGAGCTATAGACCAGGTTCGGCCTGACCAGTGCTGGACGCAGCACTCAACAACAACAACAACAACCACCATCTGTATTGACACAGACAGAACGCAGCACTTTCAGGGAAGATGCCCAGTGTGGTGACTGTGTGTTCGTAGGACAAGACAGCCGGCAAATTGGGCACAGCGACGTTTCTATAAGCAGCCAGGTTTATCGGGAGACACACGCCCTTCCCATCTCGCATTTTGTAACGTTGCCTCGCCACCCCAGCACTGACCCCCCCACCCCACACCCACACCCACCCGCACTACACTGGGAGTGGGCCGCTACGCATAATTTGTTGTTGTAAACTGAAAGTCCCCAATGTGGGGCTCGAACCCACAATCTCCTGACCCTGAGACGAGGGGGCGAGTATCTGAGCCAGGACGAGGTGGGGGTTGTTGCTGGGCTGCCACTAACAAACGGTGGAATGTGCCGTGGGTGACGGTGTAGGGGAGCTGAGCGCAGAGCGTGGGCGAGAGAGAGAGAGAGAGAGAGAGACTGCGTGGAGCCTGTTTATCAGCGAGAGCGAGGAGGAAGCTTGGCATCTCTGTTACGAGCACCAGTTTCTATGCCAACAAGATCTTGTCAATCACTAGAGCAGTAACACACACATTGGCTCTCGAGGTGTCTGGCACCCGCATATACACACACTGGCACCCGCATATACACACACTGACACCCGCATATACACACACTGGCACCCGCATATACACACACTGGCACCCGCATATACACACACTGGCACCCGCATATACACACACTGGCACCCGCATATACTCACACACAGACACCCACACTCAGGGCTGGCACTGGGTTCAGAGTGTGCGCTGATGTGTATGTTTGATAAAGTGCCACATAAAAGACTTGTCAGCAAAATAGAAGCCCCCGGTATTAAAGGGACAGTGGCAGTGGATACAGAACTGTCTGGGAGACAGAAAGCAGAGAGTGGTGGTGAACAGTTGTTTCTCTGACAGGAGGAAGTGTGCAGTGGTGTCCCCCAGGGATCGGTATTGGGACCACTGCTGTTTGTGATCTATATAAATGACCTGGACTTGGGTACAGGGAGGACAATTTCCAAGTTTGCAGATGATACTAAGATAGGAAAAGTAGTAAACAGTGAGGAGGATAGTAACAGACTGCAAGAGGACATAGACAGACTGGGAAACTGGGCAGACACGTGGCAGATGATGTTTAATGTGGAGAAATGCGAAGTGATGCATTTGGGGAGGAAGAATGAGGAGAAGCAATATAAGCTGATGGTACAATCTTAACGGGGATGAATATAGGCCCAAATTGGTCAGCCTATCCTCATAACTCATCCCCTTCATCCCGGGTACTAACCCAGTAAATCTACGCTGCACCCCCTCCAAGGCAAGTACATCCTTCCTTAAATGAGGAGACCAAAACTGCACACAGTATTCCAGGTGTGGTCTCACAGGGCCATATACAGTTGCAGCAAAGACTTCCCTACTCTTATACTCTAATCCTTTCATAATGAACTCTAACATACCGTTCCCCTTCCTAATTGCTGCTGCACCGCAGACTAACTTTCTGTGATTGGTGTACAAGGACACCCGAGTCCCTCTGGAGCTAACACATTCCAATCTCTCCCCTCCTAAAAAATAACCCGCTCTACTGTTTTTGCTACCGAGGTGGATGACATCGCACTTCCCTACATTACACTTCATCTGCCACCCACCTGCCCAATCACCTAACCTATCTATGTCGTGCTGCATTTTTTTAATGTCGTCCTCTGTGTTGGCACTTCCTCCTAATTCTGCGTCAACCGCGAATTTAGATATATTAGCTTCGATGTCCTCATCTAAATCGTTGATGTAGATGGTAAATAGCTGAGGCCCAAGGACTGATCCTTGTGGCACTCCACTGGTCACATCCACCAATCTGAAAAGGACCCGTTTATCCCCACTCTTTGTTTCCTACCCATTAACCATTCCCCAATCCACGTTAATACGCTCCCCCCAATTCCACGGGCCCTTATCTTTTGGACTAACCTTTTATGCGGCACCTTATCGAAAGGAGAGGAGAGGCGAGAGAGGTTAGGATTATTCTCCTTGGAGCATAGAAGGTTAAGAGGAGACTTAATAAGACGTTTTCAAAATTATGAGGGGGTTCGAAAGGGTGAAGTAATATTCCCATTGGCAAGTGGGTTGGTAACCCGAGGACACCGTAAAATAGTTGTTAAAAGAAACAGAGGGCGGGTGAGGAGAAAGATTTTTACACAGCGAGTTGTTTATATCTGGAATTCATTGCCTGAAAGGTCGGTTCGATAATAACTTTTAAGAGAGAAGTAGATGATTATTTGGGGAGGACACATTTGCAGGGCTATGGGGAGAGAGAGTGGGGGAGTGGGGTTGATCAAGGCTATGGGGAGAGAGCGGGGGAGTGGGGTTGATCAGGGCTCTGGGGAGAGAGCGGGGGAGTGGGGTTGATCAGGGCTATAGGGAGAGAGCGGGGGAGTGGGGTTGATCAGGGCTATGGGGAGAGAGCGGGGGAGTGGGGTTGATCAGGACTATGGGGAGAGAGAGCGGGGGAGTGGGGTTGATCAGGGCTATGGGGAGAGAGAGCGGGGGAGTGGGGTTGATCAGGGCTATGGGGAGAGAGCGGGGGAGTGGGGTTGATCAGGGCTATGGGGAGAGCGGGGGGGTGGGGTTGATCAGGGGGGGGGGGGGGGGGGGGGAGTGGGGTTGATCAGGGCTATGGGGAGAGCGGGGGAGTGGGGTTGATCAGGGCTATGGGGAGAGAGCGGGGGAGTGGGGTTGATCAGGGCTATGGGGAGAGAGCGGGGGAGTGGGGTTGATCAGGGCTCTGGGGAGAGAGCGGGGGAGTGGGGTTGATCAGGGCTTGGGGAGAGAGGAGCGGGAGGGGGGGAGTGGGGTTGATCAGGGCTATGGGGAGAGAGCGGGGAGTGGGTTGATCAGGGCTATGGGGGAGAGCGGGGGGAGTGGGGTTGATCAGGGCTATGGGGAGAGAGCGGGGGAGTGGGGTTGATCAGGGCTATGGGAGAGAGCGGGGGAGTGGGGTTGATCAGGGCTATGGGGAGAGAGCGGGGGAGTGGGGTTGATCAGGGCTCTGGGGAGAGCGCGGGGGGGAGTGGGGTTGATTTGGAAGCTCTTTTCGAAGAGCGGCACAGACGCGATGGGCCGAATGGCCTCCTTCTGCGCTGTATAATTCTACAATTCTACGAGTGTCTGTGTGACGGCGCTCTGCCACCTCCTGGTGGTTCTGAGACTCTGTGAATAATTACCCGTCCAATCAATCCAGAACAGCGTGTCCAGCCTCAGCCATTAACCCACGGGGAGGGTGGGGGGGGGTGCGGGGGGGGGGTGGTGGGAGAGCTCGCGTTGCTGAGCCGCCTCAAAGCCTTCGCCGCATATACCGTGAAGTGTAGCGACTGCGTATGTTGTGGGCGAAACGCGGCAGCCGATTGCGCACAGCAGCGTCCCCGCCAACAGCCGTGGATTTCAGTGACCAAATTATTATTATTATTATTATTATTTTGAGGGATTGTTAAGACAGGAAAGCGACCCGCCAGCCCCCAACGTTTCGCCCCCTGCCCGGGAATCAAACCCGGGCCCCCTTCGCTCGCGAGGGGAGTGCTCTAAAGACTGAGCTACAGGTGTATAATACCCGGCGATCGCAGTAACCAGACGTCTTGCTTTGTTCCCCAAGTGGAGAGAGAGAGGACCCAGAAGAGGACATTCACTCGATGGATCAACTTCCACCTGGAGAGGGTAAGACACCCCCCCACCCCCCCCCCCCCCCCATCACCACACCACCCCCTCCCCACTGCGGAGAGTCTGGGCGGTTGCATTATGAAGGGAGAGGGGTTTCGCCACTGTTCCGACGCCGCTCTCTCGTTCTTTCGCTTTTTCTCTTTCCCTCTCTCTCTCTCTCGCTATCTGTCTCTTCCTCTCACTCTCTTGCTTGCTCACTCCCTCTCTTTCACACTCCCCTTCACGCTCTCTCTCTCTCTCTCTCTCTCTCGCACACACACTCCTTCACACTCTCTCTCACTCCCTCACTCTCTCTCACATTCTCGCTCTCTCTCACTCTTAACACACACTCACTCACTCTTTCACACTATCGCTCACACTCTCTCTTCCACACTCTCTCTCTCTCTCCCCATCTGTCACACTCTCACTCTCTCTCACTCTCTCTCTCTCTCTCACACTCTATCTCTCACTCACTCATTCTCTCACACTCTCTCTCACTCACACTCTCTCACACTCTCTCTATGCCCCTCTCAAAATCACTCTCTCACACTCTCACACACACTCTCTCTCATTCTCTCTCTCTCACTCTCTCTCACTCACTCTCTCACTCACACTCTCATCTCTCTCTCTCACACTCTATCTCTGCCCCTCTCTCACACACAGTCTCACACAATCTCTCTTTCTCACTCTCTCTCTCACACTCACTCTCTCTCACTCTCTTTCACACTCTCTCACACTCTCACACACACTCTCTGCCGCACTCTCTCTCTCGCACTCTCACTCTCTCTCTCTTTCACACTCTCTCACATACACTCTCGCACACTCTCTCTCTCACACTCTCCCTCGGTCACACACTCTCACACTCTCTCTCTCACAGTCTCTTTCTCTCTCGCACTCTCTCTCTCACTCTTTCACACACTCTCTCACACTCTCTCACTCTCTCTCACTCTCAGTGCTCGCCACCCCTGGAGGTGACAGATCTGTTTGCGGATGTTCAGGACGGGCGGGTGCTCATGGCGTTGCTCGAGGTGCTGTCCGGCTGCAGCCTGGTACGTTACAGCCTCGCGGGGGGTGTGCGGGGGTGGGGGCTGTGTAGAGGAGCCGGGGGCTGGCCCCTCGCTCATGTAGGGTAAAAGTGGGGTTGGGGCAGGTGACGGTGACTACTGGCAGTTGGGGTAGAGAGGGGCTGCCGAGGGCGAGGTGAGGCTGGGGGTGGGGAGAATGGGGTGGGATGGGGAATGGGTGGGGACAGGGGGTGTGGAGGAGTGGGGGGGGGCTGGGGGCGGTGATGGTGACTGTCTGCCGGGTGGTGGGGATTAGTGGGGGCGAGAGTTGATTGGAATGGAGGTTGGGGGTGGGGGCGGGTGATGGTGACTGCTCGCTGGGCGAAGGGTTAGTGGACGGCGATGGGGGTGGGGGCAGATTACGGTGACTGCTCGCCCTGCCTCACCGTTGTCTCTCTCTCTCTCTCTCTCTCTCTCTCAGACCCACGAGTACAGACGTTCATCCCACCGGATTTTCAGACTGAACAACATCGCCAGAGCCCTGAGCTTCCTGGAGGAGGGATACGTGAGTATGTGCTGTGGTGCAGCAACCATGGGCACTAACCAGAGTGTGTGGGCACTAACCAGAGTGTGTGGGCACTAACCAGAGTGTGTGGGCACTAACCAGAGTGTGTGGGCACTAACCAGAGTGGGTGGGCACTAACCAGAGTGTGTGGGCACTAACCAGACTGTGTGGGCACTAACCAGAGTGTGTGGGCACTAACCAGAGTGTGTGGGCACTAACCAGAGTGTGTGGGCACTAACCAGAGTGTGTGGGCACTAACCAGAGTGTGTGGGCACTAACCAGAGTGTGTGGGCACTAACCAGAGTGTGTGGACACTTACCAGAGTGTGTGGGCACTAACCAGAGTGTGTGGGCACTAACCAGAGTGTGTGGGCACTAACCAGAGTGTGTGGGCACTAACCAGAGTGTGTGGGCGCTAACCAGAGTGTGTGGGCGCTAACCAGAGTGTGTGGACACTAACCAGAGTGTGTGGGCGCTAACCAGAGTGTGAGGGCACTAACCGGAGTGTGTGGGCGCTAACCGGAGTGTGTGGGCGCTAACCAGAGTGTGTGGACACTAACCAGAGTGTGTGGGCACTAACCGGAGTGTGTGGGCGCTAACCAGAGTGTGTGGGCACTAACCAGAGTGTGTGGGCACTAACCAGAGTGTGTGGGCACTAACCAGAGTGTGTGGGCACTAACCAGAGTGTGTGGGCACTAACCGGAGTGTGTGGGCGCTAACCGGAGTGTGTGGGCGCTAACCAGAGTGTGTGGACACTAACCAGAGTGGGTGGGCACTAACCGGAGTGTGTGGGCGCTAACCAGAGTGTGTGGGCGCTAACCAGAGTGTGTGGACACTAACCAGAGTGGGTGGGCACTAACCAGAGTGTGTGGACACTTACCAGAGTGTGTGGGCACTAACCAGAGTGTGTGGGCATTAACCAGAGTGTGTGGACACTAACCAGAGTGTGTGGGCACTAACCAGAGTGTGTGGACATTTACCAGAGTGTGTGGGCACTAACCGGAGTGTGTGGACACTAACCGGAGTGGGTGGGCACTAACCAGAGTGTGTGGGCGCTAACCAGAGTGGGTGGGCACTAACCGGAGTGTGTGGGCGCTAACCGGAGTGTGTGGGCGCTAACCAGAGTGTGTGGACACTAACCAGAGTGGGTGGGCACTAACCGGAGTGTGTGGGCGCTAACCAGAGTGTGTGGGCACTAACCAATGTGTGTGGGCACTAACCCGAATGTGTGGGCACTAACCAGGGTGTGTGGGCACTAACCAGAGTGTGTGGGCACTAACCAGAGTGTGTGGACACTAACCAGAGTGGGTGGGCACTAACCAGAGTGTGTGGGCGCTAACCAGAGTGGGTGGGCACTAACGAGAGTGTGTGGGCGCTAACCAGAGTGTGTGGGCACTAACCAGTGTGTGTGGGCACTAACCAGAGTGTGAGGGCACTAACCAGAGTGTGAGGGCACTAACCAGAGTGTGTGGGCACTAACCAGAGTGTGTGGGCACTAACCAATGTGTGTGGGCACTAACCACAGTGTGTGGGCGCTAACCAGAGTGTGTGGGCGCTAACCAGAGTGTGTGGGCTCTAACCAGAGTGTGTGGGCACTAACCAGAGTGTGTGGGCACTAACCAGAGTGTGTGGACACTAACCAGAGTGTGTGGGCACTAACCAGAGTGTGAGGGCACTAACCAGAGTGTGTGGGCACTAACCAGAGTGTGTGGGCGCTAACCGGAGTGTGTGGGCACTAACCAGAGTGTGTGGGCACTAACCAGAGTGTGTGGGCACTAACCAGAGTGTGTGGACACTTACCAGAGTGTGTGGGCACTAACCGGAGTGTGTGGACACTAACCAGAGTGTGTGGGCACTAACCAGAGTGTGTGGGCCCTAACCAGAGTGTGTGGGCACTAACCAGAGTGTGTGGGCGCTAACCAGAGTGTGTGGGCGCTAACCAGAGTGTGTGGGCACTAACCAGAGTGTGTGGGCCCTAACCAGAGTGTGAGGGCGCTAACCAGAGTGTGTGGGCTCTAACCAGAGTGTGAGGGCACTAACCAGAGTGTGTGGGCACTAACCAGAGTGTGTGGGCTCTAACCAGAGTGTGAGGGCGCTAACCAGAGTGTGTGGGCACTAACCAGAGTGTGAGGGCACTAACCAGAGTGTGTGGGCACTAACCAGAGTGTGTGGGCGCTAACCAGAGTGTGTGGGCACTAACCAGAGTGTGTGGGCACTAACCAGAGTGTGAGGGCGCTAACCAGAGTGTGTGGGCGCTAACCAGAGTGTGTGGGCACTAACCAGAGTGTGAGGGCGCTAACCAGAGTGTGTGGGCACTAACCAGAGTGTGTGGGCGCTAACCAGAGTGTGTGGGCACTAACCAGAGTGTGTGGGCACTAACCAGAGTGTGAGGGCGCTAACCAGAGTGTGTGGGCACTAACCAGAGTGTGTGGGCGCTAACCAGAGTGTGTGAGGGCACTAACCAGAGTGTGTGGGCGCTAACCAGAGTGTGTGAGGGCACTAACCAGAGTGTGTGGGCACTAACCAGGGCTGTGCTGGTGTTGCAGGTGAAGCTGGTAAGCATTGACGCTGCGGAGATTGCCAATGGGAACCCGGCCATGATCCTGGGTTTGATCTGGAACATCATCCTCTACTTCCAGGTAATAAACCCTGTAAACGCCTCCACGCTGACGGGTGGGTGAAGCAGCCACTCCAACAAGTACCGCAGAAGTCACAACAATAATAAAGGCATTGGATGCAGCTGCGTATCACGTCGTCGAGAGAAAAATACACAGTCACTCCACTTTCCGTTATATCCTGTGAAGCGCTTTGAGACGTCTCGAAGACTTGATGAGGCGCCGTATCAAATGCCAGGATTATTATTATTATTATTATTATTGGCTGTGGTGGTGGTTCCACCTCCTGGTTGAGTGGCTGGAGTCAGCGTTGGGGTGGGGGAAGGAGGACGGAGGTGGGGGAGGGAGGACGGTGGAGGGGGCGGATAATAATAATAATAATAATCAGTGGCCGGGTCTCGCTGACACGTCCTGTTGATGTTCTCTCAGATCAAGGAAGCCACCGTCCACCTGAAGATCTTCTCCTCCTCCTGCTCCAGCCTGTCGTCCGCCCACAGCGGGAGTGACCCCGATCTGGCTGCCCACTCCCCCACACCCAGGGACAAAGCCCCACCAACTCCCTTCAGGGAGCAGAGGAAAACCATTAAAGCCCTCCTGAAGTTCGTGCAGCGGAGAACCAGGAAGTGCGTTACAGGGAGAAGGGGGGTGGGGATGGGGAGGGAGTGGGGATGGGATGGGATGGGATGGAGGAGCTGCACTCGCTCTTCACTCAGCTGGGCTTTGGCCTCAGGAGTCGGGAGGTTGTGGGGAACAACAACAGCTTGCATTTACACAGCGCCCCTCACACAGGATAGCGCCCCAGAGCACGACACCGAGCCGGGGGGGGAGGGGGAAGTGACCCTAGGCACGGTCGAAGAGGAAGGACTCCCTTCGGGCGCGACCTTAAGATGGGGAAGGAAAGGGACAAGGCGGAGGGATAGAGATAGAAAGTTCCAGCGTCTCGGGAGGGTTATGGGTTGAAAGCGCGGCCCCGCCGATGGTGGAACGGGGAGCACGAGGGACGAGCCGGAGCAGGCGACCTGTCGTGGGTTGGGGAGTTATCGGGTCGGAGAGGTAGGGAGGTGCCAGGCCACGGAGGGATTTGAAGACGAGTGTGAGGATCTTGGAAGTCGATCCGATCCGTTCGGTGATAGGGAACCAGTGGAGCTGGTGAGGACCGGAGCGATGGGGGGGACGGAGCTTAGTGTTGGTGAATATGAGTAATGGATGAACTGGAGTTTGTGGATAGTGGAGCTGCGGAGACCAGCGAAGCCGCTCTGGTGAGAGATCAGGAGGGATGACGCTTGGCATTGGGACACAGAGCCAGGAGCCTGGGGGGGAGAGTTGGTCAGTCGGTGTGTTGTTGCCGCCGGTGACCAGCCAGGTGTGTGGTTTTACCGGCCGCAGGTACGGAGTGGCCGTGCAGGACTTTGGGAGGAGCTGGCGCAGTGGCCTGGCCTTCCTGGCTCTCATCAAGACCATCGAGCCTGGCCTGGTGGATATGAGGAGAGCCCTGGAGAGGTCCAGCCGCGACAACATCCAGGAGGCTTTCAGAGTGGCTCACCTGAGCCTGGGAATCCGCCCCCTACTGGAGCCAGAAGGTACTATCTCACCAGAGCAACGCTCCCTCTACACTGTGCGTCCACACTCCCAGGTCAGGGTTAGAGGCACAGTAACACTCCCTCTACACTGTGCGTCCACACTCCCAGGTCAGGGGTAGAGACACAGTAAAGCTCCTCTACACTGTGCGTCCACACTTCCAGGTCAGGGTTAGAGACACAGTAACGCTCCTCTACACTGTGCGTCCACACTCCCAGGTCAGGGTTAGAGACACAGTAACGCTCCTCTACACTGTGCGCCCACACTCCCAGGTCAGGGTTAGAGACACAGTAAAGCTCCTCTACACTGTGCGTCCACACTCCAGGTCAGGTTAGAGACACAGTAAAGCTCCTCTACACTGTGCGTCCACACTCCCAGGTCAGGGTTAGAGACACAGTAACGCTCCCTCTACACTGTCCATCTACACCCCCAGGTCAGGGATACACTCCACTGTGGTAGAGGCCAGGACGCTGGGACTCATTCACACAGCAGCTTGATACAGTTGTGGGTGGTCGATGGGATGGGTGTTCTGGAGGGAGGAGATCAGTAAAGGGCCTTCTTCATCCACGTGGACCTTGTGGTTGGACTCTCTGTCTCCTCTGCAGATGTGATGGTGGACTCCCCGGAAGAACAGTCCATCATGACCTACGTCTCCCAGTTTCTCGAGCATTTCCCTGAAGTGGATGAGGTACGTGGTGTAACTTTACAAAAAATCCATGACTGTTTGTGGGGACGCTACTGTGCGCAATTGGCTGCCGCGTTTCGCCCACAAAATACCCAACCAGTCCACTTTACAGTATATTCTGTGAAGCTCTTTGAGACATCTCCTCCTCGTCCCCCTTCAGCCACTACGCCCCGAGGATCTGGAACTGCCTTCCTCACTCCCTTTGTCTCGCTCCCTCTCTTCATATTTTCAGGTCTCTGCTGAAGACCTTTCTTTTCGACCGCACCTTTGGTCACCTTCCTCCCCCTCCCCCTGGCTCGGCCTCGGGATCCGTTACCGTAAAGCGCTCTGAGACGCTGTCCAGCGTGGAGGGCGCTATATAAATCCAAGTTGTTGTTGTCTCGAGAACGTGATAAGGCGCTGTATCAAATGCGAGAATTATTATTATTATACTAATCATTATATTCCATTTTCTCTGGCCACAGGAAGATGTTCTGGAAGATTCCAGTGAAGCCCAGTTACGAACCACTCAGATGAATGTGGCAGACCTGTTGTCACCACCCCTCCCTCAGGCTTCTCTCCCTCAGGCTCCCCTCCCTCAGGCTCTCCTACCTCAGGCTCTCCTCCCTCAGGCTCTCCTCCCTCAGGCTCCCCTCCCTCAGGCTCCCCTCCCTCAGGCTCCCCTCCCTCAGGCTCCCCTCCCTCAGGTTCTCCTCCCTCAGGCTCCCCTCCCTCAGGCTACCCTCCCTCAGGCTACCCTCCCTCAGGCTCCCCTCGGGCAGCGAGATGCTGTAACCAACACCTCCTCTGGTCCAACCAGCCCAGAGGTCCAGGCTCGTTCTGCGCTGGAGGCCAGAGAACTTCCTTCGCAACCTGGGCCGGGATTCTCCTCTGACCATTTGGATTTCCCATTGTGGGGACAAGAGATCCAACCGGCTGTGGCCCAAGATTGCTCTCTGGCCGGGCAAGAGTCTGTCAGCAACAGAACTGAGGTCAGCCCGAGGTCCTCTCAGTCTGAACCATCGGTTGCAGAATGTGACTTGTCTTTGGAAGATCTCTCTGACCAAAGCGACAGCCTGATCGAGTCAGTGGAGGAGATCTATGTCGTGCTCCGTCCAGAAAGGTCCGAGAGTCGAAAATTGAAGTTGGGGATTTCTTCTTCTGAAGATCTCAGTAGCCCACCATCGCCAGGTCCACCAGCGCCCAAGCTGGCAAAGCATGCTGAACTCCACCCGTCTCTCCCTGAATGTTGGCCTGGCTCCTGCTCGGATGACGAGACCTTGGAAGGACCTTCCCCCCAACCTCAAACCCAAAACCTATCCCTTCGCTGGAGAGATCCTATCAACAGCCAGACTGCCGGCGATCCCGGCCGGATGCTCTCTGTGGAGAGCGGAGAGACAGAGGAGAGGCCTGGCTCGTCATCCCAGGGAGGTGTCTCCCAAGACGTCATTGTAAAGGGCTCTAAGGATCCCTCTAACCGGCCCTTTACAATGACTGGCCGAGAGTCACCTCCCTGGAATGATGAGCCGTTGGACAATGAGACCCAGGTGGACGATGAGGATGTGTCCAGGAGGCTTCAGCTGTACTACCCTCACTACCAAGTCTCCGAGCGATTGGAGACTTTGTCGGGGCAGGAAGAGAAGGAGGAGGATGATGAGGAAGAGCGTGTGACACTGTACTACTCGCACATGGACAAGGACTCGTCGCCACTGACAGACGAGGCCTACCAGTCGTGCTCGGAGCTGAGCGGCACACTGTCAGCCCCGGAGCTCAGCCCCACTCGCTCTGACAATGCCCTGGGCACCCCCGAATCCGAGCAGGGGCTCACACTGGGGAACACAGGGCAACTCGCTCACAGTGAGCCACATGGTTGCCCTCCCCCACCCACAGGGGGCTCCACTCCCCCACCCTCTGCCACAACCACCTGGGTCTCCTCTGCCCCACCCGTGAGGGGCTCCTCTCCCCCACCCATAAAGACCTCCTCTCCCCCACCCATAAAGACCTCCACTCCCCCACCCTCTCCCCCACCCATAAAGACCTACTCTCCCCCACCAATAAAGACCTCCTCTCTCTCACCCTCTCTCCCACCTGCGAGGATCTCCTCTATCCCACCCAAGGGGGGCTTTTCTCCCTCAAAGCTGGAGGTGTCTGGAGTTGCACCTGCCCCAGCAGCCAGTGGACAGAGGATTGAGATGGAGTTAGAAGCTGGGATGGCAGTGCCGAAGTACGAGGATCTTCAAATACTGGAGCCTGAAGAGGAGGCAGGAAACAGCGACAATTCGGAGGTAACGCTTCAATATGTGTGATGTTCTGGGTTGTTGGACAGCACAGTCCAGAACATCTATCAGATCTGAGAGAAAGGGAATGGGGTTAGAGTAGAGAGATCCAGTGGGGGAGCGAGCCCCAGCACAGACACGATGGGAAGAGAGAGAGAGAGCAGGGAATGGGGTTAGAGTAGAGAGCTCCAGTGGGGGAGCGAGCACCAGCACAGACACGATGGGGAGAGAGAGAGAGCAGGGAATGGGGTTAGAGTAGAGAGCTCCAGTGGGGGAGCGAGCACCAGCACAGACACGATGGGGAGAGAAGGGCGATGGACGTCTGAGCTTGGCTGACTTTCTGACCTTGTTACAGGAGGTGGAGGAGGAGATCTGTGATGTACTGGAGCGGGGGGCCGGGGAGACGTGGGACGAAGAAGGTGGAGGGCACGCCCGCCAACTGGACAACACCGCCGACACGTGCAACAGAGACAGACACACAGTACCTGGCGTCCAGGGGTCAGCCCCAGAGAGGTGAGACCACCGTAGATATATTTGCCTCCCATCACTCTCCCCATTCTTGCTAATCGTTTACGATGTAAGTATGGAAACCGGTTGTCAGTCAATTGGTGGATAGTTTTTCCAGGGGTAATAATCCCTTAAAAAAAATTGGCAACTCAATAATCTACGACTGTTTGCCAGACGCTGCTGCGCCCAATTGGCTGCCGCGTTTCATCCTCAAAATATACCGTCACTACACTTTACAGTATATCCTGCGAAGCGCTTTGAGACGTCTCGAAGACGCGATAAGGCGTTGTGTCAAATGCAAGGATTGTTACGATTTACAACAAACAGTCACTACACATGACTGATCGCCAGTGAGATGAGAGGCGCTTTCGGACATTGTGATGTTGACGGGCTGTCGAAGGAAAGGATGAACCTTGAATGCTGGGAGCTGGGAATTTTTGCTCGGTTGAGACTTTTCGGGAAGCTTTGCCACAAGAGTGAAATGATGTTCCTCTCTCTCTCTGTCTCTCTCTCCCTCTCTCCAGCTCATCCAATTCCACCAGGACCACGATTGCCCGGGAAATGGAGCCCAGTCTCCATCAGGCTCCCCCCAGCCCTGAGCCGATTGTGGTTACAAAGGCCGTTCACAGTGCCGTGTGGCTGGAGAATTCGACAACTCGTGAGGGGCTTCGCAAGCGGACCAGGTTAGCAGTGTGACTTCCTGCTCTATACCTGTCTGTGTGTGTATGTGTGCCTGTGTGTTTGTGTATGAGTATGTGTGTCTGTGTGTTTGTATGAGTGTGTGTTTCGAGTGTGAGAGTGTGCCTATGTGTGTATGAGTATGTGAGTGTGTCTGTCTGTCTGTCCGTATGAGTGTGTGTGTCTTTGAGTGTGAGTGAGTGTATCAGCATGTGCGTATGTGTGTTGTCTCTGTGTGTGTCTCTGTGTGCATGTTAGCGTGTGTGTGTCCGTGTATGTGTGTACACGAGGCAGAGACAGTCTATGGTGAGGCTGTGTGATTGAGGATGAAGATTGCCAGTGCTTGTGCCGACTGACTGATGAACGTGGTTGTTTCCTACCAGTGACGGCTCAGGGACAAGGTTGGAAGAGGAGGGTCTCCAGGAAGCTGTGCCGCTCTCGTCACTGGCCCAGAGGGTTGAGGACCCTGCCTCTGGCCCCCAACGGCCTCCCGGCCCTCCGTACCTCTTTATCCTGATCTGGATGGCCATCTACTGTTTGATTGTCCTGCTACATCTGGACATGGACTCACTGATGCAGTCAGTGTGGAGCTGATGGTGTCAGTGTGTGCTGTGACCGGGCTTCAAACCTGTTTCTCTGCGCCATTCGCTCCTGGTCTTTCCTTCCTGTTTTGACTTTCTTTTACCAAAGGTGTCTGTGTGTCTGAGTGTGTGTCAGTGACTATTCCTCCGCTCCCCCACCCGGAATATCAGCCGGCAACTTTGAGCTGGAGAAACTGGGATCTTGCTTGTGAATGCCACCACAGGCGGTGTTGAATGTTCCGTGTTCTATATCCCTGCGTGTGTGTGATGTGCGGATGTATGTTTGTCAAACGGATGGGAAATGGAGAGTGGGGTGAGTTGGGGTGAGGAGGAGAGTACTTTACACTGAAACCAGCCATGTTGTTTCTGCTTGAGACCAACAATGGTCCTTTTTTCTTATCTGCTTGCAAATGCTGGAAGCATTTCTCTTTCAAACGAAGAAAGAACGGTTTGCTTTGACCCAGCTCGGGATGAAATGGAATGAACCCTTACAGATTGTCACTGGGCACCCGGCAGGTCTTAGTCAACCGGTCAAATGCTCTGGGACGCTACCCTGTGTGAGGAGCACTATATAAATCCGCTATATTGTGGAGTCCTGTAGCTTAGTAGTTAGAGCACTCACCTCACAAGTGAGAGGACCTGGGTTTGATTCCCGGGCAGGGCGAAATGTTGGGCAAAATTCCTTGCTCCACACGCCTCTGTTTGCCTAGCAGTAAGTAGGAACCCGGTTGTTAGTCGATCGGTGGATCGCTTTTCTGGGGGTAATAATCCCTACAAAAAAATAATAATTTGGTCATTCAATCCATGACCATTTGTGGGACGCTGCTGTGCATAAATGGCTGCCATGTTTCGCCCACAAAATATACGGTCAATTCACTTTACAGTGTATCCTGTGAAGCGCTTTGAGACGTCTCAAAGCCGTGATAAGGGGCTGTACCAAATGCGAGGATTATTATTATTATAATAATATATAAATGGACCGCTTCTGAGCTTGGGATGCTTTAGACAACAAAACTTGCATTCACACGGCTCTGCTCACACAGGCTGGCGTCCCAGAGCGCTTAACAGTGGTAGAGCACAACCCCAACCCGGGGGGAAAGGGAGGTGACCATATGCACTGGTCAAATAGGAAGGTCTTCAAGTGCGACCTGAAGATGGGGAAGGAAGGAGCAAGGTGAAGGATAGAGGAAGAGTGTTCCAGAGTTTCAGGGAGTAGTGGCTGAAAGCGCGGCAGGCAATGGTGGAATGGAGAGCACGAGGGACATGCAGGAGGCTGGAGCCAGTTGAGAGGTGTGCGTTGTGGGGGGTAAGAAGGTGGGAGAGGTAGGGAGGTGCCAGGGCATGAACGACACCCCTTCGGGAGCGGTGAGTTTCTCGTGAGCTGTATACGGTCTCCGCGCCCGGCTCAGAGAATTCCTTTCACGTACTTTTGTCAAAAAAAAGATCAACTGAGCTTCAATTGTTGCTGATTTTCACCAAACGTAAAGAGGAAAAAGCGACATCTTGATATACAGCCATGTTGTCTCTGGGGGCAGCCCCCACGGTGGGTGTTGGGTTCGAATCCCCGGTCCGTGCTGGTCTCAGTTGGGAAAAGCAGTCAGAGTTCCTGCTCCTGGTGCCGCTGCTGATTGTATCTGTATCTGGCTCGGCTGTGACGCCCTCTACTGGTGAGGGGTTGAGTGGCCGGCCGACACTCACTGCCACACCTCACGTATACACACTCATACGTACACACAAACATTCACCAACACCCACACCCTCATACACGCGCACGGACGCCCCCAGACATATACACCAACACATACATCCATACGCGTACACCAACACATACACCAACACACACACTCATATATACACACACCAACACACACCCCTACATGGGGTGGGGGTGTAGTCTCGAGCTCCACCTTTCCCCCTCCTTCCTCATCTTTAGGTCCTGAAGACCATGCCTATGGTCCCCTCCCCCAGGCTTGGCATCGCGCTCCACCACTGTCAAGCTCTCTGGGACACTACCCTGTGTGGGGGGGATGCTGTATAAAGGCAAGTTGTTGTTGTCCCAAAGGGCAACCAGTACTCCAGGAGCTAACCCCAACAGGGAGAGGCTGAGGTCCGGCCCTCAACGGGCGGGAAAGAAATTAGGAAAATAATTGAACACTAAAATAATTGCTTTATATAAGAAAAGGAGATAGGTTTTATATTTAAATGTAGAACACAGGACTGTGCATGGTATTGACGGGAAAAGAGGAGCTGTATGGTATGTTAGGTACACATTGCCGTGCATGGCACTCTGTGTCGTGTTTTATCCCCACTCTAGAGATCATTTGGATGAGAATATATTTATATATATATAGAAAATGCCCTTGACTTTCTGACTCCCATTGAGATGTACTTATTCCAAAACAAAGAAATATGGCCGTGGTTAGATGATACAATGACTTTTATATGGTAAATCTTTTTACTACAAGAGTTGGCAGAGTCCTGTATATTTTCTGTAAAGGTTCGGGAAGGGTTTGTACACTTACGTTTGTACGGGAATAAAAAGCTATTTCAAGCCGTTAATAAAACCATGTCTTAATTTAATATCTGGTTGTGTATCTTTATTTATTTTTTTAAAAATGAATGAAGCATTTCAGTATACAATATCTTAGTGGTTACAGCACTCGCATCTCAAGCGAGACGACCTGGATCCAATTCCCGGCAGGGCGAAACGTTGGGCAAGTTTCCTCACTCCAAACACTTGTTTGCCTAGCAGTAATTAGGAACCCGGCTGGTGGATCGCTTTTCCAGGTATAATAATCCCTCAAAAAATTAATAATTTGGTCACTCAATCCACGGCAGTTTGTGGGGACGCTGCTGTGCGCAATTGGCTGCCGCGTTTCGCCCACAAAATATACCGTCAATTCACTTTACATATATACTGCAAAGCGCTTTGATACATCTTGAAGATGTGATGGATCAAGTGCGAGGATTATTATTATAACAATGCAGGTTGTCGCTAATGCTCCTCTGCAAGAGATGCGGGAGTGCTTTTACTCAACTGAGCCAGCAAAGATAACTCGTGACGCGACACTTGACAGCAAGCGCCTGCTGCAAGGCTTTGAGATGGTTCAACCACATTAAAGCCACGAGTGTTGTGCATTATTATGGTGATATTATTATATTACTGCGAGTAGCCTTCAGCTCCCCTCTCGACTCTCTTCCCCCTCCTCGCTCCCTCCCTTCCTTCCCCTCACCCTGACCATTTCCCCCCTCCTTGCTCCCTCCCTTCCCTCCCCTCACCCTGACCATTTCCCCCCTCCTCTCTCCCTCCCTTCCCTCCCCTCACCCTGACCATTTCCCCCCTCCTCGCTCCCTCCCTTCCCTCCCCTCACCCTGACCATTTCCCCCCTCCTCGCTCCCTCCCTTCCCTCCCCTCACCCTGACCATTTCCCCCCTCCTTGCTCCCTCCCTTCCCTCCCCTCACCCTGACCATTTCCCCCCTGCTCGGGTCATGACCCAACTGTGCAGCGCCTTGGGACGTCCTCCTGACGTGAAAGACGCTTTATAAATGGAATCTTGTTGTTGTTGTTGTTGTAGCAGACGTTTGGAGGTCTCGTCTGCCTGTTCGGGTGGACGTTAAAGATGTCGGGGCGCTGTTCGAAAAGAGAAGAGAGTTTCTCTCTGAGGGATTGCCCTGACTGACACTCCCCCCCCCCCCACCCCGCGGCTGCTGCTCTTCCCCCACAGTCACTGCACTTTACAGTATTAATAACCCTTGAATCTGATACAGCGCCTTGTCACGCCGGTGAGACAACAACGACAAAATTACATTTTGTTATCAATTGGGACGCCTCAAAGCGCTTCGCAGGACATACGTTTCACCCCCTCCCCCCAAAAAAAACGGTCACTTTGCAGCACTTTACAGTAATATTCTGAGAAGCGCTTTGAGACGTCTCGAACACGTGGTATCAAACGCGTGGATTATTGGCATCATTGTTACCCCCTTCATGGGTCAAAGGTCATTAAAAAAGATGGCGGCGGGTGAAAGTGCTCTATTCCCGCAACGCTGCGCCACAGCCGCCCCCTCCCACCCACCGTCCGCCAGCCGGAGCAAGGTACGGCCGCTCCGATTGGAGGAGCCGGACCAGATGGGGGCTGGGGGTGGGGTAAGCGACCAATGGAGGGAGGCGTCTCATAACCCAGTCAGAGGAACGCCCTCGTCGCCGACGCAAAGTACGGCCGCTCCGATTGGAAGAGCCCGACCAGCTGGGAGGGGGGGTGTGGTGAGCGACCAATGACGGGGGGCGGCCCATAACCCAGCGGAGAGGCGCTCCTTCGCCGCCGACGCAAGGTACGGCCGGTCCGATTGGAGAAGCCCGACCAGCTGGGGGGGGGGGTGTGGTGAGCGACCAATGGCGGGGGGCGGCACATAACCCAGTCAGAGGAGCTCGTTCCTCTCTCCCTCCCTCCCCCTCCCTCCCGCGCAGGCGCTTAGTAATAAAAAAAGCGGCCGCTCGAGCGCAGCGAGCGCGAGATATGCAGCCCGTCACCGGCAGCCAGTGAGCAGCAGCACCGGCCCCGGGGGTAAGAGCCACACAGCGACTCTCACCGCCTTCACTCACCGCCCGCCCCGTTTTAACAGCCGTTACCATTGTTCACGGGTGAGAACCGTGAGCGTTCACGGACGGACACACACACGGCTCCGTGTGGAGAGAGAGAGAGAGAGAGAGCGCGCGGGAGGGCGGCGCGTTTGCCAGAATGTTCCACGCCCCCCCCCCCCCCCCGCGCCGTCGCCATTGTTTTAACCGCGCCGCTCGCTCGCTCGCTCGGTGCCCCTCACACACACACACACACGCTCACTCTCTCACGAGCTGCCCCTCGTGTGGCGAGAGAGAGAGGAGGAGGAAGAGGACAGCCTCCCCCTTCCTCTCCCCGCCCCCCGGGGTTTCACTCCTCGCCTCGTCGCCGCCGCCGCCATTAGGGCCTGGAGTCGCCCACACCCCCCCGTTCTGGGCGTCCGCCTCTCGAGAGCTCGGCTCACCCCGACTCCGGGCCCCCGATGTGCTGTCAGGGACAGTGGGGCGGGGGTGGAGCGGAGAGAGCGTGGCTTCCGCCCTGGTCGCAGGGAGCGAGGCCTAGTGCTCGGGCCTGGGTACTCAGTGCTGGTGTGGGGGGAAGGCTTCGCTCTCCTCTCCTCTCCGCGTTTGTTGGGCCTGGGAGGTGGAGGTGGCAGATGTAGCACTGTACGTTCACACTGTGCACACGTACTTACATGGGGCTCAGGCTGGACAGGGGGAGACTGGGGGTTACAGACTGTAGATGGGGCTCAGGCTGGACAGGGGGAGACTGGGGGTTACAGACTGTAGATGGGGCTCAGGCTGGACAGGGGGAGACTGGGGGTCACAGACTGTAGATGGGGCTCAGGCTGTAGATGGGGCTCAGACTGGACAGGGGGAGACTGGGGGTTACACACTGTAGATGGGGCTCAGACTGGACAGGCAGAGAAACTATTTCATGTGGTGGGGGAATCCAGAACAAGGGTGCATCGACTTAAAACTGGAGCTAAGCCAGTGAAGTCAGGAGACAGCTTTTCTCCCAAAAAGTAGTGGAAATCTAGGACGATCTCCCTCCCCAAAAGGCTGTGGATGCTGGATCCATTCACATTTTCAAGACTGAAGTGGATAGATATTTGTTAGGTTAGGGTATCAAGAGATTCAAGTGAGGAGTTGAGGTATAGACCAGCGTTCAAGATCCTGGTCCTCACCTACAAAGCCTTCCATGGCCTCGCCCCCCCCACCCTACCTCTTCGACCTCCTAACTCCCTAACAGCCCGCCCACTCCCTCCGCTCAGCCGGCTCTGGCCTGCTCCACGCCCCCCGACCCACCCGCCCCACCATTGGCAGGAGAGCCTTCAGCCACTCTACCCCCAACCTCTGGAATTCCATCCTCCAATCACTCCGCCTCGCCCCCTCCTTACCCTCCTTCAAGTCCTGTCTCAAAACTCTCCTCCTTAGCCTCCTTCAAGTCCTGCCTCAAAACTCTCCTCTTCGACCATGCCACCGGTCACCTCCCTTCTCCTTCCGTGACCCCAGCTCAGGTCTGAAATGCTGTACACTGTCCAGCAACTTGGGACATCCTCCCGACATGAAAGGCGCTATACAAATATAATCGTGTTGTGTTGTCATGATTGTAGAGAATAGTGCCACAGGCTCAAGGAGTTGAATGACTACTCCTGTTTCTATGAGAGACCTGAGGGATGGATGGTGGTGGGGGGGCTTTACATACTGTAAATGGGATCAGACAGAGACTAGGTATGGAGCTGTAACACTTACAGTTTCCATAAACTTTAAATGGGCACACAACAACAAGATTACATTTGTATAGTGCCTTTCACGTCGGGAGGATACCCATAGGGAGACAGAAGAGGGGAAGTCCTGTGGTTTCTGTGCTGTAAATGGGATAGAGCGAGAGAGACTGTAAGGTACAATTGAGCCCACTGTTACCTTGTTCAGTGCCAGTAAAGTGGAATGAACAGTGAGTGTTATTGATTGATGGAAGTTGTTATAGCCATGTCTGGCATTCCGGTACTCACACATGCTTACCAGGAGGATAGACGAATGGTGGGGTGGTGCTTTGCTCTACTCTTCCCTTCTGAGCCTGGGCATAACTTTTAAACCCGTATTTGGTTCTGGAGAGTTTGCTTGGTCCGTGTTTTCCTTTTTGGTGTGATTGGGGAGTTCCTAAGAAATATGCTGTAACTGGGACTGAGCAAAATATGCTGTAAATGGGATTGAGTGAGAGAGACTGGTCAGGGAATGTAAGGTACAGAGTAGGCCACTTGTTACCTTGTTCAGTGGCTGTAAAGTATAGGCTGGAATGAACGGATTCCTTAAGATTTCAAGTTGGGCCTGGTAAAGACGTTGCTAGCAAATGTCCGTCCTTTGATCGTGAGGGACATTAAGAGAGTGGGATGCAGCATATGTTTTGTATTATTGGTGTGATTATTTGGCCAAATGTTTCTTCATGCCATGGATTTTGTTGTGAATCTTGAGTCAGTTTTCTGTCTCCTTCATTCTTAGTGTGGCAGTTTTCACAAGTGACTATCTTGAATTTAAAAAAAAGTTTGTAAACTTCAGGTCACTGATTCTAATTATGCCAATTCATAGAAAGCATACACAATCCATGTTGTTCACATCACTTCAGTATTTGAGGTTATGTAAGATTCCATAGAGACACTTTACAAATCGGAAAGCAACATTTTCAGTCAGGAATTGACCATCTGTCCACCTAGCCTACTCATCCAATTTCCCACAAGATTCCCTTGGTATAACTGCCACTAAATCTAATAATGCCAAACCCTTTTACTTGACAGCAACTTGTCTAGTTTGTTTTTGAAATCCTTTGTACCTTGTTGTTCCACCACCTAGGCTGGTAATTTGTTCCAGGTGCCTGTTTTACTAAAAAAAATTATTCTGCATTTCTTACGCTCTTTTGTAGTTATTCTGAAGTTATCGCTGTGTGGTCTTGAGCCTGATCATTAAAAAAAATCTCAATCTAAACTCTTTAATGTGAAGCACTCAGCTTTCTCGTGTTAGAATAAAGTTTCAGGATAGCTATCCTTTCCTCATAGTTCTGTGTCCTAAATTCAGGAATTATCGTTCTTATGCCTTCATGAATGCTGACAAAATAGAGAGTTGTAGAATTAAGCTGCCACTCCATAGGCTTTTAATATCCGTTTTTATTATTTAACATAGAGCAGGGAAATAATGACAATATTTTCTTTTGGTAAGGTGTTTTGAGCTGTCTGTGAACATTACCTAAACATGCTGAATCAGAATTTGTAATTATCTCCTACATCAATAAATTACACTTCTATAGTGCCTTCCAAGTCAGGAGGATGTTCCAAGGCGCTGGACAGTCAGGGATCTGCACCTGAGCTGGTGGTTGGGATCAGGAGGGGTGGAGGGTGGGAAGGGTAGGGTGACCGAAGGCACGGTTGAAGAGGAGCATCTTGAAGAAGGCAAGGGAGTGGGTGAGGTGGAGGGGCTTTGGGTTGGAGTTCCAGAGAGTGGGGGCAGAGAGGCTGAAGGTGAGAAGCAGGATCTTGAACTATATCCTCTGAGTGATGGCAACCGGTGCAGCTGGCCGAGGATGGGGGTGATAGGGTTGTGAAGCCTGGCGCAGATTAGGACACAGGCTGCAGAGTTCTGGATGATCTGCAGTCTGTAGAGGGAGGAGTTGGGGAGGCCAACAAGCAGGGAGTTTGTGCAGTCGTGCCTGGGTGTGGTGGATGAGAGTCTTGGCGGCCCTGTGGTGAGAGACATGCAATGTTGCAGAGGTGGGGCAAGGCAGAGCTGGTCATGGCACGGATGTGGGGTTAGCCCTGAAAAGTGCATTTAAATTAAACATGATTTTTCCCTTTAACCCTTATCCCAACATCCAACCTGCACTGTAGTTGGAGTGAACGGAAGTACCCTGTGATCTTGATGGAGGTGAAAGCCTGTTCCTTACAAAGTGGTGAGGCTTTGTGGGTCTTAACTTCTGTTACGATCTCAAGACGAGCCAGGTAAAGGAGTTGATAACGAATGTCCTTTGATGGTGAATCCTCTTTATTCTGCCATTCTCTGTTTGGACATCAATCTTGGGAAAAGTTGTCATAAGTAATCGTGGTACCTTGGAATCGTAGTTCTTGCATAAAATACTCGGAACATCTTCAGTTGATTGAGAGTGAACAATCATCACCATTGCTTAAGCTTAAACTCGGTTATTTCTATACCAACTAAATTGTCTTTTGAGTATAGAACGTAACAACCCTTCTATTAATTTAACAGCATTTGAGCCTTCACCTTCTCAGAAATCTCAGAAAGTTTCACCTTTGTTACTTCTTGTAATGTTATAATAACCTTATGATTTGCTAGCTCTTTGGTCGACTCTTCTGTTTTAGAAGTGCTAGATCTAAGTTAGCTGAGGATTAAGATCCTCTTCGATGGTCTGCTTGATTTGAAGGCCCTTGCTGGCTCCGTCATAGTTTCTGCAGGCTCGATTACTGAGCTTGGGCCGCTCCTTTGGAGAGGAAATCTCCTTGCCTGCTAGAGGCATCATATGAGGACAGAATCAAATGCTACATGTTTTATGCTTATAAAGGCTTCCTGCCTGGAAACCTTGTCCAAGATTTTCTGTGGACTGGAACAGCAAATATTGTTGTACAGAACTACCTAAAATGTTTATCTAAATGGATTGTCTGTGATGCAGTGAAAATGCTCTGGGACACAACCCTGTGTGAAGGGCAATAATTGATTGATATGGGAGCCACAATCTCTGTTTGAATGATACAAAGTGATCAGCATCTCCTCTTGTCTCTGGTGCCTCTTTTCACTTGAAATCTTTTGCCGGTTACTCTGTGGAATCAGTTTTAGCTCACCTTCTTGAAGTCCAGATTGGCAGTAAGACAACCAAACATGCCTTTGCTTTAGCATCTATGGGTCAATCCACATCTGATTTGCTCGGCACAGATTTTATGGTTTAAACAAGGATGTATTGTTGATTTCACTAGTCGTCTGCTTTTATCCATAATCATCACTGCCTGTAGATCATTGTCAACCCTGGTTACAGCAATTAAATAGCCCGCTGCATATGACATCTCTGTATTGTACAGGGATCACCCTGATGAGGAAGTGCTGCGCCCCCTATTGGAGACCATTCTCAAAGCCTGCCATTGGCCTGTGTGACGAATTTCCTTATTCTGGGAATAATAATAATAATCCTTGCATTTGACATAGCGCCTTATCACATCTTCTAGACGTCTCAAATGCTTCACAGAATTATACTGTAAAGTAAAGTGTAGTAACTGTACATTTTGTGGGCAAAACCTATATTTTAATAATCCCTCCAAAAACAATAAGAAATTGGTCATTTTCAATCTACGACTGTTTGTGGGACATTGCTGTGCGCAATTGGCTGCCGCGTTCGCCCACAAATATACAGTCAATTCACTTTACAGTGTGTTCTGTGAAACGCTTTGGGACTCCCTCCCGATGTGAAAAGCGCTATATCAAATGCAAGGATTATTATTATGATTTTGTGTCGCCTAAGTAGAAGACGAATGTGGCAGGTCTTTTGACACTGTAGTTTAATTGAGGGAGAAATAACTTTTTTTTCAGCCCACAAGTATAATGCTCCTTGCATCGATTGTACTGTATATAAAAATAATTAATTAATTAATTAAATACAGATTCTGTTGATTGTAGGAACCCTCAGCAGGTCAGGTAACATCTGTGGATAGAGGAAAGTGGGTTAATGTTTCAGGCTGATGACCTTTCATTAACCCATTTTCCTCTCCATAGATGCTGCCTGACCTGCTGAGTGTTCCCAGCGACTTATGTCAGATTTCCAGCATCTGGAGTATTTTGCCTTTTGTATTTTGATTATTTGTTCTTTCACAACAATTGGTCAAGTGGATTGTAGGCATAGCCAGGGATTACCTAAGGAAACTTGGAAAGCCAATGTTTTATCCACTCGCGTTTCTTTCTGGTTATCATGGCACTTTGAATAGTGGAGAGAGCTATGCTGAGATGCACATCGATATTGTTTTAATGTTTCTGAAATCGGAAACTTTATGGGGAGTTTGCTTTTGGAATGATCTGCACAGGACAGCATCTGTATTTGCATATTCATTGATATAATGTGATTTTGTACTTCATGTTACTCAACAACTATTGAGGGAAACCACGTGGTAATCACAGATATGGTACAGTATCGTGGCTGCTGAAAGGTTACCAGGGTTGTTGAGTTAAATGGTGCAAATGCTCAAAGTAGAGTCCTGTAGCTCAGTGGTTAGAGCACTCGCCTTGCAAGTGAGACACCTGGGTTCAATTCCAGGCAGGGCGAAACCTTGGGCAAGTTTCCTTACTCCACACGCCTAATAATAATCCCTCCTAAACAAAACAAGAATACATTAGTCATTTTCAATCCACGGCTGTTTGTGGGGCACTGCTGTGCGCAATTGGCTGCCGCGTTTCACCCACAAATATACAGTCAATTCACTTTACAGCATATTCTGTGAAGTGCTTTGAGACATCTAGAAGACGTGAAAAGCGCTATATCAAATGCAAGGATTATTATTATAGAGGTTTTTAATGTGTGAGCAGTAGGTAAACTGGAACTGGTGTCAGCTGGTATGTTTACAGGAGGAAGGTGATGGATAGTTCCAGGTGTTGCATCTTGGCTCAGATTTCCTATTGCCTTCGTGTTCAGGCACATAAAATTTTTTTTATTTAGATGGCACAGATATACAATTTGCATGGCTCTGCACGAGTACCCTAAGTGACATCTGCTCTGCCACCTTTTGTTACTTCTGATAGCTGTAGATTTGACATGTCGTTATCTTAGTCTTTACTGTGTCTGTCATGGGGTGAACTTCATAGCCTCAGCAGCTTTCCAGAACAGCAAGGGCATCTCCAGGTTGTAATTTTGGGCAAAGGTAAATTGGCCCAGTATGCAAAAAATATGACGTGGATGGTTTGATGTCCTTATAAGGTATTTGGATTGATTGCAGATGCAAGAGGATTTTAGAAGGTTAAATTTACGCGAAGATGTGATGGTGTCACATTGTCAGGGCAGCTGAATGCGGTTTTCTTGATATAAGTTAGTGAATGAAATATCGGGTATTAAATATATAAATGTAATTTAGGAGAGAAAACCGTTCATGTTGTTGTACCTATGAATATTTCTTCACCCTGTCCTGAGTCCATAGTGGCGATCTGGTGATTTTAAACAGCCTTCGGTTCATTCATTCACGAGTGTTGTGGAACCCTAGTAAAGGAAGAAGTATTGCGGGTGATGTACCACAGAGTGTGTAACTGGGCCATGTAGACAAGGAAGGTGTTAGATTCCAGATGCACTGAGTTTGGTTCATTACCCAAACCAGGTAAGTGTAAAAATCGCTCAGAATTCCTGATCGACATCCAATTTACCCTTTTTGGAAAGTACACATTTGTCAGCTGCGGACAATAACATTCTTCAATGATTCTTGCGCTATCTCAGTTTACACTTGAATAATGATTATTTGTGTATCATATCTGAAGCCTCCAGTGGGATAGTTTCCCCCAGACTGAGTCTCTACCTTTGGGAAAGGAATGGGTCGATTATTCCTTCCAACGTCTACATGAAGACGTTCCGTCCTCTTCCCCAATTGAGTGAATGAATTGCAAACCAGCGACTTTCCAGTCTGCATTGCATGATGTAGTGTAACACAGATTGATGGAACTGGGGTCTCTTACAGTATAGGAAGCAATTTACCAACAATATGGGAAGCTTTCAGCTATTTTATGTTATCTTATACTTGTGTCCCATGGTTATGGATTCTCCAACCAGTGGGAACATCTTTTTAACCAGCTTTATTAATTCCCCTCTTAAATGTATTTTAGTAAAAAAACTAACCTAGCCTGTCTATCCTGATAGCAGTAAGCTACCAGCCCTGGTTTCATCCAAATAAACCTATACTATGCTCTTCATCACTGCTATATCCTTCTTGTAATGTGAACAGCGTTGGACACAGTACTCCAAATGTGGTCTAACCAAGGTTTTATACAAATTAAGTCACTTTTATATAATATCCCTCTGGATATAAAGCCCAAGACTCCATTGATCTTTTTATAGCCTTATCTCCCTGTGTATTGTATTGTAGTTTAGATTTGTGGATCTGAATCGCCAGATCTCTTTCCTCCTCTACTCTTAGGTTATCACCATCTAGGCTATATTTGTACAGTTCTATTTTAAAACCTGAAATACTGGCTGTGATTTTAGGGACCTGCTTTTTCTCCCATCCCCCAAAAGTGCTCATTAGCTCTATTGAAGGTACCATGAGGGAACCTAATGAATTATGAATTTATGTTCTCCCTGAGGATACTCTGTCTAGCCAGCTTATTAGTTTGGGGTGGGAAATATAAACCCGACCATACTGAAATATTAATTCATTAGTTTTTGATTGTTCAACTTATCTTAGTAATTATACAACACGACCTTCAATGGAATAGAAAGTTTTGTTTTAAGTGAGGCTTTAGTTTTGATCTGTTCCTTTACATTTTATGGTATTGGTGTGATGAGCATAAGGTAAATGGTTATAGTTTGCCATGCAGCAGTATGTATCTGTCACAGAAAACAGTGAGATGATAAATATCTCCTCCCGTAATAACTGGGAAGTGACAAAGACAAAGGTGATTTATTGTTGGCCCCATGAGTGGAGATACATTCATCATTCTAGTGCTAGCTATAACAAATGCTTATTTTAAGATGCTCTTTCTAATTCTGAAAGTTTAGAAAGAAAACGTGTTTGCCTCTTGGTTTCGACACTATTATTCAGCAGGGTATCCTGTATCGAGGTGTCACATGTCCAGTATGAAACTGCATTTGTGGACTGGAACTAGACAGCATGTACATTGATACCTTAGATCGTCTTCAGCAAGCACAAAACATGTTATAGCTTTCACTTTATTAATCTTTTTTGTCTGTGGTTTCTCACCTCGAGAGATGAACTGATGGTGCAGTGCAGATGGTCTAGAAGGGTGATGCATTGAATCAAATCGATTTTCTTTTCATATTTGATTCGAGAATGATGAGACTGGTGAACAGCTGGTGAGTGAGTGTCCGTTAATACAAGTGGGTTAAGTCAAATTCAGGGGTCATACCTTCAAGTCGTTTACTGTTTATTTCTTATAGGGGTATTAATTGCTACACGTGAAAAGTGAGTGTTTGTATTAATGTTTTTTTTAGGAGTGCCACGTCTATTAATCATGGCAGCACTTGAGGAAGCATTGGTGCCATTAGCAGTACTGTTCAGTCTTTTGGTGGAACAAATCTGGCTCAGAAAATCCTTCCTGAGTTAGATTAGAAAAAGGTGTTTGGGAGATTATTTTCCTCAACATATGTCCGCGATTATCCATTTTTATGCATAAATTGTGACTTTAAAGTTGATTTCAGGTTGGAATGGTACTTCTCAGCTTGAATCGCTGTGCTTTGACTTGCACAGTTGCGGGCATGTCTATACCTCCCAAGTCTCGCCTGCTGAGCCAGACTGGTCGTTCAACCGTAGACGAAGCTTGGATAACTGCCACCTACCTGGGGCTGTTTGTTAAGTTTTCGGTTCTCTACTGAGTCTCGTGGTAGCTTTTCCATGCCAAGCTATTCAACCAAGGTCAAATTTAAAAATTACCTTGCAGTCATTAACTATGCCCCAAGACTAGTACCTTTTTAGGTGTTATTTGGGTAATATGTTTTGAGCACGTAACTGCTTATAATTTTAAATCTTGTGATATTTTAGTCATTTCTATTTCTGTTTATATATGCATCACATTCTCTTGGAAGATTGTGAAATACTAATCTAGTGCAAGACAGATAACAGGACCCAGTTACCTTTTTATCAGTTGGTTTCAGTGAGAAGAACGCTCTCATTACAGTATTGCTTTGTGACTTGTAACATCATTAAAGTGTTCTTTTCTGATAAGTTTTGATAATCTACGTTTGGACATTTCACAGGCTGAAACAAACCACAGAAGTGACTAGGGCAGTAGTTCAGCAGAGTTGAAAGAATAGATAGGAACAGGATTGAGAGTTCTAAGGATAAGAGAAAGAGAGAGAATGTGTGTTTGGTTGAGGGAGAAAGAGGAAGCATCTAATCTCTTTGGATGCCCGCTTTCCTTTCCTATTGCGGGAGTTGCTTTGTAAGAGGAGTTCACTGGGTGCACAAAGTTCTATATTTATGAAGCTCCTTGAATCAAAATACAGTACTTCATGTTAAACACCACAATTTGNTTTTTTTGTGTATTTTATATGTACGTAGAAACAACAACTTGCATTTATGTAACGCCCTTCACAAGGGGCAGTGTCTCGGAGTCCTAACAGTGGCGGAGCCTGATATCCGTGTATAACACAAACCTGCACAATTTTTTTTTTTAAAAATGTTAGAGGCTTAGCATAAATAGAGCATGACATGTCCAGACTTGGTCCCATGAGCCTGCTTAAACCCTTCACGAGCAGATCGGTTTGTTAAATCTCACACATTTCCTGTGAGATTTTATTCCTTGTAATTCATTTAAGAGTTGAAGAAATGTATTTAAAACTGTAAAGTTCCTAGTGTAAATAAAAATCCTTTTCCTCCCCCAAAAGAAGTCTCACGTTCTTCTGCATAAAAGGTAACCCACTGATGGATTGGGGTGAACCTAGAAGAGATTTGTTGACTGTTGTACTCCCGGAGCAGTGTAAAACAGTGAGCCTTGGTATGCAGCTTAATCCATGTGTTGTGTGGTGGGAGGTGGGCAGTGATGGGCAGGCTTTCAAAATGAAATGAAATGACAGGATCTGAGGAGCGTTATTTATGTGTTATTTTACAAATTGCTGTGAATTTGTTCCTGAGCACTAAAATCCCTCACATTGATGAACACAAAATTCACAAACCATTTCAAATATAGAATTTAGATGATGTCATACACTGAGTGGAGCTCAGTTTATAATTTTGACCCAATAATTAGATAGCTGTCTTGAAGTTATTACAGGGCAGCATTTATTTTTATATTGTGCTATATCAACCCAATTTGTTGTTGTACTCGCTATATACTTTACATGGTAGTTTTATTCAATTTATGGGCAGGAAGTCGGGTGTCTTAGATTGAGAGAAGATTGAGAGAAGTCGGGTGTCTTAGATTGACCACGAAGGGTCATGTTAATAATGGGGTAGATTTTTATGACTGCAGAGTAAGATCTTGATTGGCCAATGCCCTTTTCTTCCATGATTTATGTTTGTGAACTCTGTATAATTATTGTAAGGTATTAAATGGGTAGTGGTGAATTAAGACAAAAATGATGCTCTGAATGTTGGGGGAGAAAAAAACGAATGAATGACGAGTTCTGCGTTACTTGAAAAAAAGTTCATAGACATGTTCAGTATTTTACCTTTTTTATAGAATGTTTCACCTCGAGAAAGGTGAACAAAGTACTCAAAAAAACGTGGCTACAGCTCCAACTACTGATAACTGATTGGTAGCATACCTTCTTGAATTCTCACATTTTGGGCTGACTTGAGAGGCCTATGGCTCAGTGGTTAGAGCACTCTCCTCACAAGTGAGAAACCTTGGACAAGTTAACTTACGCCCCACGCCTGATAATAATCCTTCAAGAAAAAAAACACAATAATAAATTCACTTCAATCCACGACTGTTTGCGGGACACTGCTGCGCACAATTGACTGCCATGTTTCGCCCACAAATATATAGTCAATTCACTTTACAGTATATTCGGTGAATCTAGAAGATGTGATAAGTACTATATCAAATGCAAGGATTATTATTTTTACTTGTTTTAATTGTCTGTGTGCACATGCAGTGGGGATGATGTGTTTGTTCCAGGTGCCACTGACTATAATAGTGAAATTAAATGGTCCTATTTAGTACTTTCTATCTTTACATCAGATCTTTAAGTCAGGCTCTGTGGCAAATAAGATTTGGAACTTGCATTCTCTTGACTGATTTTCTGCTGTAAATAGGGGATTAAATATATTGCCAGAATTGGTTCTGGTTTACCAAAATGTAGTAGGCCTACAGCATGGATGTTTTTGATGTGCTGAATAATGACAGTGAATATTGTGCCAGATAAATCTTCCAGATGTTCTCCCTCTTAACACAGTGAGCTCTCAATCTTAGAAAAGCAAAGGTGTTGTATTGTCTATTCTCAGTTGTCAGTGGTGCTTTACGTTTATCTGTAGTCTGTCTACTTGCGTTTTTTTTTGGTTCTCCTCCCCGCTTCCCCCATCTCTTGAGGATTATTAGTTTGTGTACAATAATAATAATTTTAAAAAACCTTGAAATAACCTGTTCAGGATATAATATCAATCAGTTTATCCTGTCATCCAAATTCCTATAAAAAAATCTTTAATGTCCAAATAAGAGAGAAATCTCACAACTACTTATACTTTGTGGAGTCCTGTAGCTCAGTGGTTAGAGCACTCGCTTTGCAAGCGAGAGACCTGAGTTCAATTCCAGGCAGAGGGCGAAACCTTGGGCAAGTTTCCTTACTCCACACAGAGCCTAATAATAATCCCTCCAAAACCAAAAACAATAATAAATTGGTCATTTTCAATCTACGACTGTTTGTGGGACATTGCTGTGCGCAATTGGCTGCCGCGTTCGCCCACAAATATACAGTCAATTCACTTTACAGTGTGTTCTGTGAAGCGCTTTGGGACGTCCTCCCGACGTGAAAAGCGCTATATCAAATGCAAGGATTATTATTATTATTATTATTCTTGCATTCAGCTCAAAGCAAGCAACAACCATCAGTGTCATCAGCGTAATGAAATTTCCCAATCACAATGTTAAAAAATAAGAAAGGTTGTTGCTGGCGAGCAGAATACATCCTTGTTTTGGCTCAAAGATTATTAATAATCCTTGCATTTGATATGCTGCCTTATCATGTCTTCGAGAAGTCTCAAAATACTTCACCGAATATACTGTAAAGTGAATTGACTATGTTTTGTGGGCAAAACATGGCAGCCAATTGTGCACAACAGTGTCCCACGGGCCATTTAAGAGTGAAATTGGGAAGTATTTTTTTACTCAAAGGTGGTGGAATTCTCTACCCCAAAAGGCCGTGGATGCTGGATCCATCCACACTTTCAAGAGTGAGTTTTATAGAATTTTTGGTATTAAGGGATATGAGGAGTAAGCAGGGAATTGGAATTGAAAGGATTAGTTGAGGTACAGATCAGCCATGATATAACTAAATTAATCGAAGGGCTGAATGGCCTACTCCTGTTCCTGTGTAACAGTCGTGGATTGAGGGACCAATTTATCATTTTTTTTGAAGGAATTATTATCCTGGAAAAGCAATCCTGCAGTCGACTAACAATGGGGTTCCTATTTACTGCTAGGTAAACAGACATGTGCAGTAAGGAAACTTGCCGAAAGTTTCGCCCTGCCGGGTATTGAACCGAGATCTCTCGATTGTTAGGCGAGTGCTCTAACCACTGAGCTACTGGACTGCACACTGCCCTGAGGTCAGAGATGTTGCGTACATCAATCAATACTTGAAGTTGAAATTGGTCACTCCGTGCCCCCCAAAATATAGAATAACAGGTGAAAAACAGGGGAATAATCAATTCTTTAGCATTTCCCTTTTGTACTATATTTAAATCTGAAACAATTAATTCCCAGACATATGTGTATACTAGCAATTAATGCATGCTGCTTAATTAAGCAGCAGGATATTAGTGTGTTTAATTCTTGCTAACTGTTTATGACGCAGCCTTCTTTAAGTGCTTTCACCCACAAAATATACAGTCAATTCACTTTACAGTATATTCTGTGAAGCGCTTTGAGATGTCTTGAAGACGTGATAAGGTGCTTTATCAAATGCAAGAATTATTGTTATTACTTGGAATTTTGTAGCTTGGTGGTTAGAGCACTCCTTACTCCACACGCCTCTGTTGCGGTAAGTAGGAACCCAGTTGTTAGTCGATTGCTGGATAGCTTTTCCGGGGTTAATATCCCCTTTTAAAAAAATTGGCGACTCAATCCACGACTGTGTGTTGGGCACTACTGTGCGTAATTCGCTGCTGCATTTCGCCTACAAAATATACAGTAAATTTGCTATACAGTATATTCTGTGAAGTGCTTTGAGAGGTCTTGAAGATGTGGTAAGGCGCTAAATCAATTGCAAGGATTATTATCACCTTCCAATGGTGTTTGTATATTCCGCATAATCCTGCATTACTGGTTGAAGAATTCAGAGAGAGTATTGTTGCTCACTCTGGAAAAATTTGCACCTAATTAGTGGATTGTTGTTGAGAAGCATGTGGTTTGAGTCGTAAGGTGGGAATTGGTTGAAAACTGAATTTCAAAGTCATGTGGGGTAGGGGGGGGTGGCGTGCAGTCTGCTGCCATATTTGTTTCTGTGGAGGGAGCAGCTGTCTTGTTGTGGCTTCCTCTTTTTGCCTTGAATTTTCTTTTTACTGCCCTGCAATAGCAAGGTTGGGGGTGGTGGCGGGTGGTGGGTGTTGGTGCATATTTCAGATGTTTGCACAAGCTGTTCACTAGCTATATTTTAAAAGGGAGAGATGGTGAATTACTAGAGATTGCTCGGCAAGCGTGCAAATTACAATGTCTGTGTTTTCTGCCCTTGCCTGTCTTGGATTCTTAAACTGCTGGAGCGAAACACATTTAGTGTATCTAGTCTGCCTTTGGTGAGTAGTCTGGCTGGCTGCTAATTTGCTTGAATTTTCAATAAGATTCCACTCTCCTCGAGTCCTTTGCCCTTGGCTGTGTCTGCCGCTGCCGGAATCTACGACAACTGCGAAAGGTCACGTTCATTGCTGCAGTCTCCATTCACTGTGCTGCATTGTTTGGGATCCACAGGGAAGCAGCAGCTGCATTTGGGCTTTCAGAATGCGAGAGTTGGCTGTTTGCAAGAGAAATGCTTTGTTCCAGAAGGTGCTGTGCACTATTAACATGCTAATATGGGTTAAGCTTGCTGGGAGTTTTTGCTTGAACTTGACAAACCACGTCTGTGGTATGTGACCTGTCTGGCCAGAAGTTAGCCCTATTAACGCCCACAGTCCTCAGTTCAATGTTGTTTTTGTTGTGCTTTTTACTTAACAGTCTGTACCCAAAACATATTTTTCTCTCTCTGCCGTCGAGCTGGTGGCATTAGCATAATGAGCTGAGACTGGGCTCTATGCTTGTCTGGGGGGGTGGGGGGGAAATGTGTGGAATAAAATCGTCCAAGTTTTTTTTGACTTGTTCCTCTCTGATCTTAAGCGTGTCATATTTGTAACCTGCAGGTAATTTGATTGCAGTACAATCTTTACTCTCCCCCCCCCCCCTTCATAAAATGTAATGCAGCTGGTGAAGATGGGTTATTGTACTCTTATTTACTAAGAGATTATTGTTTTGGTGACTGCTGGTTGTCTATCTTTAATTAGCTTGCAAATCAGCATAGACTGTAGTGTAGTGTAAGGGCAATGGCACAATGACTTGGCAGAACTCAGTAGATTCAAGATTAGATTGGATTAGACCTGTCCCTGCATTGCTGCATTATCTAATCTGGACAGTGCAATGCATATATTGGTCAATCCCTAGTAAATGTAGTAAAATTAATCACTAATGTAGAGTTTATTTACTTAATATTGTCTTGAAAACTTACATTCACCACAGAGATTAGATATCACACAATAGAATTCCTCATCCAAAATGAAAAAATCATATACAGTTTAGTGCGTCGGCAAGGGGCAAGTTTAGCCTTATTATATTAGATAATAAATATTAATATGCTTCATTTTTGTGATGTTGGATAATGCTACTCTCTACCTACTATGATGGGAGCATTCCCAGTGCACATCCCAAGCACATCAGATCGTCTTTGAACACGGATCCTGCAGCATATGGGCTGCCATGTTTCGCCCACAAAATCCACAGCCACTCACTTTACAGTATATTCTGTGAAGCGCTTTGAGATAAGGCGCTATATCAAGTTATTATTATTATCAGTTGGACATTGTTTGAGGTTAAACCAGGAATGGGGGGATGACAAATACAATTCAAATTATAGTGAACTTGTTCAAACTATCCACTAAAGACAACTTACCCCGAAAGAGGCGGGAAGAGAATAGACTGTTGGTTATACATGGGGAGGATTGTTATTGACACCTCTTGAATTGGCTTCTTCCGCTGCCAAAACAAGGATTTATTATAAGGAGGTGGTTGAAAAAGGTAGAGAAGGCAAACAAAACTACAAAAAATTACCAAGAAAGCTGTCAATTAGGGATAAATCAATGGAGTACGATACTGAATTTATTTCTTTTATTCCTTAGTCAGTTTCTGCTCAGAGAAAATTGGATCCTTGAACTCAAACCAGCATAACATCAATGTTCAAGGTAAGACTCATAACTTTGGGTATATTTATTACAACAAGATTATCATCTGCTCTGGGTTGCTGGGTTAGAAGAGTGTCTGCATTTGGACTCATATGAACCCACAACTGGAATCATGTATACTGTCTTAGAAATAGAATGAACCAGTGGGATGCTCGCTCAATATCTTCCTATAGAGGGATAATTAATATTCAATTCTCAATATTTATTGAAGGTTAGACCGGTAATCCAGGTTCCCTTCTGTCTCTGTATTTGTCTCAGACTAATGGAACATATTCCCTTGATCATTCAGCATTGTCTGAACCTGAAGTACTTTTCATGACAATTACATATCATTGGTCAGTGTAAACATGGAAATCTTTGTAAATATGGAATACATTTGTCCTGAATCTGCTCTGGATGGCAGCAGATTTCCTCCTCTTCTGGCCATCCTTTGTCAATACTCCCAGTTATTTGGATTTGTACCACAACCTGCTTCTGAAGCTCTGGACTTAGTTTCATCAGAAACTCAGTGGTCTTTAAGTATGCTAAATGTGAAAAATTGTAGATGATAATCGTGATCGTTGCATTTGATGTATGCTTTTCACGTCATGAGAACATCTCAAAGCACTTTGCAGGAGTTTACCGTGAATAGTAATAAAGTAGTGTAGCAACTGCATTTTGTAGGCAAGCGTGACTGCCAATTTACGCATAGTAATTTCCCACAAATAGCTATGAATTGAAACTGTTAGATTGTGTGAAAGTGATGGCAAAAGTAGTTCATTTTTTTCCAGTGGAAATGGGGTATCGTTAGAACTACATGCTGTAGAGTTGTATTTGCAGCATGCTCAGTTTCCCTTCCCTTCTCACAGGAATTATAGAATGAGCAATGATGTGATTGCACCAGGAGGGCAGATCTCACAATGCTAACACTTAACGCAAACGGGACAAATGTAGATGTCGTCTGTGAAACTGTAAGTACTCTTTTTTAAAAACGGCTCCTTAAACAAAGGCTTGGAATTAGAAAAGGCTATTTGGCCCATCAAACGTGTTGCTTCCACAGATTGTGCATAATCTGCTGCTTTGTAGCTTCTGTCACAACGTTCTTGCCAGACTGCACTGGCTGCCTATCCCAGAGAGGATCGATTTCAAGATCCTCACCCTTGTATTCAAGTCCCTGCACTCCTCTGCTGCATTCCCCTACCTCTCTGAACTCCTCTCCTCAAAACAGTACCCGCCCGCTGCCTTCGTTCCTCCGGGTCTGGCCTCCTCCTCGTCCCCCAAGTCTTCCACTCCACCCTCAGTGGCTGTGCCTTCAGCCACTATGCCCCGAGGCTCTGGAACTCCCTTCCTCACTCCCATCGCCTCGCTCCCTCCCTTCCTATTTTCAGGTCTCTGCTGAAGGCCTTTCTTTTCGACTGTGCCTTTGGTAACCTTCCTCCCTCCACCCCCCCCGAGGCTCAGTCCCGGGATCCATTGCTGTGAAGCGCTCTGAGACGCCATCCGGCGTGGAGGGTCCTATATAAATCCAAGTTCTTGTTGTTGTTGTCACACCTGTGTTATCTGCTTCTGCATCAATGTTTTCTGATCCTCGGGTAACAAGGTGAATTCCAGAATATTTAATCTTCCTCTACATTTTCTCGGTTGAATCATGATGGGTTGTGATCCACATCCTTGTATCTGAATTCGAAGTAAAAGAGTTCAGGAGCTGAGCAGATTAATGAAGGGTTGCAATATCAGCCCATGACGTCACTTGGGAGAGGAGAAGAGAGTGCCTCTAACTCTGAACAATACATTATTTAAGAAGCACTTGTCCATTTGAAAGTAGGATTAGGGTAACATAAGACAACATTCTGTTGGGGGTGAACAGAGGAATTCCTATAAACACAGCATTGATTTTGTTTGTATGATTGATTACCTCCTAGGTTTTGCTGGAACATATGAAATGATGGAAACACTGGATGAATGATAAGACCTGCTTTGTGAAACCTAAGCATGGCAGGCTTACAGCTCATGACACCTGCTTCATCACCAATGGGTCCCTTTTTTGGACTGCCATGGCAACAAGAAGCTATCCATGATAACATTTTTACACCAAGGAAATATCAGGTATGTGTTGTCAATAAAGGTGAGGCAAATTGAATAGATGGCACTATTATGAAATCTTTCATTTGTTTCCATTTCTTTCCCCCCATCTCCCCACCTACCTACAACACTATATTGTTCACAGTGCATCATATATGCTACCCATGAGACACGGGTTCAAGGCGATCATCCTACAGAATGGGGATTCATTTTGCCTCACTTCTCAGCTGAACCAAAGCAGTGTTGTGAATAAAGTAAACTGAATTTCTGGAACTTCTGAAGTATCAAACTGCTTAGAAAATCTTTGGATCCATTAATGTACTTAGTTGTCAAGGGAGTTGAATGAATCACAAATTTTTTTGAAAAGGCACTCCAGTACTTATGGTATGTTTTTATTTGCAGGTTGAACTTCTTGAAGCAGCTTTGGAACACAATACCATAGTTTGTTTAAATACTGGCTCAGGGAAGACTTTCATTGCAGTGCTACTTACAAAGGAGCTGTCTCATCAGATCAGGGGACAATTCAACAAGAATGGATCTCGGACTGTGTTCTTGGTTAACTCTAGTACGTGCAGCACTAGGGCAAAATGAGATCAGGAGCCCTCTTGGTATATAAATTATGAGTTGTACCCGTTGCAGCTTCGCTTGCAACCAAAGGCTTGTCTATTTATTATGCGTACCAACAAGGATTTAGATCCCCAAGAGAAGATTGTTCCTCTATCACTTCACCTTGCCCCTTCCTTTCCCATCTTCAGATCGCACCTGAAGACCTTCCTCTTTGACTGTGCCTACGGTCACCTCTCCTGGCTCGGAGTTGTGCTCCGCCACTTTGAAACGCTCTGGGACGCTACTCTGCGTGAGTGGTGCTATATAAATGCAAGTTGTTGTTAGCACTAGGCTCCGCGACCCTATCATCCCCATCCTTACCCAACTCCCCTGGCTTCCCATCACACAGGATACAGTTCCAAGATCCTGGTCCTCAAAGCTCTCCGTGGTCTTGCTCCCCCGTACATCTGCAACCTCCTAACCCCCTACCATCCTGTTAGCTCCCTCCACTCAGCGGGCTCCGGCCTGCTTCATGCCCCCGCCTTGCTCGCCCCACTATTGGTAGGTGGGCATTCTGTCCACTCTGCACCCACCCTCTGGAACTCCATCCCGCAGTCCCTCCGTCTTGCCCCCTCCATCGCTACCTTCAAGACCCACCTCAAGACCCTCCTCTTTGACCGTGCTTTCGATCTCCCTGCTTTTCCCCCTTGCCCTTCACCCGCCCCCACCCAGACGCCCAACTCGGGTCCGTAACTGTCCAGCACCTTGGGACGTCCTCGGCGCTATACAAATGTAATTGTGTTGTTGTTGTTCTAAAGAAATGTGTCCCAATAAAACTTTGTTCTTACAGTAACTCATCAAGCTTTAGAAACAAAATTGTCATATTTTCTAGCACCTTCTGTGGCTCCACTAGCAGCAGCTGTGAAGACCCATTCAGATCTGAAGGTGGGGGAGTATTCCAGCATTGAGGACGTTCAGTCATGGACAAGAGAAGAATGGCACAAATGCTTCATTGGACAACAGGTATTTATTTCATCAGCATTTCAAGGTCCAGCTGGTATTTGGAATATTGCCCAAAAAGTTTGTACTCGCTAACTAAGGTTAGAAATTGGCGAATCCAACTAATCAGCTGTTTCTAGTACCTCAAAATTGTCTACTCTTGACCTGCGAATGCTCGGTCTGGACTCTGATGTGAAAAGTGTTCCCATTGGCTAGCTCTAGCATTTTTCACGTGACTAGCAATTTTTTTTGCTACAAACAAAACATACTTACAAGTATGGTTTCAGATTAGTCTGACAAATTGCCCAATCCAAAGTGTTCTTCAAATAACTTTAGAGATTTGTGTGTGGCTTTTTATTTAATTGAACAAAAAGTACAACCCTAAAGTTAAGCAGGATGGTGCACGTGGCTTTATTCCGCTGAGTAAGTAGCGCTACCCTGTATGAAGGACACTATATAAATGCAAGTTGTTGTTTAGTTCCTTGGCAACCTCGGTGTTGCTAGTAAATAATTTAACATGTGTGCTACAGTACAAGGAGTTTTCTAAAGAAACTGAGGAGAGCAACAACAACAAAATTACCTTTGTATAGCGCCTTTCACGTTGGGAGGATGTTCCACGCAATTCAGCCTGATTGGTGCAGAAAGTCGGTATGTAAAGAGCATGTCCCCCTAATTGGTTTTGTCTTTCTAGGTGCTAGTAATGACTTGCCATGTCTTCTTGCACATCTTGAGAAAGGGTTTCCTTTTCCTGTCCAAAATCAACCTGCTGGTTTTTGATGAATGCCATCTTGCAATTAAAGATCATCCCTATCAGGAGATTATGAAGGTAGGATGTCAACAGTACTGTTTCACCGTTGTGTTATACGTGCATTAATTTCACCCATGCCCAGGTTGTGGCTGATGAAGCATTTAGCCATTGCACTTCCAGCACTTAGCCTTATTGCAGTAGTGGGGGCATTCCAGGATGCATTTGCCCACAACATTATTTGAAAGATGACCCACATGGAGTTTTGTGTTCTCCTCAACTGCCTATGTTTTAACTAATTATTTCGGAGAGCAGTTGGGGAGCAAACAAAGTAATTTGAAAAAGATTAGACTCCTTTAACCAATCCCGTAGTTTTACAAATACTGTTTCCACTTCATAAGTGAGTCGGATCTGCAATTCGGTAAGTCCTTTGCTCCGACCAAGAAGTATGTCTTGCCGTAAAGTACTTCTAGAAGTCCAGTGGGGGATTGGATGGGGAAAAAAAAGTTGTAGGACCTTCAACATTCATAGTCTATCCCAGATAAACCAGTACCCTTTCTAGGAATTTTAAGTGAATGGTTGAAAGGAATGGAGAAAATGAGATTAAGAATGAACTGTTGGATTACTTGGATTTTGTAATTTGTATTATGAAGAGAAAGGGAAAGAAGATAGGGATAAATTCTCTGGTCTTGAAACCGAAGGATCCAACATGGAATGTAGATTTCAGTTAAACCACTCACAAACCATTTAACATGGCATAAATACTGTGTACACCTTCAGCAAAACTGCCATACACATGTGATAATCTTGTTTAGGTCATAGCTCATCAACCATAGGAAATCCCACCCCCCCCAACAAAAAATGTCCATGGCACTCCCCATCCAAAACCTTTCTGATGAGGTATAATTTATGTCTCTACATCAATTGGGTATTGTGTTATTGGCAGACAGACGGGCATTTTGTGTTTATTAGTATAGATAGAAGATGGGGAGGGAAATTCACATTGGTAGTGTCAGAGAACCAGGGGATCTTGAACATGAAAATTCCACCTCTGTCTGGTAGTGAATGAGCTGACTAGTGGAATCTGAATGGTTTTAATTATTAAAATTTGAGGGACAATGCAATGGATTGTCTCAATGTCAAGAAATGCAAGTGTCTTTGAATGTTGCTGTTTTGTACAGCATCATTGCTGACCCACATCATTCTAATGTAATCAGGTACTCCCCGAGTGCTTGTTTAATGTTAAAGTCAGGGATAGAGATCCAACAGTTGTTTCTTTTTCTCCCTTACCGTCTCTTCCACCTTGCTGTGCTAGACATACATGCATTCAGACAGGGCTTCAGAGGGAAGGTTTCATTACTGGCTTTCATCTGCCATTTCTGTTCTTTGTTGCAAGTGGAATTCATTTGCATTATTGAATGTGTCAGTTTGATTGATTCTGACTAACCCTGTGGGTGTAGAGGCTATGGGAGTATTTGTTGGAATTTTTATTGCAGCGGGTGAGAATTGTAGCGCTTGCTTCTTGTTTTAGAACAACTTTTATTTGCCTCCCCACCCACTGCACATAAAATACTGTTAAAAATATATAAGCTGTCTTTTCACACACACTATGTTTAACGGTTCTCATCTTTAAATTCAATCAAGTGCAAATTACTGTCAGTGATTTAATTTGCTGCTGTACATGTGTTGAATTCTGATGGGTGCAATGTGAAGTCAAAAAGAAATCTTATTAAATGGGCTTAAATGCTTAATTTGATTTGAGTTTTTCTGGTAAGAACGTTAGACTGACTATAGAATTGCTAATGTTACGTGATTCATCTAGTCTTGAATTGCATGTAATGTTGTGCAGGGAAAAAGCATGTTGAATTGCTATGTTGAGGTACTGTATTGCTAAGGAGATATAACTTGCATATGGGCTTGAGTGAATCCTTTGTTGGCCAGTCTAATTTGCAACGCTGAATCTGTGTAGTGAAAACAGCTTATAGAGGATGTGATTCACTGCATCTTTGAGTTCTTGTGTAGCCAGAAGGAGCGTTGTCATTGGCAGTTTCTTTCTGTTAAGTAGATGTGTGAGGAGAACCCATCATGCCCTCGAATCCTGGGACTTACTGCCTCGATATTAAATGGTAAATGTGACCCTTCTGAATTGGAGGAGAAGATTCTGAAGCTGGAAAAGATTCTCCGAAGCAGTGCAGAAACTGCCACTGACTTGGTGGTGTTGGACAAGTGAGTTATAGACACCTTCTAGGTTCTCACTTTGTGTGCTTCTGATGCAAAGATGCACTTTGTGGGCATTGGGGCAGAAGTGTGATTTCTTTCAGTGCTGTAGTGTGATTTGAATTTGGTTCAAGGATGATGGAATGAATCTTTTTCTTTTAGTTATTCCACATGTGCTGGCTGAATGAGTACCGCATAAAATGTTTAGGTGTGTTGGGGGATTTACATTACATCTCGCTCTCATTGGTGCCTTGCTCCTATGAGTTGTAAACAGTTGAATTCAGGATCAAGGTAATGATATTTGCTATCATTATTAATCTGCTCTGAACAGATTCAGTGAGTGTTTGCCAAAGTTTGGGGTAAGGTCCCTGTCTGCCCATGTATACGGATAATTGACATGATAATTCTATACAGAAAGCTGAGAAATGTTTGCCTTTATGTTGGGGGAAGAGGGGTCGGGATTGTTACCAATTGTTGGAAGGTTGCTGGTGATTTCTGAAGTTGTAATTCATCATTCCTTTTGACCTCAGATATTCGTCTCAGCCTCATGAAGTCGTGTTAGACTGTGGACCATACGTGGATAAGAGTGGCCTATATGAAAAACTTTTAATGGAATTGGACGAAGCACTTAATTTTATCAATGACGTCAATAACATACCTGCACACTGTGATGATCGAGGTCCAACTTTAATTCCTAAGCAGGTATGGTAGCAGGAGTTGGAAACTGAGATGTAGCTTTGAAGTTTTTCTGGTAAGAATGTTAGACTGACTCCCCTTTAATAGTTTTCCAGAGTTCTCATTGTGTTTCTATGGTTGAATGCAAAATCAGATTGGCAGAGATTCAGGAACATTTTTGGGTGCAGCATAAGACCAAAATAAGAGTGCAGTTGTAGAACTGGTTACCAGGAAGGGTGGTTGAGGCCAGTCCTTGTTTAAGAAACTGCTCAATGATATAATGGGAAAACAGGAGGGTTGGTATTTTGGAAGGATGAAATAGTGAAAATGTAGATATCGGTGAAGACAGGATCAGGCACTGTTGAAAACTCTGGCAATAGTCAATGCCTAAGGCCTTATACACGACTAATTGCTGCTTTTGTAAAGTGCTTGAAGGAGATCAGCTCACAGGATATTATACCAATGGAAGGAAAAGGGTGGTGGCAGGGGATTCAAATTGACATAGGGAAGATCTTTGATTTCACTAGGGAACCTTATTAGGTAAAAAGATTTATTCTAAATTTTATTTTTTATTTTTCCTTCTCTGAGAAGCATGGAAAATATATCGCCTTTTAACTGATGATACTTTCTTCAGCTTATTAAAAGACCAGCTCGTTTTCTAGAAGATGCTTATGGGGGATAATGGGGAGGGTGACCATAATATTCACTCAATCCACAACTGTTTGTGCGACACTGCTGTGCTCAATTCAATTGTGCATACAATCAATTCACTTCAGTATATTCTGTGAAGCGCTTTGAGACATCTCGAAGACATGATAAGATGCAATATCACATGCAAGATTATTATTATATGCAAGATAACTATAATGTGCGTGTGTTGCAATTTAATATGTAACTTGTCTTTGCTGTGTCTCTTCCCCTGTTGAGTAACCTTCCTGTGGTTTGCTCTAGGTGTTGGTAGACTGCCGTGCAGTATTGACTGTTCTAGGACCTTGGTGTGCAGATAAAGTAGCTGGGATGATGGTCCGAGAACTGCAGAAATACATCAAACATGAGCAGGAGGAGTTGAACAGGAAGTTCCTTTTGTTTACAGACACTCTTCTGAGAAAAATCCATGCACTGTGTGAAGAGCACTTCTCGCCTGCCATGCTTGATCTGAAATACGTCACCCCCAAAGTCAACAAGCTGCTTGAAATCCTCCACGAGTACAAACCTTTTGAACGGCAGCAATTTGAAAGCGTTGAGTGGTACAACAACCGAAACCAGGACAATTATGTCTCGTGGAGCGATTCTGAGGATGAGGACGAGGATGAAGAGATTGAGGAAAAGGAGAAAACTGACACGAACTTCCCATCCCCATTCACCAATATATTGTGTGGAATTATTTTTGTTGAGAGACGCTATACAGCAGTTGTCTTAAACAGGTAAGTGATAAGTTTCGAGTTGAAACTCAAAGTAAAACTTTATGGTTTTAATAACCTGAAGGGGCTTTTCTGTGTTTTCGGAGTTGATGTATCAGAAGCCCACTGTTAGTAATGCTGTCTGCTGTGACAACAAAAGCATCAGTTTGGAACCCATGAAGGCAGCTTATAAACTCCCACAGTTTTGCACAAATCAAAAAGCTTCCAAGTGAACCGGCTTAGGATTTAGATGAGGTTGGCTGGATAAGTGTTTCCCTTGCCATTTATGTCTTCGTCAATGTGTTACCGCTTTAGAATATCTAGAGCAATGTTTTGAAGTATCTTGGGCAGATTAAATGCCTGTAATCAGTTTGTGATGTCACAAATTTAACCATTAAGGATGGCATTCAGCTGTCAACATTCACCCATGGAAGGCCTGTGAAAACACCATTAAAACGTCCTGCAGATTTCAGACTATAAAATTGCTTTGCTAAGTGCTGTTGCTCTTCTACAAATGCAAAGCACTTCAAGTCTTGACTCTCCTTTCATTAATTTTATTTCTGTAACTGATAACCTGTCAGATTTGATTTACTTTTCATTATTCATAATACCGCTGTGTTTATATAAAAAAAGGTTGAGCACGAGTCTGCGATGGAAATATTCTGTCTGATCTCAGGATTCGGCTGCTTCAGATTCTTTCCAGTCTTTGGTGGAAGTATTTGGATCCCTTGATGAGATTCTCCCAATAGTTTTCACTTCTTTTGTTCTTGAGGTAACTCATTAGGCAGAACATGCGTTGGATGTATAATTTTGGTCTTTCCATGCCTTACTGAGGAGTCCTAGTTTTGTGTACTATATTTGCTGCAGTTCTTAAGAAACGAGTTTCAACCACAACAAATTATGTTTACACGGTGTCTTTCACGTCGGGAGGACATCTCAAGGTGCTGGACAGTCAGGGATTTGAACCCGAGCTGGGGGTTGGAATCAGGAGGGGTTGAAGGCACGGAGGGTAAGGGTAGAAGGGTGTCCGAAGGCACGGTTGAAGAGGCGGGTCTTGAAGGAAGCAAGGGAGGGCGGGAGGCGGAGGGACTGTGGGATGGAGAGGCTCAAGGTCCGACTGCCGATGGTGGGCTGGACAGGTGACATGGAACAGGCCGGAGCCAGCTAAGTGGTGGTAGCAGACTGATGTGGTTTCAAATTTTGACTTAAGAATTTTTCACATCGCTGCACATTCTTAAACTTTAAAGACAACATAGTCCCTCAGGCTAAGATGAGGATCTCAGATTTTCATTGAAACAGACATTTCAGCACAAATAAAGCCATTGTAGTTCTGTATTCTACCTCTCCAATTTGTGCAGTTTCACATGAACCTCTTGTCTAACTCCCAGGCTAATAAAGGAAGCTGGCAAGCAGGATCCAGAGTTGTCTTATATTAGCAGCAATTTCATAACCGGTCATGGTATCGGAAAGAACCAACCTCGGAACAAACAAATGGAAGTGGAGTTCAGGAAGCAGGAAGAGGTAAAAAAATCTAACTTGTAAAGCCTGCCTTTTTCTTTTTTACTCTTTTTTTTAACCAAACAGATATTTTGTTGATTTTAGCCTTATGATATCTCCCACTTTTCTCCCCCTTCCAGTCCTAAAACATCTGACACCTCTTTCCTATCCTTCCCCCCCCAACCCCCAATACACACATTTTTATCTTAATAGCCTATTTTTATGCATGAGCCTGGAAGTGATTGAATGCAAGCTAGTTGACAATGACCATCATACCCAAGCCACATTCTATTCTTGCCCAGCATCCACCTGTTCCACATGCACAGCTGATGCTGACGGGTGACCGATTGGCTCAGTTGATGGCACTCTTGCCTCCTGGATCGTTAAGTTGTGGTCAAGATTCATGTCAGGTCTTGTTGATGGGTCCTCCTAATAATCCTTGCATTTGATATAGCACCTCGTCAATGTCTCAATGTCTCAAAAGTGCTTCACAGGATGTACCGTAAAGTGGTGTGATTGTGCATTTTGTTGGCGAATAGTATAGGAATGGTGGAGCACTGTAAGGTCAGCAGTGCTGTCCTCAGATGAAACAATAATATCCTGTGACACTGTTCAAAAAGAGAGGAGAATGGGAGAGAGAAATTATTATGCACAATTCTGACCAGCGTCAAACCGACTTAATTGTCGGAGCAGCCTTACTACTATAGTCCCAGAAGTTCAACGTAATAAAGTTTTTTTTTTCCCCCCCTCTCTCTCTCAAATTGTTCCAGGTGCTGAGAAAGTTCCGTGCTCACGAGACCAATTTACTTATTGCCACTAGTGTTGTTGAGGAAGGAGTAGATATTCCAAAATGCAACCTGGTGGTTCGGTTTGATTTGCCTACAGAATATCGCTCTTACGTGCAATCCAAAGGCCGAGCTAGAGCACCCATCTCGAATTATATCATGCTTTCGGATTCTGATAAAATCGAAGACTTCAAGGAGGATCTTAAAACTTACAAAGCAATTGAGAAGGTACCTGTGGTTTGGCAGTTTTGTAACTCAGGCAGTCTCGGAATGCAGAAAGAATTAACAGACTCGTACTTGCCTATTATTCTGTCGAGTGCTGGTAAAATGTTGAGTAATACGCTGCAATGTTTATTTGCTGCAGGAATACTAAATCGGCTCTATTGGGAGCAGATAGCTGTTTACTCCACTTGGTTGAACTTAATATACTATAATAATCCTTGCATTTGACATAGCGCCTTATCACGTCATTAGACGTCTGAAAGTGCTTCACAGAATAAACTGCAAAGTGTAGTGACTGTATTTTGTGGGCGAAACACGGCAGCCAATTGTGCACAACTTGCACATCAAAGGCTGTTATTTTTCTCTTATCGGGGTTGTAACCGTCTTTTCCCAGAGAATCTACCATACCGTACTGAAGCCGCTCACTTAGACTGACTAGACCGTGGGGAGGCTTTATACAGCACACGAGCCACCACACATCCTAATTTCCCCCCCCCCCATCCCTAGCCAGGTAAAGAGATGAGGTCTACAGAATAGAACAGACGTCTCAAAGTGCTTCACAGAATGTACGGTAAAGTGAATTGACTGTATATTTTGTGGGCAAAACACAGCAGCCAATTGCACACAGCAGCGTTCCACAAACAGTCGTGGATTCAGTGATCATTTTTTTTGAAGGATTATTACCCCCGGAAAAGCGACCCGCTAATCGACTAACAATTGGGTTCCTACTAGATAAACACAGGCATGTGGAGTAAGGAAACTTGCCCAACATTTTGGCCTGCCAGGAATCGAACCTGGGTCACTTCGCTTGTGAGGTGAGGGTTCTAACCACTGAGCTACAGGACTCCATAATATGCCTTATGGACAACGATGAGCTTCCTCCTCGCCCACTGCTTCACCATTGACAGTTCCATATCTCAGATTTGTTTTGCTTGTTTTTCTGAGATGAGTACTTCATGGTTTCAGAGCAGTTTGGTACTATAGTTGTATGCTTTCTAGGACTGTGCCTGAACTAGAATTTTTATTAGTCATAGTTCATCCCAACAAAAGAAACTTGGATTTACACAGCGCCTCTCATGCAGGGTAGCTTCCCAGAATGCTTGACTGTGGCGGAGCACGACACTAGGCTGGTGGGAGGTGAGCGTAGGCAAGTCGAAGAGGAAGGTTTTCAGGCGTGACCTGAAGATGGGGAAGGAAGGGGCAAGGCAGAGGATAGAGAGACGGTTTCGGGAAATCTGGTGTCTCGTAGGTTGTACCTTTATGTGCTCATCGGGTGATTGGGTTTTCAGGAAGATTTATGTATTTGTGTCGGTCTCTCCCTAAGATTCTCCGAAATAAGTGTTCAAAGTCTGTGGATTCTGCTGACGTGGAGGTAGAGCCTGTTGCTGCTGACGATGATGTGCTTCCACCATATGTATTGCGGCCAGAAGACGGAAGCCCCCGAGTAACGATCAACACTGCCATTGGACATGTTAATAGGTAACCGGAGTGGACACCAATTCCAACCCATTCAAACATTATCCATGTTCTGAAGGGTTTGCATGGTTTCATTTTGTGGCTTGTGGTATTTAGAGGATTATAAAGTACTCTTAACCACTAAACTACAGGATTTTGTGGAGTCCTGAGCTTAGTGCTTAGAGAACTCGCCTTGCAAGCGAGAGGACCTGGGTTCGATTCCCAGCCAGGGTGAAATGTTTGGCAAGTTTTCTTACCCTACACTCTGTTTACTTAGCAGTAAGTAGGAGCCAGGTTGTTAGTCGATTGGCAGATCGTTTTGCAGGAGTAATAATCCCTTTTTTTTAAAAAAAAATTGGTCACCCAGTCCATGACTGGTTTTGGGACACAGCTGTGCACAATTGGCTGTTGGTTTTGTCCACAAAATATACAGTCAATTCACTTTACAATATATTCTGTGAAGCGCTTTGAGATATCTCGAAGACGTGATCATTTGCTGTATCAAATGCAAACATTATTATTATTTTGTGACTAGTTATATTCAAAGGCTTATAACTTGAGGCTTATTTGTGATGCTTACAAGTTTCCAGGGATTTTTTTCCTGGGAGTTCCATATGTGAAGATAAGTGGCAACTCTCTGAAATTCTCTGCAAGATGCTATGCAAATGTAATTCTGTTGTTGTTGAAGCAATTACACAGGTGAATGGTTCATGCGTTCAAAACTATAAGAGCAAGAATGCAACAATATATTTGAACCCTGTGATGCAGTGCCTTCAATCGTGTGTGTAGCTTAATCCCTCTGGTGGACAAAAATATGGAATGCAAGCTTGAAAATCTGATATTTCACAACTGCACTGCAATTGGCCTGGGTTTGTACATGTTGCATCATAATTGCAAGCCAATTAAATGATTTCCTCAGTGAATGCATTGGGAGACCTCATGATGTGGGTTTAGTGGCCTTAAAGGAATATTTCTCAGAACACTTTAACACAACATGTCTATGTTCACGTTGTGCTCCGCCGCTGTCAAGCGCTCTGGGACGCTATTCTGCGTGAGGGGCGCTGGATAAGTGCAATTTGTTGTTCGCAAAAGACAACAAACTTCACATTGGGGGGGGAGTTCTATTTCTTATTTTCCCATTGATGTATAAAAACACAAACTTTAGACGGATTGCTTTACTCAGTACATAAAATGATCAAAAATAAAATGCATAGCAGTTAGATGAGCATCAGACAGAGAAAGATGGGTTAACATTTCAGTGTGTCCCTTCAGAACTTGTAATAGGTTTCTAACATTCCATAGCAGAAAAGCTTCATTGTTGGGCACAAGTGACTGCTGATGGCATTGTGTCCACTCTGCTGTTATGTTTCTCATTAGCATTGTGAGTGCTATTGTATAGCTTAGTGTGTGCTGTAAAGGGGTGATCTATCCTGATTTGGGGTTTTATTGATTAACCAGCTTTGTTCTTGTGGTTTAAGATGCCCTCGGAACTCCTGCCTTGAGTTTTCAGAGCACCCGATCTTTTAAGCCGAGAGAGAAATTTGTGCCATATTGACAGTGGTGTATTGAACATTCCTCTTTGTGCTTTCTGTTTTCAATCTTTCATTTCTCTTATTGAAGCCAAGTTTGTTTTCTTCGTCATTTTTATTGCAGCCTGTATTTTCTTTCCTCCCTAGTTTAAATCTTCTTTAAAGCTCTCTCTTCCCCCCCCCCCACCACCGACACACACTCTCATATACACGCACACACACCCTGCCATTGGAGTACAATTTAGTTTAGATCTACAGATTGACTAGAACTGAAGCCTATTAACAAACAACTAATCACCTTTGGGCCCATTCTGCTGCCAATTTAATATTTGTTGCTTTGAGATGTCGCGACTTCTACATTGTCATGAGTTTCTGCCTCTTTAATTACACATTTACATTTATTTCACTTTAATGCGTATGGTATAAATTGGATACGCATCGTTGATGTATTGCATATGAATATCTGTTTGTGATTTGGTCGGATTTGTCCTTTGAATAAGCAGCTCCCCCAATTGTGTACTGTACTGGGATTGCCATGTATTTTGTACTTGGGAGTGTGGAGTGAGTACCTAACTCTCCATGTTCCTACAGATACTGTGCACGGTTGCCAAGTGATCCATTCACACACTTGGCTCCGAAATGCAAGACTCAAGAACTGTCAAGCGGTACTTTTCAATCAACTCTCTACCTTCCCATCAATTCACCCCTTCGCATCCCAGTAACTGTAAGTAAACGCTTGTTGGTATTATTAGCAGTCTTCTTTCGAAAGATGAGTTCAGTATATTCACCTTATATGTTCAACTGAATATGTTGCCCGTTATTTCAAATTGTTCATTGCTGTTTGCCTACAAAAATACACAGCCACTAACTTGAGGGTGGGTGGGTGACTGAAAGCACGGTTCAAGGGGAATGTCTTGAGATGGGCCTTGAAGGAGGCACAGGCGTGGGCAAGGCGGAGGAACCCAGTGACTCCGGGGTGGACCCAACCCAAATCCACCTCTCTGCTTTCACCCTTGACTGCAGGACCACTGCTGTACTGACGGGGTGTCTGTTAGACATCAAGCCCTGGATGAGAGCTAATCTTCTCCAGTTGAATGTTGACAAGACCGAGGCCCTCCTTCTTGGCCCTCCACACCTCGAGCACTGACAGCATCACTATCGTGAACCTGGACTGTATAATGTTTTTGTGTCTTTCACTCTCTTTAATAGGGTCCTCCGATGCCCTGTACAAGATTAGCTGAGAAAGCAGCAGCCCTTCTCTGTTGTGAAAGACTGCACAAAATAGGTGAGTGAGCAATCAGTTTCCCTTCCTTCCTTGGTCTTTGTTCTTGACAGATATGAAAACGTAAGTGAACGATGCCTTGTTTTGTCTGAGCAGGTGAGCTGGATGATCATTTGATGCCAGTGGGGAAAGAAACCGTGAAATATGAAGAGGAGCTTGATTTGCACGATGAAGAAGAAACCAGTATTCCTGGGAGACCAGGCTCTACAAAACGCAGACAGTGCTATCCTAAAGCGGTTAGTGTAGCAACGTCCAACTCGCTTTAGATAGACATCCTTGTGCGCATTAAGCATTTGCGTTTCTGTGGAGCAGTAATCTATTCCACAGCCAAATAAGTGGAGTGCGGGTTGTCTCGCAAAGCTGCTGCTCACACGACCCTTGAGATGTTATCTGAAATCCTGTTCATGGTGACTGATCTAATTCCTGCTTCACATTGAGATGTGAACATAGAATGGCATCCACTGCCATATAGGAAAATGTTTTGTTTCCCACGGGGATTTGTGCTTGGTTCAGATATGTGAGTGTCATTGTTTTTCTCCTTTGTTTTTTTTAAACTGCCCGTGAGTAACAGAACAGGTGTATAGCCCAATACTGCACCCCTAATCCATGCAACTGCCTTCCTCTAGCTTCCATCTTACCCATCCATTCTGTTTCAGGCCTGTCTCAAAACCTACCTCTTCAACAGCACCTACCCTTTCCCCCTTTTCCCAACTGATGCAGTCTCAGCTGTTCTCCTACATGAAGGCTGCTTTTGCTCCATAAATGCAGATTGTTGTCCTGCTCCAGTGCCGTTGCTCTTAAACTGGCTTAGTGACGTGAGAGTCTCCTCACTCTGTTTTTAATATTCTTTTACCCCCAGCTACAGTCAGGTAGGGCCTCAGTCCTTAGTGGTGTTATGAGTGAAATTGTGATCCTGGACTCCATTGTGCTGTGGAACCACAGGAATACAGCCTAGTATAGGATATTTTGGAGAGAAACATTTCCCAACAGCTGTCGATTATAAAGTGGTGCCAAGAATGTTCTATTTCCTATCTTAGCTTTATTTATACAATATTTCAAAGGCTTCATCAGAGGCTAGAAGTCATTCAGCTTATCACTGTTAGCAAACACTGGTGCAGATCGGGTATTACATTTGCTGCACAAGCAGTAGCACTTCAGAGCAATTCATTGTGTGAAATTTTTCCATTTGATAAGACATAGGAACCAGAATAAGCTATTCAGCCCCTCGAGCCTGTACCACCATTCTATAAGATCATGGCTGACCTGTACATCAACTCTCATTTATCCACCTTTGCCCCATATCCCTTGGCATCCTGACCTAACAAAAAACCTCGACCCCTTCTCGAATGCAAGTATTCTTTACTATAGTTTTTCAGATATGTTGAGGAACTAAATTGATGGTGACTCAAGTTTTTTTTTTCCTTTGACCAGATTCCTGAATGTCTGAGGAACAGTTACCCCAAACCTAACCAGCCTTGTTACCTGTACGTGATTGGCATGGTGTTAACCACTCCTCTTCCAGACGAACTCAATTTCAGAAGGAGAAAGCTATATCCCCCCGAAGATACAACGCGATGTTTTGGAATACTGACTGCCAAACCGATACCTCGGGTAAGTAGCCAATCTTCCTTCTTCTATCGTCGTCTTGTGTTTTTTGAAGGCGTTCAGGCCACTCCGCCCCCACCCTTTGGAACTCCATCCTGCAGCCCCTTCGTCTCGTTTGCCTCCTTCAAGGCACATCTCAAGACCCTTCTCTTCGATCGTGCCTTCGGTCTCTTTCCCCCCCCCGCCCTCCACCCGACCCGATCCTGAACCCCAGCTCTGGTCCGAAATACTGATTGTCCAGTGCCTTAGGATGTCCTCCCAGCGTGAAAGACGCTGTACAAATGTAATTTTTTTTGTTTTTGTAAGATTAAAATGTTCAAAGTATCAATATTTTCTCCAAACAAAATGTTGTAAGTTAGTAATGCTTTCAGTACTGGGTAATTATAATAAGATGAAAAATCACTCTGCGATGTATAAAAGCAAATTGATTGAAATGGCGTACTCTGTGTTGCAGTAGGTTTTACCAAATAAACGTGTTTGTGTTACTAGATTCCTCACTTTCCAGTGTACACCCGTTCTGGGGAGGTTACCATATCTATTGAATTGCGCAAATTGAATTTCACATTGGGTGCGAAGCAGCTGGAGCTGATCACTAGGCTACACCAGTATATCTTCTCTCACATTCTTCGCCTGGAGAAACCTGCACTAGAATTCAAGCCTACAGAAGCTGATGCAGCCTACTGTGTTCTACCTCTCGATATAGGTAAACGCATGGCACCATTTACAGTGCCCCCGAAGTGGCAGTTTGCTAAATGTATACATTTTATAACTAACTGCTGTGTTTAATTAAGTCGTTTTAAGGGTTGATGTGTGGTCCCCTCTTCTCTCGGTCTTCCTCCCCCGCCATGTGATTTATGATTTCATTCAAACCTCGGGCAATGCCAGTGTTGGTGAACACAGCCAGGAAGAGTATAGTTTGGCAATTTCTTCCTTCATAGCATTTTGAATCGGGTCACGGTTCCTCAGTGTCATTTCCAGCCAAACACTGGAGTCATTACTTTCTACCCTGACTTGATGGGCACTGTTGAGCAGTGAGAAACACTATGGTCAAATGGCCAACTACTATATGCTTCATTTGCGACATGTATATTTAGAATTGGACAATGTTTTTATGTCATGAGTTCTGATATAATGTGGAGTCCTGTAGCTTAGTGGTTAAAGCACTTGCCTCGCAGTGAGAAGAACTGGATTTGATTCCCGGCAAGGCGAAACATTGGGCAAGTTTTGTTACTCCACTCACCTCTGTTTACCTAGCAGTACGTAGGAACTCTGTTATTAGTCAATTGGCGGATTGCTTTTCCTGGGGTAATAATCAAAGCAAAAATAAATTTTAAAAATTGATAATAATTTGGTCACTCAATACATGACTGTTTGTGGGACACTGCTGTGTGCAATTGGTTACTGCGTTTCGCCCACAAAGTATACAGTCAATTCACTTTACAGTATTTTCTGTGAAGCGATTTAGGATGTCTCAAATACTTGATAGGACGTGAAATCAATAGCCAAGATTATTATTATCATTATAATGTATCAGTTAGTGCACTTTTGTCAACAAAAGTTTGGGTATCACTGAATTACTGAAAATCTATCTGCTGAAATATTTGTGTCCTTAGTTCATGGTTCAAACCACTTGGACATCGACTTCACCTTTATGGAAGATATAGAAAGATCGGAGGCACGCACAGGCATTCCCAATACACAGTACACAAAGGAAAAGCCTTTCACATTTAATTTGGAAGATTACCAGGATGCAGTGATCATTCCAAGGTATGTGCTGTTTATTATTTATGCTGGCCGCTTTGGGTCCAGCAAACACACATGTTTAGGCCTCTGCACTACGGTAGAGTGATTGAAGGGTATCGGCAGAGTAACCGATTGAATGACGAGGCTCCTGTGTTATCACAAACAAATTGCCTGGGTGAATTTAAGATGCGATTGGCTCAGTCTTTAGACTTTTTGGCCTTAAATAAGTTGGGGGAAAATTGTCTTTTGGAACCACTTCCAGACAAATCTATGCTTTTTATTATAATAATAATAATGATGCTTGAATTTGGTATAGTGCCTTATCACATTGTAGAGATGCCCCAATGCGCTTCACAGAGAAAATTGTAAAGTGAATTGACTGTCTATTTTTGTTTCGCTTTGGTTTGTATCTCCAAAATGAAATGAATAGCAAACTGATCAGTAAAGGGTTTTACATTTCATGTGAGGACTATAGCTATGAATACAATACAGTTATATACTTGACATTTATGTAACGACTTACACATCGGGAGAATATCTCAAAGTGCTTGACAATGCTGGGTGGGCGCGAATGTTCACTATTACACTGGTTAACAACAAATCTAAAATCTCTCACTCCTGCAATCGGTTGCAAATTACATCTTATTGCACCCACTGATATTTCAGATCAGTGGCTCAATGACATGTTTAACTTACAATTTGTGATTTATTTCACCCAGATATCGAAACTTTGACCAGCCTCATCGTTTCTACGTGGCAGATGTGTACACCGATCTCACGCCTCTCAGTAAATTCCCCTCCCCTGAATATGAAACATTTGCAGAGTATTACAAAACCAAGTACAACCTTGATCTGACCAACTTGAACCAGCCTTTGCTGGATGTGGACCACACATCTTCGAGGTAAGGCTGTGTTGCAGCGGCCTGCTGCGTCTAAATAGCTAATGCAAGGTGATCAGCAAATCCTCTACCGCCATCCACAGATGCTAAGATAGTATTGCACTGTATGATATCTGAGTCTGGGCCTTGATGGCGAACTGCTCATTACATTATTTTAATGTCTCTAACCAAGAATGAACCTGCTCCGATGGTTTCAAGTGGCAAGGAATTTGCTAATAGTTTTCAGTTATTGTGGACTGAAATAGCTCTGAGTTCTTTGAATATTTCTGAGAGTACAATGTCCTACGAATAATATTCTGTGTGTAAGTATCACATGTCGAGTCATGTAGACCGGAAATAATTTTATACCGTTCTCCTCGGCTCCCCTTCAAAATCTTTAGTGGAAAGACCACAAAATCTATCGTGGTAGCAGTAAACCTGCAAGGTTGCATTGCCTTACATTTGGAATGTCATTTGGCTCAAGTTAGCACTGAATTACTTTCTCCTGTTGAATTGCTATGTAATAAAAACATCTGCTTTTGCCGTCAGACTGAATCTTCTAACACCACGACACTTGAATCAAAAGGGAAAGGCACTGCCTCTAAGTAGTGCGGAGAAGCGCAAGGCTAAATGGGAGAGTTTGCAAAACAAACAGGTAAGAAAGAAGTTCAGCAGCTTCTCGGTTAGCATGTTGCCCTGATGCAGGTTATATAAACTGATTGGGTAAGCCTACATTTTGTAAATCATTTAGAGTATTGTAACTTTTCTCAAGATTCGTTGCCACTGGCATTGACTTTAAATTGCTAGGTGGCAGTAATTAGTGTTCAGTAATGGGAAGGACACTGACTGGAAAAAGCTCAACCACTTTTTAGGTCACGTTCTCAGTTGCTGGGATCTGATACTGGGCTCTCAAGACCCTCCTTTTCGACCGCACCTTCGGTCACCCTCCTACTCCTACCCTCCCTTCCCTCCAACCCTCCTGATCCCAACCCCCAGCTCGGGTCCAAATCTCTGACAGTCCAGCGACTTGGGACATCCTCCCGACCTGAAAGGCTCTGTGTAAATGTCATTTGTGGTTGTTGTTGGATTCATATGTGTCATAAGGGACTGTATAAAATGAATCCTGAATTCATGAAAAACGTTTTTCCAAAGAGTGAGTGTTGTGAATGGTTGGTACTACAACAAGAACAACTTGCATATCTATAGTGCCTTCACACAGGGTAGCGTCCTGGAGCGCTTGACAGTGGCGGCCAGTTGTTAGTTGATTAGCAAATCACTTTTCTGGGGATAATAATTCCTTTTTTTAAAAAAAAAAGAAAAATTGGTCACTCAATCCAATTCTGTTTGTGGGACGCTGCTGTGCACAATTGGCTGCTGCATTTCGCCCACAAAATATGCACTCAGTTCACTTCACAGTATATCCTGAAAAGCGCTTTGAGACGTCTCGAAGATGTGCTAAGTCCCTGTATGAAATGCAAGGATTATTATATGTATGGGATCTGCTGTTCTGTATTTCTAGTGATTTAAAGGTTCAGTTAACTAACTTTCCTTCTTTATTTAAAGATTCTGGTCCCAGAACTCTGTGCTATTCATCCGATCCCAGCTTCCCTGTGGCGCAAGGCAGTGTGCCTTCCCAGTATTCTCTATCGTCTACACTGTCTATTAACAGCCGAGGAGCTACGAGCCCAAACAGCCAAGGAAGCCGGTGTGGGAATCGAAGCTCTCCCTTCAAACTTCAGGTCTGTCGCTTCACTTATCATTGTCCTGCTTATTGCTATTACACTGGTAAATACAAACAAATACATAAATAAATGCTCACCGGCAAATAAGAGCAAATTACTCAAGGGGAGGTTATTACAATTCTGCGCATTTAATTGTGAGAATTTCTGGGTTTGATATTGTAACCAAGATCTACCGCTTAATGCACTAGGCCATGCCAATGGTGAGCTGCTTGATGGTGGTGAGTGTTGAGAGCCAATATGAGCCCCGAAGACTTCAGTACAGGCTGGGTATTGTATACTGTTGGGACTTGAACATTGCTGTGTTAAATGGCTCAAGGCCAGTTCAGAGTGCTGTGCACCAGCCACTCTTGCCTGGTTTCCTGTAATGGACCTGTGGCGTCACCTGGTGTGTCCCAACTCCACACTGAATCACAGGGGATTCCTGATCATTCACTTAGTGGTATCAAGGAATCGGATCGTGTTGGCCATCTTACAGCAAGCGGTGTTGCAGATGGAGAGTGGATGAAATCCACGTCAGGAATTCTGGTTGTGGTCCAGAGTAAATACAACAAAGAGACGTTTTTAACGGTGATTACTGTATATACAATATAACAGTCCCCTTGGGAGTGACTTTACAGGGTTCTAATCTAATAGAGGGGGTTCAGATGTCCTAACCCACGAAAGCAAATCTGGAGTAGTTTATAGCGTCACCTGAACCCTTAGATTGGATTACAGTCTTGAATTTGCTTGTTAGTGTCTGTTTGCACAATTCATCAGCTGTGTATTTTTAAAGTATGAGATTATTTCTTTTGTTTCTTGCTTTCGGGTGAGTTTCTCTCCGTGCTGTAACTAACGCCTATAAAGAAGGCTGTTCACCTCTGCGACCTTATCTGCAATACTTGTGGCTAACTTGTAGCAGACTCCAGGGAGGGTCTGTTTGTGGTACATTTATAGTTTGCCTAGAGGCTGTAATATTACCCCTTGGTTTTGATGTCGTTCAGTCATCGGAACCACAATCTTGTATTAACAATGCCAGTCCAATAAAAGTCTCTTCACTTAAACTTGAGCATCAGGACTGGAGCCCTCCGGGGCTGGAAGGATTGAAAGGGGTGAATTTGTTTAAAAGTGTTGATGATTTGACAGAACTGAAATTGTGAGAGGTGTTCTTCATTGAGTGATGGGAAGCAGGAGTGACACAGGAAAACCTTAAAGAAAACTGAAGTGTGATGTGTACCGTGTTGGGAAATGACCACTGAGGGGCAGCACAGCGTTGGATCATGAGCTGGATTGTCATCCCATATGCCTTGATCTCATTCCATTTGGAGGTGCATGTTAAACAGATTAGACCATAAGAACATAAGAAATGCTCAACAAAAAAAAGACCAAGGTCCATCCAGTTTGCCTTCCACCTTCCTGGCTGTTGCATGCACATATGTCCCAAACTATCTGTGTGCTATATCCCATAATGCTATTTCCTAAAAGAAAACTATCTAATCTGTGTTTGAAGGAATCAACACTTCCTGCTTCAACCGTCTCCTTCGGGAGGCTGTTCCACAGGTTCACTATTCGCTCACTGAAATAGTGTTTCCGTAGATCTGTTCTAAATTTACCCCCTTCAATCACAGGCCATGGTTTTACTATTCTGGACTAGTTGAAGTAGCCTGTTGTGATCTACATTGGCTCGCCCTTTTAGAATCTTTAAAGACAGCAATCATGTTGCCTCTCAAACTTTTTTCCAATGTGAATAAGTTAAGCAGATTAGACCAGAACAACTCTTCTTTTCCCTTTCCCTCCCCCCAAATGTCCATTGTCTTGGGTAGCTTTTGTGAACTCACTGCATAAGCCTCTAATAAATGGGAAAGCCCAAGTGAAACCAATATAATTCATAAGAACATAAGGATTTGCTAGGTGAAAGAAGACCATGGTCAATCTAGTTTTCCTTCCACCAACCTGGCAGTCGCTTGGCATGTCATGTCTGAAACTATATTGTTTCTCGATTATTATTTTCTAGCAAAAATCTACTTGAAACAAATACTTTCTGCTTCTGCTGTCTCCCTAGGGAGCCTGCTCCTTTTCACTGAAGTAGTCTCCGCAGATTTGTTCTGAATTGACCCCACTTCAATCACAGGCCGTGTCCTCTGATTTTACTGTTTCAGTACAAGATAAAACATCTTATCATGGTCTATATTGTCTAGTCCCTTCAGAATCTTAAAGGCTAATATTGCCCATCAACCTTCTCTTCAGTGTGAACATGCCCAGTTTATCTAATCTCTCCTTGTGGTCCAGTATCCCCATCCCTTTTAGTCTGTATTGTTTTTGTTGTACCACCAAAGACACAACTGTAGACTTCAGTTTGGAAGATGCTCGATTGGTTGTGGTTTAGCTGGGCAAAGGTTGTGTGTGCCTCACACTGAAATCGCGGTCTGCTGGAGAGCTGTAAACTAACCCTTTGTGAAGATAGGGTAGGGTGTGGCTCTGTTTCTTTCTTGAATTAAGCATAATTTGACAATATGTTGTGTTGCTATTGCAATCCCGTGGCAATGGTAGCAATTTATCTGTCCTTGGTGTATTTTGGAAGGATATGATTCTGTAACTGTACAACTATGAATTGAAGGGAGTTTTTTTCTCTCCCTCTCGGTGTCCAACAATCCAATCCACTAACAATCCTCCAGACAAAAAATGGTCATTCATTTCAAGGCTGCTTATGTAATGTTGCTGTGCACAAATTGGCCGTGTTTGCCTACAAATGCATATTCCCTACATTTTGCAGTAAGTCCTATAAGGCAATTTAGGCGTCTCGACTGTGTCTAAGGCACTATCCTATTATTATTATTTATAATGTCAAAGTAATTAGTTGGGGAGAGCCAAACTATTCTCTCAGTCCTTCCTGCCAGACTTTACAAATTGCTCTACCTATTGGAAATATCCCAACAATCCCAAACTACTGTGTCACTTGTCCTGTTTATAAACATCAGCTGTTCAGCTATGGTAGGCTGCACAGTTTAACCCACTTTGCTACCTGTATGTACAGAATATAATGAGAAGTATCTGGCATGAATTGACCGTCTACTACTAACTTTTGTGTATTACATTCTGATGATTTTATAAGCCAGAACCTTGTAACCTCATCAACTCCTTATGTCCACTATAAAGTTCTAATTCCCATGAAGTTATTTTCAAGACCATGATTTTTGTAGATTATAGGCCGTGTAACTCTTGGGTTTATGATGTCCAGAAGCAGTTTTTACTGCATGTATTTATTGATATAATAATACTGATGCAAGTTTAAAGCAATGGATTTTTATATGTAGGTTTCTAGATGGTTTTATTTTGACAGATAGTGATGTTTTTGTGCTTGAAATAATAATTTGGTCACTCGATCCATGACTGTTTGTGGGACTTCTGTGTGCAATTAGCTGCTACGTTTTGCCCACAAAATATACAGTCAATTCACTTTACAATATATTCTGTGATGCACTTTGAAACGCCTTATAATAATCCTTGCATTTGATATAGCGCTTTTCACGTCTTCTAGACGTCCCAAAGTGCTTCACAGAATATACTGTAAAGTGAATTGACTGTATAAGATGTGATAAGGCACTATATCAAATGCAAGGATTATTATTGTTGTTGTTGGTAACCCTGTGATCTTTCTGTTGTTAGGTATCCCAATCTAGACTTTGGGTGGAAAAAGTCTATCGACAGCAAAGCTTATATCATGACAACTGGCCCCTGTACAGAAGAGAATGAGAGTTACAATAAGCACAGCACAACAGTAGCCCCTGAAGATGCTGCACATCAAGGTGCTATAAACGAGAACTCCTCCTTAGAAAATATTTGCCAGACATCTGTGAACAGCAAACCATCGCTCAAGAACCCGTCACCCAAAAAGCTCTGCGATGCTGACAAAGTCACCAGGACCACAGTGATCAATGGCGTCTGTTCCGAGACCCAAACCCAGTTCATAAACGAAGATTGTGTTTGTCAGCGGAATCAAAGGAACTCCTACAGGCACGATGTACTTGTACAGCCAACTACCTCAGTTCCAGCGCAAAATACACACAACAGTGAGAACCAGCTCAAGCCCCGAGTTGAATGTAATCTACAAAGTAATAACCTTGATAGAATTACTAACAAATCTACCTCAGATGGTTGCTCAAAAGAGGCAATTTCCTCCAATTCCTCACAGCCTCTGGCAATTCCACAGTGGATCTTGGATCCGGGTGATTGCCCTTCTGGTGTGTATACAACTGAAACCCTCGGCCCTAACCCTGGTCTGATTCTGCAAGCTTTGACCTTGTCAAATGCCAGTGACGGCTTCAACCTGGAGCGTCTTGAGATGCTTGGTGATTCGTTCTTGAAGCATGCTATAACAACATATCTCTTTTGTACATACCCTGATGCCCATGAAGGTCGGCTGTCCTACATGAGGAGCAAGAAGGTGAGTCTTAAACCGGCAGTTTGGTGAGTGTTTGAAAAGATACAATAAACTACTTTCGTTAGGATTTATTCCAACTTTTATATTTTGCGGCCTTCATTTTCGATACTGCTTTTTCTCATTCCAAAAATATTGAAAGCAGACTTTCATAATTTTCCTGACCAACTGTTGCCATGTGTATGCTTTCAAGGATATATAATATTGAAATGAGTCTCCTTGCTTTTGGGAATGGCTTTGTTTTGTTCTCAGGCTGCACATCCACCTTCTAGTGTGAGCAAGCAAACAACATAACCTGCTGACCTTGTTCTACTGCTAATGAAATTAGATTTTCTGTGTGTGTGAGAGGTTGTGGGTTTGTCTCTTTTTCCCTTTTCTCTCTCTCTCCCTTTTCTCTCCTAATTCTCTCTCTCCGCTTCGCTCTCTTTCTCTTCACTCCCTCTCGCTCGATCCTCTCTTTCTCTTCTCTCTCTTATCTCTCCTCTCTCTTTCTCCAACACCTTTCTAAATATCTCTGGCTGCTGTTGAGAATTGGCCATGGCGGGGAGTGGTGGGGGGTTAGGGTTAGGGATTTGGTTGAACGCTGGAGTTACTGCCTGTTTCTGGCACTGTGCCACTTTGGCATTTGTTAAGCTAACAGTCATTGAGATTGGCAGCCGAAACGAAAGTATCGGGTAGTTGTGCTGTACGCCAAAAGTAGTTTGATTGTGATGTGAGGGGAGCACAGCACACAGTATTGTATATACAGGGTATACTGTTCCCCTTTAAGGTAAAGTGAAATCCAATATCACTGCATTTCAAATTAACGTTCATTCGAGAGAGCATCTTTTCTCCCCATCAGGCTTAACACCAAAAACAAAACCTCTTCACTAAGAAATCATTATTTGTAGCATGACAGGATCGCCTTTTTATATAAAAAAAATGGTTTTGTAATGTCTTCTCAACACATGTTACAATTAAAACAGTACTACTATGGTCTAGCTGGAAAATGATGAGTGGTGATGATGGTTGGCAAAGTATATATAGGATTAAAATGATGCAAAGTGTTACAAATAGCAAAGTGGGGACTCTTCAATATGTTGGAAACTTTAGGATGAAACCATAGTGAAACTGTGCTTTTGAACATTCCTTTCCCAGACATATTTGCCTGACTATTTACTAAAGTAGAATAGATGTGAATTCAGAGCTTGGGGAATAGCCATGAATGATGCTGTGTGCACTCCCCTTACTTGCTCTACATACTCAAAGGCCAGAGTCTTGGTCCCTGTCCTACAAGGGTTGAGTTCAGATTTCAGTCTCAAACAGCATTCGGGCTTCGGTTCACCATTGGACAAGATAATAATAATAATAATAATAATCCTTGCATTTGATACAGCGCCTTATCACGTCTTTGAGACGTCTCAAAGCGCTTCACGGAATATACTGTAAAATTAATTGACTGAATATTTTGTGGGCAAAACGCAGCAGCCAATTGCGCACAGGAGTGTCCGACAAACAGCCGTGGGTTCAGTGGCCAAATTATTATTAGTATTTTGCGCAAGAAGTCAACAACAACAAGATTCCATTTATAAAGCTCCTTTCACGTCAGGAGGACGTCCCAAGGCGCTGCACAGTTGGGTCATGACCCGAGGAGGGGGGAAATGGTCAGGGTGAGGGGAGGGAAGGGAGGGAGCGAGGAGGGGGAAGAGAGTCGAGAGGGGAGCTGAAGGCTCGGTCAAAGAGAAAGGTTTTGAGACCGGCCTTGAAGGAGGAAAGGGAGGAAGCGGCGAAGGCACTGGGGGATGGAGTTCCAGAGCCTCGGGGCTGAGAGGCTGAAGGCCCGACCACCGATGGTAGGGCGGTTGGGGCGGGGGACGTGGAGCAGACCAGAGCCGGAGGAACGGAGGGTACGGGCAGGTAGGTAGGGTGATAGTAGGTCGGAGAGGTAGGAGGGAGCGAGGCCGTGAATGGCCTTGTAGGTGAGGATGAGGATCTTGAATTTGATCCTCTGGGGGATGGGGAGCCAGTGGAGGCGAGCGATGGTGAGGGCGAGGGTGAGGGCGAGGGTGGGAGTGATGTGGTCGCGGTGTCCGGTGCGGGACAGTACACGAGCTGCAGAGTTCTGAATGACCTGCAGTGTGGAGGGAGGGCCGGGAAGGCCGACGAGGAGAGAGTTCCCATAGTCCAGTCTTGAGGTGACAAAGGCGTGAACCAGGGTTTCAGCAGCGTGAGGGGTGAGGTAGTGCCGTAGTCTGGCGATGTTCCGGAGTCCACCGAATCTGGGGTGCAGAACTGATACTTCACCGCATTGCTCTTGTGTGTTTCTGACGGGAGATGTCGCAAGTCAGATTCTGCTCCCCACCACCACCCCCAATTCGAGAAACCTGTACTCGAGTCTTGATTGCATTGTCTGACATAATGGAGTAAAATGTCTTCTGTTAAACCGTTGAGGGGAGATTACATTTAAACGCATTGCTGTTTGCGTGCCTGCCATTGAAATGCTGAATAATTAATTTTGATTTGAAATCCCTCTTATTAGTAAGTTATCTACGCCAAACAGAGCACATACTATTCAGGATCAGCTCCTTAGCACGCTTGAACTGCCTGATCAAATCTAAACCTCGGGTATTATCTTTGCCCAGATATACTCAATAAGCAAATTGGCTACAGTGCGAACCAAAAAATTGTTCCATAGGGAGTTTGACAAGTACCACACTTCCCCTCTTTCTAACTTTCTTTCTCTCTCCCTCTTTCTCTCTCTTTCTTTCTCTGACTCTAACCCCATAATTCAAAACGAATTGTCATATCTATTTAGTGTCTGATCGGAGTTTGGTGATTGAAGTATATTAGTAAAGCAGAGAAGAGGGACCTTTGCTATTCCCATGCTGTAACTGACCTGCAAGTTGCATGCTCATTTCCTAGAAGTGATATCCCTTACCTTGATGATTTGAACACAAAAAAATTTAAAGGGACATTGTTCATAATTTGGAATAATACACTCATCAGAGCTGGGTAGACTCATTCAAAGAATAAAGCAGCCATCGTTGCTAGGAGGTCACCCTTATCATGCAAACTGAGACAGTTTTATTACCCCTTTAAGATAGCTTTGAATGTGTGTAGATTTTATATAGGCAAAAAAAAGGGTCATTTTAGACATTTGCTGAAGCAAATTGAGTATGATCAAATGTGCAATGTTTATAATAATAATCCTTGCATTTGATATAGCATTGTCAAAACCTCTCAAAGGTATGTGAATTTACTGTGTATTTTGTGGGCAAAATGCGGCAGCCAATTGCGCGCAGCAGTGTTCCGCAAACAGTCGTGGATTAAGTGACCAAATTCTTCTTAGTATTTATTTTTTTGGATTATTACCCCCGGAAAGCGATCTGCCAATCGGCTAACAACTGGATTGCTGCTTGCTGCTAGGTAAACAAAGGTGTGTGGAGTAAAGAAACTTGCCTAATGTTTCGCCTCGTCCGGGAATCGAACTGGCGTTCTCTCGTTTGCAAGCCGAGCGCGCTAACCACTGCACTACGGGACTCCCATGTATATCTAAGTACTTGTATATAAGAGACAGATTGATCGCCTGGACACAGTTTTTCGATGCGTGTGCTAAGCATTTCACTAAGTATTAGCTTTAAGTAGTTTCTTCACCGGCTGATTTGGTTTGAATTGAAAGGAAAAGGAAATCTTATGCTTTTTATTCAACCCGAACTTGCGGTGTAAGAAGTGTCATCTCTCTGTAATGGAGGAATGATGGAGGGGGAGGGGAACAGCTTCTTCCTGTCCAAGGCTGTTACAGGATTAGCTGAATGGATCTAGGAAAGCTCTGTTGTGTTTAATGGGGCCCAAGTGTTTTTTCTATAATCCTTACCTAAAGATTGCCTAATTCAGTACCTCACGTCAAAACATTTCTAAATGCTTCACGGGTAATTGTGATTAAGTATGGTGAATGTATTCTTGATGAATACCATAGATGGCAGCTTTTGATCCTTGTATTTCTACTGAGATATGGGAACGAATGTAGAGGATATTGCCTTAGCTCCAGCAGAGCAAAATGCTTACTTATTCACTCGAGAAATTGTGCAAACACGATGGGCTGAATCAACGCTGTCTTCTGTGCTGTAAAGTTTTGATTCTAAAGCTTGGCTCACGATTCAGAGCTCCTTTCTCAAACAACTATTGAATTCCAACTAATTTGAAGACTTATATTAAATTAAAACAGGTTATCGGCCTTTTAAGCAATGAATAGCCGTCTGAACTGACAGGTAGAGTTTAATTGTCACAAACTGATAGCTGGGCGGATGAAATTAGATGTCTGGTTTCAACATGGTCTGACATCAATATCTTTCGAAAGGCCTTTTTGCTCTTATTAAAAAAAACATTCCTGGGACAATTAACCCTGTCTGTCTTTAAAACGGTGGACCCCGATAAAAAGGCGATGTGGAGATGAAAAGGGCCTTTTTGATACGTATTCAACCGTGAGACAGGAAAATATAAGGAAATCTGATTTGCCGACCACTGGAAAAATCCCATCTGTTCTCAGCTGTCAAAAAATCAAATGTCATAACTATAATTATTATTTATACATTGGTGGCAAGATTTTTAAGCGTTTCAACACTTGTACTTTTCATTTGAGTTACTGGATGATTATAGAGTCTGCTTGCATCAATTCTAGAGAGTCTTCTAGGTGTCATGATAATGACAGATTGTTAGAGGCATATTTATACATTGTACTATAATACACTGGAATAATACAATCTTTCTCCAGGAAAAGCTGTTATGAAGCCATGTTCTGACAGAATAATTTCAGATTGGAGAGAATATTGCCGTGTTAATTATTTCGGAGTGTGGTGTGTAAAGAATAAAATGGATGATTTAGCAGGAAATGTGTTCTAAATTATATTGTTGTAATTACAGCTGTTTCCTTAATAAATCAGTTTTAAAGAAAATAGAAAGAGGGCATCTGGAAAACATTACCCGTTTCTGCCTAAATAGCTGCCTCTGGGTTTCAATGTGAAGGGTGGGCTGCAAGTTAATTGATGCACTGTACAACCATCGTAGCCACAACATACAAAGTGAAAATTGAAAGCAGTACTTAAGATGAGGGACATGTGGGCATAATTTACAGTCCCCTAAAATCTCTATCACTATGCATAAAACTTCACTGGAAACTCTCCTTGAAACGCTGTGCTTCGCCGGGCACCCTAATTTTGTTGCCAGCCTCCAGAGGTTTTTTTTATTTTTACGATGATTCATTAAGCCCTGCTTTCCACACCCTGTTGTGATGTTCCTAGCTAACGTTTGACATGACAGGTTTTGGAGCTAAACTGGATGATCGTTTTCCAGTAAAAGCATAGCCAAATGTCTGTGCAGAGACCCGATACAGTGGCAAGTGTTTTTATGTTTAGAACGGGGTGAATTGGGCACACACAGCCTGTGTTTAATGTTTCTGCTTGTTTCCTGTTTCACTGATGAACCACTGCAAAGTGTCTTTTATGAAGTTGTTTTATAAAACACATCACATAAGATAGTGTTGAATCTTTTAACTAAATTAAATGTCAAATGAAAAAAAATGTGGTCACTCAATCCACGACTGTTTGTGCGACACCACTTGGGACACAATTGACAGTCAATTCACTTTGCAGTATATTCTGCGAGGCGCTTTTGAGACATTCCGAAAACGTGATAAGTCACTATGTGAAATGCAAGGATTATTATTATTGTACCTTCAGTTTGAGCAGGACACTAAAGCTGCTGGTTATCAGTAACCCAAAATCGTTAGCACTGTGGGAAAACTCAATATAATATTTAAATCTGAATGTAAAGTTTAGGATAATTTGAATGTTTCACCCACAACATATACAATCAATTCACTTTATAGTAAATTCTGTGAAGTGCTTTGAGGTGTCTCGAAGACGTGATAAGGCGCTATATCAAATGCAAGGATTCCACACATACTTTCTCACACGCACACAAACCAGTGATTTGCTTCTCAGCTGTGCAGTGCTGTTCTTACTTAAAACTTGGGATGTCTGCAAGAGCAATGAGTGTCGCTTTTCCTTAGTTTTCTGTCTCGCTGCTCTTTTCTTTCCTCCTCTCTTTCAAGGCCCCAAATGCTGAGCTATACATTGCTCCTGCTTAGTGCCTTCCCATGACCACAGATGAAATTTAGAAAGTCTGACCTTGGTGTACATTTGGTTAGACCGTCGAGAAGAGGATACATTACAAGTTTTGGGTTTCTTTTTTGAAAAACCCAAACCACCGCACAGTGTGGAAAGGTCCCAGATTCAGTAGACTTGACTGGGGTGGGGGGTTGGAGGCCACTACAATTGTCTTTCGTGCCTCATAATAAGGAGAGAAAAATATCGTGGCTCCTTTTCCTGGTTTGTAACTGTGGCTACCTCCTGGCAAGTGCCACTGTGTCGGAAAGGTGTAGATTGGATTTTGTTTGGCTGTGATACTCCTATGGCCTGCACCGTCTCACATGGAAAAGGTGCCCCGGTAACTATCCCAGCTTTAGTCATCTTTAGACGGAGGAGGCAAATTGATCAGTCGTCTAAATCTGAAATTTACATTCCAGCCTTGATATCACTTTAAGGTGTCCGTATTTTGTTACAAGGAAATTCCCACCTCGTCTGCTTTAAAGTGTGTTCTAGTTCATGTTTGGTTAGGCCTCAGCTAGAGTACTGTGTTTAGTTCTGGGCCCCACACTTTAGGAAGGATATCAAGGCATTGGAGAGGGTGCAAAGGAGATTGACCAGAATGGTACCAGGAATGAGGGGCTTCAGTTATCAGGAGAGGCTCGAGAAGCTCGGATTATTCTCCTTGGAGCAGAGAAGGTTAAAAGAGGAGACGTAATAGAAGTTTTCAAAATTATGACGGGGTTCAAATATGATGAACAAGGAGAAACTATTCCCACTGGCGGGTGGGTCGGTAACCTGAGGGCACCGATTTAAAATAGTTGTTAAAAGAAACAGAGGCGAGGTGAGGAGAAATTTTTTCACAGAGCGAGTTGTTGGGATCCGGAATGCATTGGCTGAAAGAGTGGTGGAAGCCGACTCAATAACAACTTTTAAGAGAGAAATAGATAATTTTTTGGGGGGGACAAGTTTGCAGGGCTATGGGGGGAGAGCGGACTAGTGGGATTGATTTGGAAGCTCTTTTCAAAGAGCCGGCACAAACACAAAATGCCAAATAGCCTTCTTCTGTGCTACATGGTTCTGTGGTCAACGTTTGGGCCACACATACTGTTATGACCATCCACGTTGAGGACATTGACACTGAAAGATTAATGCTATGTGTTGTGACTGCAGTGGGTTTATGGAAATTATTTACTGTCGATTGCTGTTCAGTTTAAGCTGTAGGTGCAATATCTGTTAAGTGTTGGTAATGGAATTGCACTGGCCGTTCGTAGTTCCTACCTCACTGCCACTGTTGCTGAAGAAATCAGTCATAGATATGACAAAGGCACGGCTTTGTCAAGTTTGTAATGGAATTTATTCAGCCACCTCACCTCTAACCTCTGGAATTTTCAACCAAAATTGTCTTGCCTCACAGTCTCTTTCTCTTTCTCTCTCTCTCTCTCTTCCCTCTCCTCCCAGTCATCTCCTCAACAATGCCTTTGGCTTCCTCTAAATTCCTTCAACTTTGTAGACATTGCTCTTATTGTTACACACTTTCAGACGTCTTTATGTAAATGGCACTATAGGAATTGCAAGTTCTGTGCTTTTCCTACTCCATATAAAATGAATGATATCTTATACTTCTGAAAATGATCTTTTGATAATTTAATGATTAATAAACGCTTTATTTTCAGGAAGATTATTTTCATTACGCTTGTTGTTGGCTGTAAATTGTTCAATTCTTTCATCTGTTTAGGTAAGCAACTGTAATCTTTATCGTCTTGGCAAAAAGAAAGGACTCCCCAGTCGAATGGTGGTGTCAATATTTGATCCACCTGTGAATTGGCTCCCTCCTGGCTATGTGGTGAATCAGGACAAGTGCATTGCCGACAAGAGTGAGCTGAAAGATGTGGTAGGTGTGGTGTAGCTCATATGGTTGCTTCTGAAAACCATCAGAGCTCTTTACAATGTTAAAAATGAGAGCAATTTGTTTTTTAATCTCTCCCGGGGTGGAGGAAAGAGTCTGGTTGAAGCAGCTGCACGTGTGCAGTACAGAATATACAATCTGTTGCTTGGTAACTTTCTCTCACTGTCACTAAATGCTACAAGTTTAACTTTCTGGTTGGCTATAACAATATCATAATCCTTGCATTTGATATAGCACCTTATTACATTATCGGACTGTCTAAAAGCGCTTCACAGGATACAATGTAAAGTGGAGTGTGTTTGTGTGCGATAAACGTGTGTGAAAGAGGCATCCTCCTGATGTGAAAGGCACCATAGAACTGTAAATTGTGCTGTATAATCTCTTTCCATGTTTTTGAACTAGTATAACCTTTGCCACCAGTAGAGAGAACGGTGAGGCAGCAAGCTGATGTGATGGGGGAAGAGGAGGGAAGAACTAAACCATGTCTAACCTTGGCATTTCCTTTCAGATTGGAGCAGAACAACTGGCCAATGGGGCGCCCTATGAGGATGAAGAGGACGAAGATGACGACGAGGTAGAGGAGGAGGACCCTGAATTCCGTGAAGATTTGATGTGGAGAGCACACAAGGAAGAAACCGAGTATGAAGACGACTTTTCCGAGTACGATCAGGAGCACATCAAATTCATCGATAACATGCTCATGGGGTCTGGTGCCTTCGGGAAGAAGATTTCTCTGCCAGCCTTCCCACCCACCGAGGGAAGCTACGAGTGGAAGGCTCCCAAGAAATCCACATCGGGGAGCGGGCATGTCTCGTTGGAGGGCGATGAGTTTGACTACAGCTCCTGGGATGCCATGTGCTACCTGGATCCCAGCAAGGCCACAGATGAAGACGATTTTGTGGTGGGATTCTGGAATCCATCGGAGGAGAATGGCGGGGTGGACGCGGGCAAACAGTCGATCTCTTACGACCTGCACACTGAGCAGTGCATTGCCGACAAGAGCATCGCCGACTGTGTGGAGGCTCTGCTGGGCTGTTACTTAACCAGTTGTGGAGAGAGAGCAGCCCAACTCTTCCTCTGCTCTCTGGGGCTGAAAGTCCTCCCGGTGGAAGAAAAGATAGGTTCCCTGGTGAAAGCAGGAGCGACTAAGGAGCAGAGCGTCCTTCGTCTGAAGGAAAAGGCTGAGAGTGGAACGGCTGATGATATCTTGTTGCCCAGTCTGAAACCGCTTCCTTGTAAAGACCTTGAATATGGCCACCTGCAGATTCCTCCCAGATGCATGTTTGATCACCCAGATGCCGAGAGGACATTGAGCCACCTAATATCTGGCTATGAAAACTTTGAGAAGAAGATAAACTATAAGTTTAAGAACAAGGCCTACCTTTTACAGGCATTTACCCATGCCTCCTACCACTACAACACAATTACAGGTAAAGTCCTGACAATTAGACTGTGAAGTCCTGTAGCTTAGTAGTTAGAGCGCTCGCCTCGCAAGGGAGAGAACCTGGGTTTGATTCCCGGCAGAGTGAAACATTGGGCAAATTTCCTTACTCCACCCGCCTCTATTTACCTAGCAGTAAATAGGAAACCGGTTGTTAGTCGATTGGTGAATTGCTTTCCCTTCAAAAAAAATAGTAATAACAATTTGGTCACTCCATCCACGACTGTTTGTGGAACGCTACTGTGTGCAATTGGCTGCAGAGTTTCACTCACAAAAATACAGTCAATTCACTTTACAGTATATTCTGTGAAGCGCTTTGAGACGTCTCGAAGACATGATAAGTTACTGTATCAAATGCAAGGATTATTATTATTGTAGGTTTAAAGCTGCCATTGCCTTTTGCCTGCAACCCAAAAGTGCAGCTACTTGCCACAATAAAGCTGGTTTAGCTTTAGGTCCCCTCTGCTCTTTGCTTCTAAACCCTCTGCTCTTTGCTTCTAAATTCTGATTTTCTAACATTATGTTGCCCTTAAGAGTTGACCCATTGCCAGTTTCTGCAAATCAGAGACCTACAAAGCTTTACGTTGTACTGCAACAACAACAAGATTCCATTTATAGAGCTCCTTTCACGTCGGGAGGACATCCCAGGGCTCTGTACAGTTGGGTCAGGACCCGAGCAGAGGGGAAATGGTCAGGGTGAGGGGAGGGAAGGGAGGGAGCGAGGAAGGGGGAAATGGTCAGGGTGAGGGGAGGGAAGGGAGGGAGCGAGGAGGGGGGAAATGGTCAGGGTGAGGGGAGGGAAGGGAGGGAGCGAGGAGGGGGGAAATGATCAGGGTGAGGGGAGGGAAGGGAGGGAGCGAGGAGGGGGGAAATGGTCAGGGTGAGGGGAGGGAAGGGAGGGAGCGAGGAGGGGGGAAATGGTCAGGGTGAGGGGAGGGAAGGGAGGGAGCGAGGAGGGGGTAGAGAGTCGAGAGGGGAGCCGAAGGCACAGTCAAAGAGAAACGTCTTGAGACCGGCCTTGAAGGAGGAAAGGGAGGAGGCGGCGAAGGCACTGGGGTATAGAGTTCCAGAGCCTCGGGGCTGAGAGGCTGAATCTTAGGTTTGTGCAGTCATCTTTAGAGCAACAATTGTGAAGTAAAGGTTCTAATGATGGCATTAGCCTTACGTTCATTATTATTGCTAACATTCTGCTGGTCAGGATTGCTTTCAGCCACTACGCCCCAAAACTCTGGAACACTTTTCCTCTATCCCTCCGCCTTGCCTCCCCCTCTCCTCTTTTTCAAGTCCCACCTGATAACCTTCCTCTTCGTCCGCGCTTATGGTCACCTCCTCCTCCCCTCCCCCCCCACCCCCACCTTGGAGTCAGGCTTCGCCACTGTTAAGCGCTCTGAGACACTGCCCTGGGTGGAGGGTGCTATGTAAGTGCAAGTTGTTGGTAAATCCAAGTCCAGTTAGTGACTTAATTGCTGCAGGGTGTCAACTGGCGCCCATCCCATTTCATCTGGCCCTCCATAACCCGTATACGTTATGTTTCTGGAAGGAAAACACAAAAAAATGTGCTTATGCGGCCTGCGAATGACTCTCAAATAGGGCATCCGGCTCTCAGCAGCCAAGAGGTCCGACCTCCGCCCTGCTTTATAGCATCGCTCCCTGGAAAGGGGCTTAGTGTTTTTAATTTGAAAATTGCGCATCGCAATAATTTGAAAATGTTAAACGTTTGCATCTTAGAATCTACCTCCCATCTTAAATGCTCAGTAATATATTCTCAAACTCTATGTTCAGATTGTTACCAGCGGCTGGAATTCCTTGGAGATGCAATTCTGGACTACCTCATAACCAAGCACCTTTACGAAGATCCACGGCAGCATTCTCCCGGCGTGCTGACTGACCTGCGCTCGGCACTGGTCAACAATACCATCTTTGCTTCTTTAGCTGTGAAGTACGATTATCACAAATACTTTAAAGCCATCTCGCCCGAGTTGTTCCATGTTATAGACGACTTTGTTCAGTTCCAACTGGAGAAGAACGAGATGCAAGGAATGGATTCTGAGGCGAGTTTTTATCATGGGGCGGCCATTCAGCCAACTATACGGATGCTAGCTCCCCCCTACCCCAAGCTAATCTCGCTTCCTCACTCCTCCTCCCCTGTTACCCTTTAATAATCCAAGTGTTAATCCCATTCGCTTCTGGTTGCTGTTTCTGGTTTCTTCACCTTTTCAAAGCTGTTGAGTGAGACGTGCAGTACAAAACTCCATTTATCCCCACGCTTTCATGTGGGGAGGATACCTCAAGGCCCTTAGCAATACTGGAACAAACCCCCGCTTAACCCTGTTCCATGGTGACCTAAAATTGCAGGTTTATGGTGAGGCTAAATTCAAATATTGGGACATTGTATACACAAGGTTGCACTGAATTTTCCCTAAAAGGAAATAAATAAATTATCGAATCCTATAGGTTAGTGGCTAGAGCCTTGCAAGCGAGAGGACCTGGGTTCGATTCCCGGGCAGGGGGAAATCTTGGGCAAGTTTCCTAACTTTACACATCACTGTTTACCAGTTTGTCAGTTGATTGGTGGATCACTATGCCATGGGTAACGATCCTTTTTAATAAAATAATAATAATTTGGTCACTGAATCCAAGACTGTTTGTGGGACACTGCTGTATGCAATTGGCTGCCGCATTTCGCCCACAAAATATACAATCAATTCACTTTACAGTGTATTCTGTGAAAAGGCGCTATAACAAATGCAAGGATTATTATAAGCATTTAATGTCCGAGGGGCTGACCAGGCCTACTCGTTGGGGGTGTTGTTGATTTCACTGTCTGAGCACTTGAGCGGCTTCTGAAGGCTGAACTGTGTGACTGAGTATTTAATCTAGACGATGTGAAAAGCGCTATCTCAAATGCTTGGATTATTATATTATTAATTAACACCATCTGTTTTGTGGGAAGTGTCTCACAGCTTAAAATACCCGTACATTAACTTAATTCAACAATAAACACTATTTTCACACCACACTTCAGACCCAACCACAGATCGTTGATATAAAGAAAGACAACAATGGGATTTTTTTTACTGTTGATTAGCGACGTCACTCTTAATTCCCTTTTCTCTCCACCCCCCCCCCACACACACACAGACACACTGTAGGAGAGTGCTGCTAAAGTGTTTTTTTCTGCCTGTGTTTACTACAGCTGAGGAGATCAGAGGAGGATGAGGAAAAAGAGGAAGATATAGAGGTTCCCAAAGCCATGGGGGATATTTTCGAGTCTCTTGCTGGGGCCATCTATATGGACAGTGGGATGTCCTTGGAAACTGTTTGGCAAGTTTACTACCCCATGATGAGACCACTCATAGGTAGTCAGTCCCTTCTTGATGGCTTTTGATGTCATTGCTCCAGCTGTCTTAACTCAGCGATTGACGTCTTCGTCTTGTGCTGTGTCTTACAGAGAAATTCTCAGCCAATGTCCCGCGTTCTCCTGTTCGGGAGTTGCTGGAGATGGAACCAGAGACGGCCAAGTTCAGGTAAGTTTACAATGATTTACTATTTTAATGAAGCTCTGAGTGGCAGCTACCAGTTGATTGATTGTTGATCTGCTGGAGGGAGCGGGAGCTGAACAGCATAAGCGCCCTGGGACGCTATATAAATGCAAGTTGTTCTAGCATTCTCTGACTGATTGATAGACACATAGAGGCAGGCCACTCGGTCCAGGCAGACATTCTGATTGAATGACGTGACTGATTCTCTTCTCTCCCAGCCCCGCGGAGAGGACGTACGATGGCAAGGTGCGTGTGACGGTGGAGGTGGTTGGCAAAGGGAAGTTCAAAGGAGTCGGCAGGAGTTACCGGATCGCCAAATCCGCGGCAGCTCGCAGAGCGCTGCGTAGCCTGAAGGCAAACCAACCTCAGATACAACCCAGCTGAGAGGTCCCCTACTATCTCTTCCCCCCCACCTCACCCCAGCCCCCAAAACACACACACACACACACACCCTCATCAGCAGCTTGCCTGGAGTCAGACTGGATCAGGTTTGAAAGTGAAACCAGTCGTTCTCTGATGGTGTAAAGCATTTGTAACTACCGTATGTAAAATTTAGGATTAATTGTAGTTGTATAGTAAATTTTTTGCGCAAACACAATCTTTTTCCTCCTCTTTTGCTAGCTTAATCACGAGAGTGCTTTATATCATTTGCGAGCGTTTTTTTTAAATACCATCGTCAGGTTCCCTCATAATGTTTACTTTGGTTTAAATTTAAAGCTTTTGCTCTGTGTTAGTGAGCCAGGAAGCTTATTATGCTGGAAGTCATTTAGTTCTTTAGATTGCACATTTTTTTTTAGTAATCTTGAAACTCTTGATCTGTGCACTAGTGCCAGTGCGAGGTCGCTCAGTGTGTAAGCTGTTGTGTGTGAGCTGGTGTGAGCGAGCGAGTGTGCCAGTATTGCCCTGTTTCCTTGTCGTCTGTACACTTAGAGATGGCATTCCCAATCCTTTCTTTGCACTTAATTTGATAGGAACAGGTTTCACTTAAAAGAGCAACTGGCATTTTTTTTAAAAAGTAATAATTGTTCAACTTAACAATGCCACATATTAAGTCTTGCATTTAATCAAAAGGGTTTTGCCTTAATTGAAAGTAACCCCCCACTCTTTTCTTTTCATTTCCTGAACCTTTGATACATTTCTATAAGCGATTTACATTCCCATTTAATACGCATTGCACGATGATAACCGTTACCCTGGACTGACCTCCTTTCCGGTTGTGGCTATGTAATTTATAGCAGAACAAGAGGTAGCTACAGATATATTTTAATACAGATAAAATGGTTTCAGATACTTAAGAGTCAACAAGGTATTAAAACATTTTTGATGCAAGATGTAGCTAAATTTACACACCATGTGGTCTCGCTAGGAACCCAGGTGTGTTCTGCCTACGATCCGAGTGTGAAGTGTTTCCAAATGCAGCAAACCATTTAGTCTTTAGTCCTTAACACAGTCGGGAACTTTTACTCGAATGACGGTAACCTTAGACATATTCAGAATATGCTGCAGATTTTTGTAAAAAAAAAGGTTAATTTTTATTTTTTATTGATATAAGCACCTTTCCGTTTAGAAGAAGGGGTGGAGAAAATCAACCACCGACTGACAGACTGTCCTTGGTGTCTGGCCATAAGCGTTTTACAATTCACTTACACCAAAGCTGTGCATTCACGTTCGTTACTGAGGCGGAGCTTGTGTACTCCTTCTCCGTCAGTGGGGGTCTTTCCCCACCCCCCGCCTCCCTCCTGGAAGCCAGGAATGTGATGTGGGTGGGCACGGAAAAGGGATGAGGTGATTTCACCAGCATGGAAGCTTTTTATAAAGAGGATGCATCCGATTCAGGCTCAGCCTAAGGTAGCGGTTTTGTTTTTCAGTAGGTTGCAATTAGTCGCTCGAATACCTCAGTTCTTGTTTGCCTGCATTTGGAGTCCTGTAGCTCAGTGGTTAGAGCACTCGCCTCGCAAGCGAGAGGACCTGGGTTCGATTCCCGGGCAGGGCGAGACGTTAGGCAAGTTTCCTTACTCCTCATGCCTCTGTTTACCTAGCAGTAAATAGGAACCCGGTTGTTAGTCGATTGGCGGATCGCTTTTCCAGGGGTAAAAATCCCTTCAAAAAAAGAGAAAGAAATAATAATGTGGTCACTCAATCCATGACTGTTTGTGGGACACTGCTGTGCGCAATTGGCTGCTGCGTTTCACCCACAAAATATACAGTCAATTCACTTTACAGTGTATTCTGTGAAGCGCTTTGAGACGTCTCAAAGGCGTGATAAGGCGCTATATCAAATGCAAGGATTATTATTATTTGTTTTCTGTTTTTTTTGTTGGTGCTATGTTTTATGCTTGAAATGTTTTTTTAATTGTTTTTGCACTGTAACTATAATACCTCTTTTTAATTAATTTTTACTTTTTTTTAAAAAAGAAAGATTGGGGCGATCTATGCGTTGCTTCCTGCCGTTTAATCCTTAAATAAAGAGTTCAGGCGCAAATTCCCCACCATCTTCCCACCTCGCTATCATGTGCTTAACGATATCTAGAGCTAGTAGTGGTTTTTATTTTTGTTAATGAATTGGAGGTAGTAATTTGAATTGCTTATTTAAGGTGTTCAGTTTTAATTCCCATTATCTGTCTTTGATTCTTTCGCTCTCTCTCTCTCTCTCTCTCTCTCTCTCTCGGAAGTGGTTCTAGCTGGTTAGATTCCAGCAGTGCCCCAACGCACACTCTGGGGTCCCCAATCCTTGGCTCTTGCCAACCTGGATACTCTTAAAGCACGGAGATGGGTTTTCCGCATGTGTCAGACATCCAGCTGACCAAAAACAAGCTCCCGGTGACTCCTCATTTCACTATTGGGTCTGATTTAGGAGGTAGGTGGGAGAGAGAGGTGGTAGAAAGTAAAAACGTTTAAGCCTGTGAACTTGGCAACGTAAAGTGGGTAGTTTTTTTTAAATATATATATATATATGCTGAAAGTGAGTAATAATTTTTTTTAAAACTGCTGACGTGTGTCATTTGATCGATACAACCTCATTTTAAAATATGCATCACAATCCAAACGATGGGCCTGTATCCATTTCCTGACTGACTGACTGACTGACCGACCGACCGACTGACTACCGTACACTAGTTATTGTCTCATTTTCTTTCTCGTTTCCTCTTCCGCTCTCTTCCCACCAGCCCACCTTCCACTCCCATGCATGTAACCGTGGGACATGTTCTCTTCTCTCTCTCTCGGAAGAGAGAGAGATTTTGTTTCTCACAAAGATACTGCTTTCACAGGTCGCGTTATTATCACATGGTCACACTTTTTTTAATTAAAGAAAAAAACACGCAAAAAAAAGTGTTGGCTAGAAAACTCTACATTTATGTTTTATATCAAACAATATTTTTTCACTGTAAACCTAACCATTCGCAAACCTTATGTCCTAATTCATGCTGCAAAAAAAAATGTTTTTGAACGAAACTTTCCCGAATCATTTTGTTGGACACAAGATGCATAATTTTGTTTTGCTGTTGTCCACATGTAGCACGATTTGAGCATTGCACTTGGCATCATGCTTTACCTCATTTCAAACAACAAAGTAATTGTTTGTTAATAACGCTTACAGAAAAGTTCTTGTTTCGTTCCGGGTACCGGCTGCTGTACTAAAATTTGTCAAAGGTAATTAACTGCTATCGATGGCGTGCCTGCGGTCTCTCTCTCGTTCACTGTACAACACGTGACTGTTTTTAAATGCACTCGAGAATTCTAATGGAGGCGGCAACGGCAATGTTCCTGTTTTATGGCAGAATTAACTGTGATTGATTTAAAAAAAGAAGATAAAGTGCGTGTTTGCGAGACATTGGAGTATTGCGGGCGTGTGCTGTACTGTAAATAATGTGATTTTAAACCATGGTTAAACCTGTAGCCGAATGGAGTGCGTAAGGAAGACAATGAAACTGAATGATGTTGGGTCATCATCACACCGGCTGCAGCAGTCTTTAAAGGACACAGAATTCTATCTCATTCATACTGTAAACTTGCTGCAAAGGTTTGCATTCTGCACCTTATGGATCACAATTACCTTTAATAGTTTTTTTTGTAATTGTAGCTGAGTATCTACAATAAAGTATGGTCTGGTTGTTCATTATCGAAGCCTGAAGTTTTATTCTCATTCCTTATTCTGCCCCACCTTCGAAGGTCGGTCCTTCAGCCTCTCTGCGTCCACCCCACAGTCCTTCCACCTCGCTCCCTCCCTCGCCTCCTTCAAAGCATGTCTCAAGTCCCTCCTCTTTGACCGTGCCTTCAGCCATGCTCCTACCCTCCACCCCTCCCGATCCCAACTCCCTGCTCGGGTCCCAATCCCTGACTGTCCAGTGCCTTCGGACGTCCTCTTCCTCCCTTCTCTTTCGCTCTCTCACACTTCCTCTAATGGGCTGGAAGTCTCTTTATGGTAGGCTTACCACCTGAAATCAAGGAGAAAATGTCCGTAGCGGGGGCAGGATTGACCTCCATTGGGTGTTGCTGCCATCATTCCCTATGTCTTACTTGTTTGAGTCGTTTCCTTTGTCCATTAGCCATCTCTCTGGCCAATGTTGGGTATTGAATGGCTTTCTGTCTTAATAAAAAGTCTACTGGCATTCAGTGCTCTTCCTGTTTTGGTGGGTTTATTGCTGCACCGCTCCCTCTCTCCCCCCCCCCCCCCCCCCCCCCCCCCCCACCAACAGGTGAAGAACTGGGGGGTAGAACCCACAATGAGGAAGGATGAAGTAAGATCCAACTGACTGGCTAACAGGTAAATGTCTTAAAAGATTAGATCCCAAGTCATTTGCTCCATGTGTGATATCCTATTGTCTTGCGGACTTCTGTAAAAAGGCTGAGGATCAGAATTCCAGTGGTGGGGTTTATGATAATAAATCCTAATCCTAATCCTTGCTTTTGTGTCTTTTATGGCGGGAGGACGGGGATTACACAGCTTGACTGTGTATATAGGCCAGGGTGGTCCAACCTTCTGGCTGCTGAGGGCCAGATGCTGGATTTGAGAAACATCCATGGGCTGCTTAAGCAATGTTGCAACATAAGCACTGATACCTTCATAAAATACTCCTGCTGAGTCACTCCCGCGATGCCTCTCCTGTGGTTGCTCGAGGCAGTACGGGGGGGGTAAAACAATGAAGTCGGAAATGGATCGTGGGCCGGTTGTGGCCCATGGGCCACCGGTTGGATCACTCTTGTTGGAGCCAAATGATTTGTGATGCTGCCGGTTTCAAATGGTCCTGAGAAAAAATGTCTTTCGGATCCGCAAAATGTTACTTTTACCTTCAGCGGGACTTGAAATTTCACTTCTGATCCGGATTTTCAGCAGAGAGGAGAAAGTGGGAAGTTTGGGATAGACTTAACAGCTGAAACTGCGCGGTTTGGATAATAATAATAATAATCCTTACATTTGATACAGCGCCTTATTGCAACGTGAAGATTTCTCAAAGCGCTTCACAGGATATATATATATTTTGTGAGCGAAACGTGGCAGCCAATTGCGCACAGCAGTGACCCACCCACAGTCAGGGATTGAGTGACCAAATTATTATTTATTTTGAAGGGATTAATTATTAGCCCCAGAAAAGTCAAACTAACTACTTACTGGGTAAACAGGCATGTGAAATAAGGAAACTTGCCCAACGTTTCGCCCCCTGCCCGGGAATCAAACTCGGGTCCTCTCGCTTGCGAGGTGAGTGCTCTTTAACCACTGAGCTACAGAACTCCTGTGGGAGAATTAACGGTTATCGGGGAGTACGTTAGACTGACCAAACCCATGGTTTACATGTGGAATAATAGATGCCTAGACGTGAACGTGTGTGTGTATATATATATCTATAGTATATATACTTGACTATATATTATAGGGGAATTGTAATCAGGGTGGCCTTTGCGTGTTCAGTAGAAAGAAGCTCAATTATGCACCCCACACAATTCGCCAGAGTTTTCTCTGCTCGCTCGCTCCTGGAGGAGTCGGGGTGCAGCAAGATGTGACATTGTGCAGTCATTGGGCTTCCTGTGTCCTTCCATACATTATGTCAGCCACGGCAGTTAGTTTAGGTTTGCAGTTGATTCCTAGGAAATTCTGTGTCCCGCGCGTAATGAGCTGCGATTGTTCTGCTCTCAAAGTTATTAAGTTTCCTTCAACTTGTGGTTTTGTTTGCTTATAATTACGCTGTGCGACTCTCCTATTCCCTTTAGCTGGAATACCTTGCCTTGGTAGGCTATCAAATTTCTGTATTATTTTAAATTCTTTAATCCTCCTGCCACTTAGATATGCAAGTTTGATTTTTTTTTTAAATTTCCTTGAGCCAATAATGTTTATATATAAACACATTACATAGAGCCTAGACATTTACAGCACTCACAGGAGAAGGCCATTCATCCCGTTGTGTCTGTGCCGGTTCTTTTACAGAGCAAACATTTCAGTCCGATTTACCTACCCTTCCCCCCCCCCCCCCCCCCACCTCCTTTCCCCCCACCCCTAAAACTCCTGCAGTTCACTCCTAATAAAATAATAATCCTTGCATTTGATATAGCGCCTTATTACGTTGTTGAGCACTTTACAGAATATGCTCCAACCAATATGCTACAACAACAACAATACAACAACAAAATTATGTTTATAGAGCGCCTTTCACGTCGGGAGGATGTCCCAAAGCGCTGGGACTCCACAGACTGAACTAGATAAATGGTGGGAAAGCTAATTTATATTCTGCGTCAACTACTTTTCCTGACAGGGCATTCCGTATGCTAACTACTTGCGTGTGTACATAAAAATAAATGCTCCCAAGTTCTATATTTACTCATTTGCTAACTATGTTAAATTGCTTCCCTGACTCACGGTGAAGGAAAGTGAAAAGTATCAAACTTTTGTCGCTTTTAAATGTTTTTTTTCAATCATAAACTTTCCCTTTGTCAAATCCACATTCCTTAATTTCTGCATTGAGTCACAAATCATGGTGTTGTGGGATTTTGGTCTGCACTTCATCCCACTGGGGTTCGCGTAGTGCTGTTGGGAGCCGCAGTTTGCCTACACTGCAGTTGACTGGTTGCAAAAGGTAAACCGTGTGTTTTTTTGCAATCCATCCCAGTGTCCCGAATAAAATCTCAAAAAGAGAGGGTTTGTAATTTTCTCTGTCGCTTTCGTTTCCCCTGACAGACTGGACCGTCTCTGGGAGAGATCGGGCTGGGGGGCAGTTTAAATGCATTTCCTCTCTGTGCCCGATGGAATATATTAATCAGACGTTTTTACTTGTACAGCCAAGTGTGTTTAGTTATTTGGGGCTGAGTAAAGGTAAATTACAGCTTTTTTTTCACTGAGTGCTGAGAAATTTGAGCACTGACCTGAGATTATGAAGTCTAAGAGATTACTACGTCCCGCTGGGACAAATAGTAATAGATTAGTTCCACCGGTGAGGTATTCGTTGACGAGAGGACGTACACACTTAAGGTAAATCACAGGAGGGATTCGAGGAGAGATGAGAAAAGTATTTCTTTTCCACAGAAGCTGGTGACGTTTTGGAAACTGTCACAAACCCTTGTGGTTGAAACAGCGTCCGTCCATTCTAAAATCGGTCGTTCACTTCACATGGCAGACTGTGGAATGTTGCTGTGCACAGATTGGCTGTCGAGCTTGCCCACACAGTCACTACACTTTACCGTACATCCTTGAGATGTTTCAAGGACGTGATGAAGCTCTGTATCAAATGCAAAGATCAGTATTATTTTTCGTGATAATCCCTTGAAAAAAAAGGGGTGCGCGGAGAAGATTGTTAGCTCAAGTGGAGAACAATACTTTCTCTCTTACCCCACTCTCCCCCCTCCCCCACCCCACCCCACTCACCCCCCTCCCCCACCCCCAACTCCTGCTGCTTCCCGATGCAGACTTGCTCTGGAGCTCCATCCCCCAGTGCCTTCGCCGCTTCCTCCCTTTCCTCCTTCAAGGCCGGTCTCAAGACCTTTCTCTTCGACCGTGCCTTCAGCTCCCCTCTCGACTCTCTACCCCCTCCTCGCTCCCTCCCTTCCCTCCCTCACCCTGACCATTTCCCCCCTCCTCACTCTCTCCCTTCCCTCCCCTCACCCTGACCATTTCCCCTCAATGCTCGGGTCCAACTGTCCAGCGCCTTGGGACGTCCTCCCGACGTGAAAGGCGCTCTATAAGTGGAATCTTGTTGTTGTTGTTGTTGATATGCAGAATGGCCTGTTTCTGTGTTTCTAACAGAGGTGACAGCCTGGCTCAGTTGGTAGCACTGAGACAGCGAGTTGTGGGTTCAAGCTCCGCATTGCTGATGCTCTGATGCAGGGCTGGTAAGTGAAAGGCGCGATACAAATGTAATGAGTTATTTTGTTGATGTAGGAGCCACTTCCTGAGATACCGTCCTTTGGATGAAACGTTAAGCCCAGACACATACAGACACACGGTAACAACACTTCACAGTTAACTTTGGTGAAGTGCTTTGAGATATGATGAGGTGCTATATCATTTATGATTATTATAACAGTATAGTGGCCATCACAGGATAGAGTCTCACATCGCTGATGGCGACCAGGTTGGACCAGGTAGGTCTTAGGGGAGGATAACATACTGTGCGCTGTCTTATATTATGGTCATGGGTATGATTCTCAGTTTATACAGGTATGTTGTCTGTTACCAAAAACTCATCGCAGCGTCTCCAGCTCTTAAAGCACCAGCACTTTATCTGCCTCACTCTTCCTTCTTCAATTTGCAGTCCTCTGTATTGTTAGACTCTGTAATTATAACAACATAACAATAATAATCCTGGCATTTGATACAGCACCTTATCACGTCTTTGAGATGTCTCAAAGCGCTTCACAGGATATACTGTCAAATGCATTGACTATATTTTGTGGGCGAAACATGGCAGCCAATTGCGCACAGCAGCATCTCACAAACAGCCGTGGATTGAGTGGCCAAATTATTAATATTTTTTTGAAGGGTCAAGGTATTGACTACAGGACACAGGTAATGGGTATCCTGAGGACAACGCTATGATCCTTCACCCAAGTTTCTCCATGTTTTTAACTCGATCCGTTCGGACATGTGTAATAGCTTTGCCTGTACTTCTCTTTCCCCCCCCCCCCGAGGTGCTGATGCTAGATTAGACTTCTGGTGGAACGCTGAATATCAAAGGATTAGTAACGTGGAAGTGGGTGAATAGTTAGTTTTTATGCTTTAATACGAACTGAAGCCAAAACTAACAGTGAAGATGTGAGAAACTTTAGAAGCGTGTACTTAAGCTCCCCCGATGGCTCTGCGAGTTTACTTAGTGAGTAGCCGAGCCATACAGACCGGAAATGTCTCAGGTCAGATCTCCTGCCTGTGCTGAGTTAGCTGATCTCAGCCAGGGGAGCACTAGGGGGTGCTGCAATGGGTCTCATAAGAACATGCCGGGCAAATGTAGGCCAAGGTCCATCAGGTTGAACTTCCACCATCCTGGCAGTCGCTTGACATGTCGTATCCCAAACTATAGACTGATATTATTTTCTAGCGGAAATCTATCTCATTTGTTCTTGAAAACAACATTTTTTTGTGACCACCATCTCCCCAGGGATATGATCCACAAGTTTACTGCTTGCTCGCTGGAGTCGTGTCTCTCCAGATCTGTTCTGAATTTACCCCCCACTTCGGTTTACTCTGGTTCGGTTACTGTTCAGTACTAGTTGCCCAGTGGGGTGGGGGGAAGGGGGCAGATATCCCCCCAGACCTCATCACTTTCTTAAGATTTCCCCACCACCACCTTTCCCAGTGTGAACCGATGAATTCATGACTGTTTGTGGGACGCTGCTGTGCACATCTTGGCCACAAAATATACGGTCTATTCTGTGAAGCGCTTTGAGACGCTGCAACGACGTGATGAGGCACTATATCAAATGCTAGGATTAGTATTATTATTATTATCATAATAATCAGCGAAAGAAAGATTTGGTTGGCAATGAAGACATGGGGTGTTCCAATAGTCAGAGAACTGGCACTGAGAAGGAGTTTCAGGAACAGTTGGCTCTCCTCGCTTTCTCTCTCTCTCTCTCTCTCTATCTCTCTATCGCTCCCTCTGTGCCCCCTGCATATGTATACACACACATATTATTGTATAATTGCCCAGAGAGCGTGAATCAAATCGCATCTACTTCCAATCGGTCCCTTGAAAGTTCTTGCTTCCAGCAGCTTTGGAAGCGTTACGAGGTGGGGAGGCGGGGGACGGGGGGGGGCTTGAAGGGGAGAGGGGGAGAGATAGATTGATACCAGTGAGGGGCGATGGGGAAGGGTGAGGGGGATTAATGAGAAGAATTAGTTACATGTTGAATTGATGCCACGTTGGAGAGCACGTGAGTCTTTTAAGGGCGAGGTTGGACACAAACGTTGTATCACAACGTAATCAGGAAATGGCAGATGTGCTAAATTAATTCTTCACATCAGTTTTCCCGAATGAAGATGGAATAAATTCCAGATCCGGTTAAATTGGCTGGGGAATCCGCAGCATATGTGGAGGTCAGTAAGTGTGAAGTACAAATACATTCAAGGCATTGCTTGTCTATGGGGTACCTGAGGCGGACGGTATACTCTCTAAGTCTCTCTCTTCACCCCCACCCCCACCCACACAGAAATGAGCTTGGCAGACCTTCAAAACCATGGGCTGAACATAGGAACAGGAGGAGGCCATTTGGCCCCTCGAGCCTGTTCCGCCATTCTATTAGATCACAGCTCATCTGTACCTCAACTCCAAATACCCGCCTTTGCTCCATATCCTTTGATACTCTGACCTAATAAATATCTCTCCACCTCAGTCCTGGAAATTTGAATGGATCCAGCATCCACGGCCTTTTGCGGGAGAGAAAGTTCCAGATCACAGCAGGAGTAAAACCCTGCAGATTGAGAGTGAGAATCCTGGAGCAGACAGAAGCACTTTGTTGGAGGAATGATCCCATGGATGTTCTAACATGAGTTCATTGCAGCACTCAGTATTGTAAGTATCAGTGCCTTAGAATCTTGGACCTTGGCTATAACCCGTGAATTTGATATAGCGCTTTTCACGTCTTCGAGACGTCTCAAAGCGCTTCACAGAATATACTGTAAAATGAATTGGCTTTATATTTTGTGGGCGAAACGCAGCAGCCAATTGCGCACAGCAGCGTCCCCGCAAACAGTCGTGGATTGAAGTGAGCAATTTATTACTGTTTTTTTTTTCTTGAGGGATTATTATTAGGCGATTTACCACCAGGGAGGGGAGCGGTCTGGGACAGGCTGTGTGATCACTTCCAACACATCAGTTACACGTGTATCCCACAAACAGTCGTGGATTGAGTGAGCAAATTACTATTATTATTATTATTACTTTTTGGTTAGTGCAGCAGTTCCCAGGAAGGGTGACAGAATCCAGGAGTTTGAAGTTATTTAATAATAATAATCCTTGCATTTAATAATGCGCTTTACCATATTGTAGCGGTGTCTCAAAGTACTTCCCAGAATATATTGTAAAGGGTTGCGACTGTGTATTTTGTGGACGAAACGTGGCAGCCAATTGCGCACAGGGGTGTCCCACAAATAAATGAATAAAATAATAATGGTTTGGTCACTGAATAATGGTTATTATCCCAGAAAGCGTTCCGCCAATTGACTAACAACCGGGTTCCTCCTTACTGCTGGGTAAACAGAGGTATGTGGAGTAAGGAAACTTGCTTAAGGTTTCGCCCCCTGCCCGGGAATCGAACCCGGGTCCTTTCGCTTGCAGAGGCGAGCGCTCTAACCACTGAGCTCCACAAACCGCTTGTTATTATAACAGAAAGATAGCAGGTGGGTGTTTTGGAAGAGTGATGTCAAATGAGCCAAAGGAGCTTTCCCACCCCCCCCCCCCCCCCCCCCCCCTCCCCGTATCTCTCTTGTGAAGAGGGAATGAGAACAGAGTGTTCTGTTTGGAATGACTTTACAGCAGAGAGTGGAGAGTGCGGGGAATGGTCAATCGGGGGGAGGAGGTGGTGGTAGATTGGGTCAGTAAACTCAAGGGGGAATTAGATAATTGTTTGGCAAATAATTCAATGGCACGTGATGAGAGAGAGACAGAGAGAGAGAGAGGGCAGCGTAGGATTATTTATCACTGGAATGGTCTCTTGCAGTCTCGCATGTTCCAAATTTCCAAATACTTGTTGAATTCTGCTTGAGTTTTCGGAGCGAGATTAACACTTGCTACGCTGTGATTATCCTCCACGGCCTCACCCCTCCCTACATCTGTGACCTGATACAACAACAACAACGTGGATTTATATAGCGCCCTCCACGCCAGACGGCGTCTCTGAGCGCTTCACGGTAACGGATCCCGGAGCCGAGCCGGGGGGAGGGGGAGGAAGGTGACCAAAGGCGCGGTCGAAAAGATATTCCATACTGACCTGTCCGCTCCCTCCGCTCAGCATGTTTTTGTTCACACAGAGGATACAGTTCAAGATCCTGGTCCTCACCTTCAAAGCCCTCCATGGCCTCGCTTCCCCCTACCTCTGTGCCCTCCTAAACCCCCCCACCATCCTGCTCACTCCCTCCGCTCAGCGGGCTCCGGCCTGCTTCACATCCCCCAGCTCGCTCGCCCCACTATTGGCAGCGGGCCTTCTGCCACTCTGCCCCCACCCTCTGGAACTCCATCCCGCAGTCCCTCCGCCTCACCCCCTCCCTCGCCACCTTCAAGATCCATCTCAAGACGCTCCTCTTTGACCGTGCTTTTGATTTCCACGCTTCCTCCCACCCTGCCCTCTCCTACCCCAACCCCCAGCTCGGGTCCGAAACTCTGTCTGTCCAGCGCCTTGGGACATCCTCCCGATGTGAAAGGCGCTTTACACGTGTAATTTTATTGTTATTGTTGTTCCATGTTCCCCCTACCTGGCCCACCATCGGCCTCTCCGTCCCCACCCCATCCCACATTCTCTTCGCTCCCTCCCTGCATCCTTCAAGGCATGTCTTAAGACCCTCCTCTTCGACCGCGCCTTCGGACACCCTCTTACCCCCTACCCTCCCTGCCCTCCAACCCCACCTGATCCCAACCCCCTCCTCGCTCCCTCCCTTCCCTCCCCTTACCCTGACCATTTCCCCCTTCCTCGGGTCCTGACCCAACTGTACAACGCCTTGGGACATTCCTCCCAACGTGAAAGGCGCTCTATAAATGGAATCTTGTTGTTGTTGTTGTAATAATAATAATCTTTGCATTTGATACAGAGCCTCATCACATCATTGAGACGTCTCAAAGCACTTCACAGAATACACTGCAAAGTGGCTGGACGCTGTCTTTTGTGGACGAAACGCGGCAGCCAATTGCGCACAGCAGCGTCCCACAAACTGTCGTGGATTGAGTGATATTTTTCTTTTTTTGTCTATTTTTCGGAGGGTTTATCACCACCGGAAAGCGATCCGCCAATCCACTAACAAATGGATTCCTACTTACCGCTAGGCAATCAGAGGCGTGAGGAGTAAAGAAACTTGCCTAAGGTTTCGTCCCGCTCGGAAATCGAACCCTGGTGAACATCGGCACGTACGTTGAACTGAACCTACATTGAACACGAGCAACGTCCCACAAACAACAGTGAGATCAGAATAGCCGATTAATCTGAATTTTTTTATTGTGGATTTATACGAAGGAGGGAGGTCAGTCAGGATACTCAGGAGAACCTACAGCTGTACTAGGGAAAGGGGAGAAATGGGACTGAAAGGATTGCTCTTAAAACAGACAGCACAGACACCATGGACCAAATGACCTTCCTCTGTGCTGTCTGTGGTTCTAAACTCCCTACTCTTGGGGAAAAAAACTGCGTGAGATCTTTCAACATCTAATAGTCATTAAAATAATAATACTTGCATTTGATGCAGCACCTTATCATGTTGTCAAGATGCCATAAATCGCTTTGCAGGACATACTGCAAAGTGTAGTGACTGTATTTGCTTAACGAATCTGCCTAAATGGCACGGCAGACGGGACCCTGGTTCGAGACGATGCATTTAAAAGCAATTAACATTAATAATAATAATAATCCTTGCATTTGATATAGCGCTTTTCACGTCGGGAGGACGTCCCAAAGCGCTTCACAGAACACACTGTAAAGTGAATTGACTGTATATTTGTGGGCGAACGCGGCAGCCAATTGCGCACAGCAATGTCCCACAAACAGTCGTAGATTGAAAATGACCAATTTAATTATTGTTTTGGGTTTTTTGGAGGGATTATTATTAGGCGTATGGAGTAAGGAAACTTGCCCAAGGTTTCGCCCTGCCTGGAATTGAACTCAGGTCTCTCACTTGCAAAGCGAGTGCTCTAACCACTGAGCTACAGGACTGGGGGGGGGGGGGGCGGTGGGGGTTTGGATGAAAAAGTATTATTGACCAGGACGCAGTAATTTATAGGAAAGTGAACTGACATTGGGAAATTTGGAGTGGGAACCTGATCTGGAGGTGGAAGTGTGAAACATATTATAAAAATAATATGGTCACTCGATCCACGGCTGTTTGTGTGGACGCTGCTGTGCGCAATTGGCTGCCGTGTTTCTCCCCCAAAATACGCAGTCAATTCACTTTACAGTGTATCCTGTGAAGTGCTTTGAGACGTCTCGAAGATGTGATAAGGCGCTGTATCAAATGTGAGGATTATTATCACTCTCTCGCCATCGCGTCTGTGCCGGTGCTCGCTCCCCCTCACACTGGAGCTCTCTACTCTAATTCCATTCCCTGCTCTCCTCCGCACCCCCCACCTCTCCCACCCCCCCCGCGCCCCCACCCCCCATTGCTATTTAATACGGTTAATCAAGTATTAGTCTAATCGCCTTTCACATGCTGTTAAGGACTAAGTAAAGTTGACGTTGTGTGTTGGCAGTGGCTGGATTTTCTCTGTGTGAAGAGTCCTGGTTGGTGAGACTTCCTCGTTAAAGGGAATTCAGCAGCATCCCTCTGCGGAGGTGCTAAACAGTGTTAAGAGTCTTTCCCTCGGCGGGGGGTGGCTGTGGGTGGTGGGGTGGGAGGGATGGGGGTAGAGCTGCATGATTACTTGATTAAACTCCGTCTGAAGAGCCGCTAATGGAAAGCAAGCAGGTTCTCCCCCGGACGCTACAGAGAGTCAATGAGGATTGGAGGCTCTGTGGTGAGCTCCTGCCCCTGGTGTGAGAGCGAGTGGCTAACTCACATTGTCTTGGCTCTGCCTCTAACACCACTCGGCTGCTGATCCGCTCACTGTGTTGGGTGTGAGTGGCTGCAACGCAGGGAGCCTGGAGTATGTGGGACAGGTTCCTCTGCTCGCAGCGTTGCTGCCCTTTGTTTTTGATGGCAGGAGCCGTGTGTGTATTGGACCTGAGTCAAAGCGATTCCAGCCGTCTCTCTTTCTCTCCCCCACCACCCCATTCCTCCACTCCCTCCCTCCCTCCCCGACTGGCCCAGTCACTGAGCAACAGTTGAGCCGCGATTTAAGAAGAAGAATCCTTGTATTTGATACGGCGCCTTATCTCATCGTTGAGACGTCTCAAAGCGCTTCACAGGATACACTGTAAAGTCAAGTGACTGTATGTTTTGTGGGTGAAACGCGGCAGCCAATTGCGCGCAGCAGCGTCCCCACAAACGGCCGTGGTTTAAAGCGACCAATTTATTATTTTTTTTTCTTGAGGGATTATTATTAGGCGATTTATCGCTGGGGAGGGGAGGGGGAGCAGTCTGGGACAGGCTGTGTGGTCATTTCCAACACATCCGTTACACGTGTGTCAGTCAGCCCTGGCTCCCAGCACAACCTACTTGTCAGACACTGGCCCTGAGCTCACACACAGCACAGACACGTCTGAACTCCAACTCTGAATGAACCGCCTTTGTCAACCAACAAATACTGGAAAATCGCTCTCTCCCTTTCGCTCTCTCGTTCTCTCTTTCCGCGCATGTGTATGTGTGTCTTTCCTCTTCCCTCCTCTCTCTCTCTCTTTCTCTCGCACTCTCTCTCTTCTTTCTCTCTCTCTCCATCTTTCTCTTTTTCTCTCTCGCTCGCTCTCTCGATCTCCATCTCTCTCTTTCTCTCTCCATCGCACAAATAACACACGTTATTGAAGCACGAATGAAATCTGATCCACTCCAAATTAGTCTCTTTTTCTGAGTGTGTGTGTGTGTCTCTCTTCCCCCACCTGCCCTTCTCTCTCTCTCTCTCGCTCTCTGTCTCTCACACACACAGGAAGAGTTAAGCGAGAGAATTGTTATGGTGTGAAGGGTTATTAGGACATGGAATCTAAGAAAAATCCTTTAATTTGATGTAGCGCCTTATCACATCATCGAGACGTCTCAAGGCGCTTCACAGAATATACTGTAAAGTGTGTGGCGGTGTGGGGGGTGGTGTGTGGTTGAGTGTATTTAGTAGAAAAAAACATGGCAATGAAGTGACTGACCAATTGTATTTGGGGGGACGGTTGGTCAGGACACCTGGAGACAGTCCTAACATTTAATGGGGAACTGTGTTGCACAAATCCAGCACAGGAACATAGGCAGGAGGCAGGAGTGGAGACTTGGGGAGACAGGTCTGATGGGGTCCAACTGTGGTGCTATAACCCCCACCGTTCAGTGTCACGAGCCCTGTACGTGGGATGCTGTGTGCGCAGTGTGTGCTGGACCACTGGAATTGACACGGTTCTAATTACACCTGTGGTACAGCGCGACTCATTGATAGCGCGATGATGTTGCCCAGACCGAGGTCCCGTCTGTGCCTGTTCAGGAGGACATTAAAGATCTCGAGGTGCTACTCAAAAAGGGAAGGGAGTTTCTCTCTCTCTCTCCCAGTCTCCTGGTCGAAAATTGTGTCACTCGCTCAGTGGCTGTTTGGGTCTCCAGTGCCTTGGGGCGTCATTGCATTTGTTACAGCCCCTTATCACGTCTTCGAGATGTCTCAAAGTGCTTCACAGGATACACTGTAAAGTGAATTGACTGTGTATTTAGTGGGCAAAACGTGTTAGCCAATTGCACACAGCAGTGTCCCCACAAACAGTCCTCGATTGAGTGACCAAATGATTGTGTTTTTGAATGGATTATTACCCCAGAAGTACAAAAATACCCCGGAAATTTGTGGGACACTGGCTATGCTCAATTGTGCTGCCGCGTTTGCCTATAAATACACAGTCCACTCCATCTCACAGTGAATGCTGTGAAGCGCTTTTCGATCTCCTTCCAACTTGATAAGGCTCTAAACCAAATGCAAAGATTATTATTATTATAACTCCAATCATTCCCTCCACCTCTGAAACATTACATGTCTCCGCAAAAACCCTAACCCCCCCCCACCAAACCCAACCCCACTGCTAAACCCAACAGGAAAACTCCCACTTACAGTGTCATTACCTCCTCACCAAACTTTACTAATGTTCTTCAGTGACATCATGGGTTAGAGACACAGTAACGCTCCCCCTACACTGTGCGTCCACACTCCCAGGTCAGGGTTAGAGACACAGTAAAGCTCCTCTACACTGTGTGTCCACACTCCCAGGTCAGGGTTAGAGACACAGTAAAGCTCCTCTACACTGTGTGTCCACACTCCCAGGTCAGGGTTAGAGACACAGTAAAGCTCCCTCTACACTGTGCGTCCACACTCCCAGGTCAGGGTTAGAGACACAGTAAAGCTCCCTCTACACTGTGCGTCCACACTCCGGGTCAGGGTTAGAGACACAGTAAAGCTCCTCTACACTGTGCGTCCACACTCCCAGGTCAGGGTTAGAGACACAGTAAAGCTCCTCTACACTGTGCGTCCACACTCCCAGGTCAGGGTTAGAGACACAGTAAAGCTCCTCTACACTGTGCGTCCACACTCCCAGGTCAGGGTTAGAGACACAGTAACGCTCCCTCTACACTGTGCGTCCACACTCCCAGGTCAAGGTTAGAGACACAGTAAAGCTCCCTCTGCACTGTCCAACAATGGCTTTGAAAGGGTTAACAGTGTGTAAAACTGGATACTTGCCCCTCGGCGAGCAAACAGAGGGGGTGACTTCCCTTCGGGACCCTTTCCTGCTTTGTATTAGTGACGGCAAAACACAAGTTATATTTTCTCTTTCGGGAAAAAAACCAGAGAGGTGAAGTTATGCGTGGACAGACCTTGTCCCATCACAGCAACATAGGGCTGGAGCCTGACCTCAGTGCGGTGAGCAAATTGGCCCCGAGACATTAATGATGATAAAAATCAAAGAAATAATAATAATCCTTGCATTTGAAACAGCGCCTTATCACGTCTTTGAGAATCTCAAAGCGCTTCTCAGAATATACCGTAAAGTGAATTGACTGTATATTTTGTGGGCGAAAGGCGGCAGCCAATTGCGCACAGCAGCGTCCCCACAAACAAGTCGTGGATTGAGTGACTAAATGATTGTTTCTTTTTTGAAGGGATTATTACCCCCTGGAAAGTGATCAGCTAACCCACTAACAACCGGGTTCCTACTCACTGCTGGGTAAACAGAGGCGAGTGGGGTAAGGAAACTTGCCTAAAGTTTCGTCCTGCCCTGGAATCGAACCCAGTTCCTCTCGCTTGCGAGGCGAGTGCTCTAACCACCGAGCTGCAGGACTCCACACGTCTTTGAGGCATGTCAAAGCGCTTCACGGAATGTGCTGTAAAGTGTAGTGACCTCATACTTTATCAGCGACCGATTCAAACCGCGTGGTAACCATCCTGTTTCAGATCAGAACAAGCGAGTCACTCTACTTCACAGTATATTCTGTTGAAGCACTTTGAGACGTCTGAACGACGTGATCGGGCGCTGAATCAAACGCGGCGATTATTATTATTATTTCGCTGTTCGTGGGACGTCGCTGGTACTACTGCGCTTGCCGATAAACACATAGTCACTCACATTGTCACACTGTCCGTGCACACACTCCAGGATCGGGCAGTCTCATTGGGTCGCTTTTGTGGAGGATTACTTTTCCCTTTTCTTTGGTGGGGGGGAACGAAAATAATCCGGGGAAACAGGAGCGAGATTTTAAACCTTTTTTAAAGCAAAATGCAGTTGGGGGCGGGGGGAGGCGAGGAGAGAGAGATCATAATGTTTTCAATTAAAAAATGGCTTTCGAAATAATAATCAGCCTCGGGTTTGATACAGCGTCTTATCACATCAGTGCGACGTCTCCAAGCACTGCGTAGGATACACTGCAAAGTGAATCGACTGTGTATTTCGTGGGCGAAACGCGGCAGCCAATGGCGCTCAGCAGCGTCCCCACCAACACTCGTGTGGATCCAGTGACCAAATTAACGATTTGACTAATAAATAAAAAACGGAATCGTTCAAGGAGATGCCATTCCCGTGTGAAGGAGAGCTGCGTAAATGTGAGTTGTTGTGTGACCGGGAGTGGTGGTGGCGGGGGGCGCGGGTGGTAGAGGGGGGGGGGGGGTTCGTCGGGGGTGGGGGGAGAGGTGAAGGGGAGACAGGAGTGAGTTCCTTTTTCTTTGAGGGACAGAAAAAGAATGCAAAAATAAAAAAAAAAAAAAGAATGGCTTTGAAAGAGTGCAGCCCAGCCAGGTTAGCAGGGAGCTGAAGGCAGCGCTTTAATGATGACTTATAACTTGTGTAGAGACTGTGCAGGCTCACTCGATTGTCACTACGGCTCATTCATTCTGCTGGCTGTAAAAACAAAGCCACGGCAAATAAATATGTGGAAGTTCATTGTTTGCCAAGCGGAGGCTTGGCCACGTAGAGGTTCCCCTGACCTAGCGCTGCGGTCCCAGGTTAGCTTTAAAAATCTCCGTCACTCAACACGCCCCGCTCTCGGTACTGGGAGCGTTCCATGTGTAGGGGGCATCTTGCTTTTCTCTGCTTTCAGCTCTCTGCCTCGCCACTCTGGAATCAGCTGCACATATTTAAGTTCTGTACCGGAGGATTATTGTAAATTGCCGTCTGACAAATACAATGTACAGGGCACCAGGGCTTTTATTAGTGCGAGGTTGGAACGAGCGGGAGAGGGAGAGGGAGAGGGAGGGAGGGGAGGGGTGCGGAGGGATGTAGAAGTGGGGGGGGGGGGGAAACCGTGCCTCGACTCTAATTGAACCCAGTCTCTCCCGAGTGTCTGCACGGCGCTGGCCGAACTCCGCACTTTACCTCTGGACGATATTTCTATTGTCGTCATTGTAATAAAAGCAATAAAACCCTCGCGTTTGACCCAGCGCCTTATCACGCGGCTCAGACGTCCCCAAGCGCTTCACGGAGGCGCGCTCCGAAGTGGAGTGACTGCGTTGTGCTTTGTGGGCGGAAGGCGGCAGCCCCTGATGTGAGGCGTGCGATCTCTTTCCTCCGCCACCTCCGCCTCACCTGCACCTTCACTCACCTCAAGCCCCCACCTCGCTGTGACGCTGACACCCCCCTCCCCCCCACCCCATCCTCGCCCGGCTTCACTGGCTCCCTACCCCCCTCCCACACACAGACACACCCACCTCCCTCTCAAGTTCAAGATCCTGGTCCTCACCTTTAAAGCCCTCCATGACCTCTACCAGGAGAGCTCTGTCCTGCCCCATGCCCCCCCCCCCCCCCCCCCGCCACCACCATCGACGTTCTGGTCTCTGCCCCCGCTTGGACGTCCATCCCAGACGCTTCACCTCGCCCCGTCCCTCTCTCTCTTCGAGGCCCATCTCAAGACCCTCCTCTTCGACCGTGCCTTCGGTCACCCTCCTACCCCCTACCCTCCCCGTCCCTCATGATCCCAGCACCCCCATCCCGGGTCCAAATCCCCGACTGACCAGCCCTGCGGGGCCCCCTTTCCCGGGACAGAAAGCCTGACGTTCACAGGCAGCGGCTGAGAGCCAGACAGTGACGCCGTCTGCTTAGTGTTAGAGGATTTCTTTGTTATTTTGTTTAAACAAAAAGCTGGAATATTTACCAAAACTGGAAACAAAGTCAACCGCGAAAGTCATTTAGGTTTTAAATCGGATGGACTCACACACCTGCTCCCAGTTTAGGGAGAGAGAGAGAGAGAGAGAGACGGAGAAGGAGAGAGAGAGAGAATAGAGAGCAAGAGAAAGGCGGAGTGAGATCCGGAGAGAGAAAAAGTGAGAGAGGGAGTAAAAGTTAGAGAGACACAGAGAGTGAGAGTGAGAAAATGTGAGCGAGAGACGGAGTGAGAGTGACAGAGTCTCAGATAGAAAGAGAGGGAGAGAAAGAGAGAGAAACAGAATGAAAGAAAAGAGAGTAAGAGTGAGGGAGAGAGAGTGCGAGGCAGAGCGAGAGAAGGCGCGAGCGAGGGCCCGAGAGAGAAAAAGAGTGAGAATAAGACAGCGAGAGAGAGAGAGAGAGAGAGATGGAGAGACAGCGAGAGAAAGAGAGAGACAGACAAACGGACAGAGAGAGAGAGAAGTCAGCTCTGGTTCATTACCTCTGAGGCGAGTGTAGACGTGGGGTTGGGGGGACAGGGTGGGGGGGTGGGCGGTGGGAGGGGACGGGTTGGGGGACGTGGTGGGGGGACGGTGGAGGGGAAGTGGACAGGAAACGGACATGTTTCTGCAGCTTAAACATGTGTAATTACAGCATCAATTGGACTCTCAATGAGAGAATTCCCCCTGCTCTTTGGTGTGGGGGGGGCGGGGGGGGGAGTTGGGCAGTGGGCTTCAGTTCCCTCCACCACCAACACACACACACACACACACCCCCCCCCAGGCTCTCTCGCTCTGCCCCAACTTGTCAATAATCCCATTGTAAACTCGGTTGGGGGTGAGGGGTGGGGGGTGAGCGGTGGGTTTGGGGGCGAGGGGTGGGGGGGTGAGCGGTGGATTTGGGGGCGAGGGGTGGGGGGCGAGGGGTGGGGGGGTGAGCGGTGCGGTTGGGGGGTGGGGGGTGAGGGGTGGGGGGTGAGCGGTGGAGTTGGGGGCGAGGGGTGGGGGTGAGGGGTGGTGTTGAGGGGCGAGGTGTGGGGGTAGGGGGTTGGGGTTGGGGGTGGGGGGTGGGGCGGGCGAGGGATGGGGAGGGCGAGGGGTGGGTGTGGGGGCGAGAGGGGGGAGAACGTGAGAGAGGAGGCTCGGGGAGGGATTAGGGGGGTGGGGTGAGTGGGTGGGGGTGATAGAGAGAGAGAGAGTGAGTGAGACCGTGAGTGGGGTGGGGGGAGATCAGGGAGGACATCTTGTGAGGGAGGGGGGTTTCAGGTGGTGGTGGAGGTGGGGGGGGAGAGGGCGAGGGAGAGAGACCATGAGAGGATAGGGGATCATGGAAGTGGGAGTGGTGTTGGCTTGTGGTGGGTGGGAGGGAGAGAGAGGGAGAGAGAGAGAGATAGAGACAGAGATCATGAGTGAGAGGGGGTTCAGGTGTGTGTGAGTGTGGGGTGGGGGGGGGGAAATCAGGGGACTGTGAGCGAGGGAGTATTTTTTCCAACATAATCAGGTTGGCTGCAGATAGACGTGGAGGTGAGGTGAGGGGTGAGGAGAGGGGGGCGGGGGAGAGGGGAGAGGGGGTTGGTGGGGGGGATGGGGAGAGGATTACTGGCTATTGTCAGCTTTCAGCTCCTTTCCTGTTAGTTGGTTGCTTTGCGGAGTGAATGCCGGGCTTTGGGGTCGACTTGTATTCGAGCGGGAGCCCCCATCCCGCCCCCCCCTCCCACCTCTCTCCCCCCCCCCCCCTCTCACCCCCTCCCCCCCCACCCTCCCCCTCGGCCCCCAGGCCCTGCCGGCCGGCACATGGACACTGTCAACCCTAATCGCTTCTGACAAAGGCATTTAGTGCCTGTAATTCAAATCTAATTCACAACATCTCGCTCGGCAACCCCTGCGGACAGTCTCTCGCTCTGCACCGCTCGCTAACTCCTTCCCCCATCACCCCAGGGCCTCCCCAGGCTCCACTGGCTCCCTATCACACGCACTAAACTCCGTACCCCCATCACCCCAGCGCTCCCAAGGCTCCACTGGCTCCCTATCGCCGAGTGGATCGACTTGAAGATCCTCACAGTCGTTTTCAAATCCCTTCGTACCTCCCTACCTCTACGACCTGCTCACTCCGCCAACCCACAACCCGCTGCCTCCCCCCTACTGGCTCCGGCCTCCTGCACGTCCCTCGTTCCTTGCGTTCCACCATCGGTGGCCGTGGTTTGAGCCATTGCGCCTCGAAACTCTGGAACACTCTCCCTCTATCCCTCTGCCTTAACCCTTCCTTCCCCATCTTCAGGTCGCGCCTGAAGACCATCCTCTTCGAGCGTGCCTACGGTCACCTCCCCCTGTCTCGGCATCGTGCTCCGCTACTGTCAAGCGCTCTGGGGTGCCGCCCTGCGTGAGGGGGTGCCATGTAAATGTAAGTTGTTGTTGTTGTGCCGTGTGCCATAAGGTCCAGCTCACGGCCAAGCCAGCTGTTTGGGGTAACAACACCTACAGGGGCCTTATCTGCCCCGTTCTCTCTCCCCCCGCAACCCCCTCTCTTCATTTGACACAGCGCCTTATCACGCCTTTGAGACATCTCTTGAGAATATACTGTAAAGTGTAGTGACTGTGGGGGCCAAACGCAGCAGCCAATTGTGCACAGCAGCGTCCCCACAAACAGTTTGGGATTGAGTGACCAAATTATTATTATTTTTTTGAAGGGATTATTACCCCCGGAAAGTGATCCACCAATCGACTTACTGCTGGGTAAACAGAGCCGTGTGGAGTAAGGAAACTTGCCCCAACGTTTCGCCCCCCCCCCGCCCGGGAAGCAAACCCGGGTCCTCTCATTTGCGAGGCGAGTGCTCTAACCACTGAGCTAACAGGACTCTACAAAAGGATGTCTCACAGTGTGGTTTACTCACTGCTCCTGTCTCTGCTCAGCTCTTTGTTTGCCCTCAGCCTGTCATGGGTGGGTGGGGTGGCACTCGCTGGGGTGTAACGGTTACTGTCCCCGTGAGAACGAGAAGCAGATAAATCCATTCACAAACACCTCAATAATCCTTAATTAATCTGGGTCAGGCGTCACATCCCCAGCCTGTGGGAGGGACAGCAGTTAGCAGGGTTAGGGTCAGCGCTCCAGGACGCTACCCTACCCCACGCCAAGGGCGCTATATAATAAAAGCTCCCTCCACATTGTGCGTCCACCCTCCCAGGTCAGGGTTAGAGACTATAACTAGGGAGGTTGGTAGAGGTTAGGACACTGGACGGTGTGGGAAACACTGTGATGGGAGGATAGACAGGCGGGTGGGGATTGTGGAGAGATCTGATCAGATATTGTGAGATAAGAAAGAATCCTCTCTATAACCTCCCCCCCCCACGCCCACTGCGGACTACACTGAACCCCACATAGGAGTCTGTTCTGTCCCGACATGAAAGACTGATCCTTTTTTTTCTGCAGCAGAAAATATCCCACTAATGAAAAACATAGAACAATGAGTTTCAATAGGGATATTTTTTTCACTTGAATTATGTGGTATTAAACAGAATCAACTGTGGCAATCTGCATTGTGTGGATACAATTCCCTTTTAATAGAAGCCAGTTTGACAGGGGATCCCACTTGGGACCTGGGTTAGGCTGGATTAAGCCGGGGGGGGTGGGGGTAGAGCCTGATATCGCTGTCCAGGCTGACGCTCGTCAAAGCTACGCACTGTTCGAGGAGCCGTGAAACTCAGGTCCCGTCCGGGCCCTGTTCAGGCGGATATTAAAGGATCCCTCGGTGCTACAAACAGCTTCTCCTCTATAGTCCCCGCACCATCTCGTGCGGCGTTCCTCAGGGCTCTGTCCTTGGTCGCCTCCTCTTCAATATCTATGTGCTCCCTCTTGGTGACATCATCCACAGACATAAGGTGAACATCTGTATGAATACAGATGACACCCAACTCTACCTCTCTGCCTCCACCCTTGACCCCAGGACCCACTGCTGTCCTGACAGAATGTCTGTCAGACATCAGCCCAGGATGAGAGCGAACTTTCTCCAGTTGACCATCCTGGATAACCATACTAACCAATAGCCAACCTACTCAGCGGGCTCTGGTCTGCTTCGCGTAAGCCCCCACCCCACCATTGGCAGGCAGGCCTTCTGCCACTCTGCCCACACCTCTGAAACTCAATCCCCCAGTCCCTCCGCCTCGCCCCTCCCTCGCTCCATCAAGAACATCTCAAGACCCTCCTCTTCGACCGTGCTTTTGATCACCCCATTTTCCCCCCTGCCCTCCACCCTCCCCGACCTCGAACCCCAGTTCGGGTCCAAATCCCCTCCAACGCCTTGGGATGTCCTCCCGATGTGAAAGGTGTTGCACAAATGTAATTGTGTTGTTGTTGTATTAACAGTGCAGTGCCACTCACGCAGGATAGCATCTCAGGGCGCTTGACGGTGGTGGAGCATGACACCGAACCGGGGGTGGGGGCTGGGGAAAGTGACCGTAGGCACGGTCAAAGAGCAAGGTCTTCAGGCGTGACCTGAATGCGGGGAAGGAAAGGGCAATAATAATAACCCTTGCACTTATCACGTTGTTGAGATATCTCAAAGCGTTTCACGGACTATATTGGAAAGTGTAGTGACTGTGCTTTTTGTGGGCGAAAACGCGGAAGCCAATTGCGCACGGCAGCGTCCCATAAACAGCCGTGGATTGAGTGACCACATTATTATATTTTTCAAAAAGGATGGTTGCCCCTGGCAAGTGATCGGCCAATCGACTGACAACCAGGTTCCTACTTACTGCTGGGTAAACAGGGACAGGCGGAGCAAGGAAATTTGCCCAAGGTTTCACCCCCTGCCCGGGAATCGAACCCGGGTCCTCTTGTTTGCGAGGCAAATGATCTAACCACTGAGCTACAGGATTCCACAATTATTATCGGAAAAGCGAAGGGAGTTTCTCTCTCCTGCTGTCACGGCCAGCAATGACTCACTTCGTGGCTGTTTTGCAGGACGCCTGTGCGTGCAAATTGACTGCCGCATTTTCCTACTAACGCACAGTCACTACACTCGAGAGGAACTCCCCGAGAGGTCCTTGGATGCTGATTTCTCAGACTGTTGATGGGGTGAAAGCGAGGGTTTAGTGCCCATTACAGCCTGGGATTGCTTTCAAGGCGAAAGTGCTTTTACCGTCAGTTTATTTCTCAGAGTCTTCAGCCTCTCGTGCTTTAGTGATCGATAAAGAGATAGCCCTCAGCCTCCCCAATTTAGTCTGAGATTTCAGACAAACTGGGTCGCACTGGCTGCCGTGTTTCGCCCACAACATATACAGTCACTACACTTTACAGTGCATTCCGTGAAGTGCTTTGAGACGTCTCGAAGACATGACAAGGCGCTGTATCAAATGCAAAAATTATTATTATTATTATTAAAGTTGGTTTAGGTTTGAGGTAGGGTTAGGGTCAGAGAAAGAGAGAGAGGGAGAGAATTAGAGAAATAGAAAGAGACAGAGAGAGAAAGAGATAGAGAGGAAGAACCAAAAACAGAGAGAGTGAATTAGAGAGCGAGAGAGAGAGAGAGCGAGAATGTGAGAGAAGGAACAACAACAACAAGATTTCATTTGTATAGCGCCTGTCACGTCGGGAGGACGTCCCAGAGAGAGCAGAGGAAGAGCAGAGAGAGTGAGAGAGAGAGAGAGTGAATGAGAGATAGAGAGAAAGAGAGCAGGAGAGAGAGAGAGAGGGGAGAGTGTGAGCGAGCTCCTCCGGGCTGGTTTGTCAGTACGATCGCTGTTGTCATTCTGGTAGCCGCTCTGATTAAAGTTAAGGGGTTTTAACAGCTCATCGCAGTGAGCCCAATGACTCTCAAGTCCCTCAGCCCCCTCGCCCGCCCGCCCGCCCGCTGGCTGGGTTGGCTGCCCCCGCAGCCTGGCCTGGGGTGGGTTGGCAGTCTCGACTCAGGCCAGGCATTGGGAGCCAAGTCTGGGCTGACTGTTCCTGCCTTTCCCCCAGAGGCTGAGAGCAACATTCTCAGCTGTCTTTAATCTGGGCTGAAAGACAGGCTGACTGACTGCGAGCAGGGAGCGGTGATGTGTGGAGAGTAAGACTTGGAAGCTCCCAGATACTTGGCTGAGTGTGAGAGTCTGTCTCTCCCACTCGTCCTATTGCGCAGACACATGGGGGTAGTGGTGGTGGGGTTGGGGTGGGGGGAGTTTCAGAGGCTCCGCACCCCACTTGCGGCAATTAATAATAATAATAATCCTCGCATTTGATACAGCGCCTTATCACGTCTTGGAGACGTCTCAAAGCGCTTCGCAGAATACACTGTTGAGAGTAGTGACTATATATTTTCTGGGTGAAACGCGGCAATTAATGATGACAACCTCCGCCAGCCCGGATCGCAATTAAACACATGTTAATCCTGCTGTATTCCGAGCTCACAATCCAGGCTCCAGCACAGCGCTGGGTGTGGGGGGAGAGAGAGAGCGCTGTGTTGTTGGGTGAGATTCTACACCCCTCTCTCCTCCCCCCCCCCCACTACAGTTTGTGGCCCTGTTTAGGGCGGATGTTAAAGATCTCCCGCAGCGCTGTTAGACAAGAGAAGGGAGTTTCTCCCTCTCGATGTCCTGGCTGACAGTCCCCCCGATCAATCACTTGCTCACTTTGTGTGGGATTTCACCATGTGCAAAACAGCCACTGGGTTTGCCTACAAAACTACAGTCACTACAGTCTTGTAACTGCGCAAACACTGGGTTCCTGTTACAAACAGAACCTCATTCACTCCCTCATTCACTCACCCACACACCTACTCACTCACTCACCCACTCACTCACTCACCCACATACATTGATAATAATAATCCTTGCATTTGATACAGCGCCTTATCACGTCTTCGAGACGTCTCAAAGCGCTTCACATAATATACTGTAAAGTTAATTTTACTGTATATTTTGTGGGCAAAATGAGGCAGACAATTGCGCACAGCAGCGTCCCACGAACAGTCGTGGATTGAGTGACCAAGTTATTATGTTTTTTAAAAGATTATTATTATTATTATCCCTGGAAAAGCGATCCGCCAATCGACTAACAACCGGGTTCCTACTTATTGCTGGGAAAACAGAGGCGTGTGGGGTAAGGAAACTTGCCCAATGCTTTGCCCTGCCCGATAATCGAACCCAGGTCCTCTCGCTTTGCGAGGCGAGCGCTCTAACCACTAAGCTACAGGATTTATAAAGAAATCTTTTACTCAGAATAAAGCATGGTGAAAGCGTAATAGTAAAGTTTCGAGGAAAAGTCTTTCATTGAGTCTTTATATCCATCAATCTCCCATCGGCCTGGCTTAGTGGTGGTAGTGCTCTTACCTAAGAGTCAGTAGGTTGTGGGTTCAAGCCTCATGTCAGGATTTGATGCTAATCTAGGGCGATTCTCCAATGCAGTACTGGGGGAGGTACTATGCTGTCAGAAGTGCCGTCCTCCGGATGAGATGCTTAAACCGTCTGCCAGTTCAGGTGGATGTTAAAGATCCCACAGCGCTATTCGAAAAGAGAAGGGACTTTCTGTCTCCTTGTGTCCCGACCAACAATTCCGCCAAATAAAACAGGTCGCTCACTCCGTGACTGTTTTCGGGGACACTGCTGCGAGCAAACTGGCTGCCCCTTTAGCCACAAAATACACAATCACTCCATTTCACAATAAATCCTGTGAAGCGCTTTAAGTGTCCTCCCGACGTGATTAGGTGCTGTATCAAACGCAAGGATTCTTCTTCTGTTTATTACTAACACTTTGAGCTGGCTCCGTGTCACAGCTCCCTGCTCAGCGCAGGTTTCAGAGAGACAGAGGCGGGAATAGAGAGAGAAAGAGAGAGAGCAGTGGGAGAGGGGGAGGGAGAAAGAGTGAGGGAGTTAGTGCGGGAGAATGAATCACATGTGGTGGAATTGCCGTGACGGGGGGTGACTGCATTGTCGGAGGTGCTGTCCTTTGGATGAGACCTGAAATCCAGGTCCTGCGTTGCCTTTTAAATGTTGTTGAAAATGCCGGGGCGCTAGTGAAACCGAGATGGGAAATATAATAATAATAATAATAATAATCCCTACATTTGATACAGAGCCTTATCACGTCTTCTAGACCTCTCAAAGCGCTTCACAGAATATACTGTAAAATGAATTGACTGTATATTTTGTGGGCGAAACACAGCAGCCAATTGCACACAGCAGCGTCCCACAAACAGTCATGGATTGAGTGACCAGATTATTATTATTTTTTTGGAGGGATTATTACCCCCAGAAAAGTGATCCACCAATCGACTAACAACCGGGTTCCTACTGACTGCTGAGTAAACAGAGGCGTGTGGAGTAAGGAAACCTGCCTGAGGCGTTGCCCCGCCCGGGAATCGAACCCGGGGACCTCTCGCTTGCGAGGCGAGCGCTCTAACCACTGAGCTCACTCCCCATCATACCTCACAAGGCAGTTCTCATCATCTGGGAGTGTCTGACAACCTCACTCCATGTCTCACCTCCTTCGCTCTTCCCTTCCTCCTACACTTTAATGATAATGAACCTTGCATTTGATACAGATCCTTATCATGTCTCAAAGCGCGTCACAGGATGTGCTGTAAAGTGGAGTGACTGTGTAATTTGCGGGAGGTAGGGCAGCTGAGCAGGTAGGCGCAGGGCAGGGTGGGCAAGAAGGCAGGGAGGCAGGCAGGCCGGGCAGATACCATGCAAGTCAGGCAGGCAGGCAGGGTAGGCAGGAAGCCAGGCAGGGCAGGGCAGGGCAAGGCAAGCAGGGCAACGGGGGGCAGGCAGTGCGAGGTGGGAGGGCAGGCAGGGCCAGGAGGGGGTGGGGGCAGGCAGGCAGGGTTCAATGGCTGTTCACACACGGCTCCAGGCGGGTTCTCACTGCACATGACATGGCCTAATCCCCCGCGATTGAGTTACAGCCGGTAACAGACGCCCAGCTATGTGTCATTCCATATTTATTGAATGATCCTCGGAGGCAGTAAATGGAGAATAATGGCTTTCCGGAGCAGCTCAGCCACCTGGTGAGCAACACTGAGAATAAGATCACCCCCTCCCCCACCGTCACCCCAACCCCCCCCCACCCTCACCCCAACCCTCCCCACCCTCACCCCAATCCTAAACCTCTCCCCCAAATCCTAACCCCCGCCTTCCCATCACACCCTCACTCCCACCCTCACCGCCTTCCCACTCAGCCCCCATGCCCTTCCCTCCACCACCCCCAGACCCACCACACATTCCCCACCCTAATCCCCTCCTCACTCCCCACCGAACCACCATCACCCTGAGCCCAGCTCCCACCCTCATCTTCACTACTCACTCCCCCACTCCAACCCTAGCCAAAGACAAGCCATTGCGCCCCCCTATTCCCTCCCCACCCCCCCCCCCACCCCCCCCCACACACAGTCACACAACCCACAGAGTCAAAGGTGCACAATGAGTGCAGAAGGAAGGGAAGAGTGAGTCAGGTCAGGGGACCAATTAGTGGCCAATGGACAGGGATTGGGGCGAACAGTTTGAATGCAGGAAAGTTGGGAGAAATCCGCTCCTCAGCATTCCCAGTTTTTTTTTCTGACGGTCCCTTCCCCCTCGCTCCGTGCCCCCCGCCCCCTTTCCCCGTCTCCCCCCCGGCTCAGTGCAGCTCTGACATTCCGATAACCTCATCCTCTCCGATCGCAGTAATTTGGGCTTTTATCCATCGTTAGCTGTTTTATTAAAGCCATAATATATAATGTAAAGCTCGGGGTGATTGGGAGGGAGTGAGTGAGCGAGCGAGCGAGCGAGCGCTGTGTAATATTATCCTCCAGTTTAGATGACATCCATCACCAATTGAGTTTTGCCCTTGTGGTTACGTCTAATCTAAATTCCTCAATTAACTGAAGGCTTCATTACTCACTCCTGATCAGTCCAAATTCACTGGGATAGTCCAGCTTCCTCTCGCCTCTCTCCGCACTGCGCTCCCCCCTCCTTCCCCTCTCCCCCCGCGCTCCCCCTTCTCACCGCTCTCCTCTCCCCCCGTCTCTACACTCACTACACTCCCACCCCCCCATCCCCACTTTCCCTGTTCGCCCCCACCTCCCCACACATCCCCCCACCACTCCACCCTGCTCCCCTCTCCCCCCACTCCCTGTTTTCCCCTGCATTGTTCCTTGAGGGTGGGGGCTGGGGGAGGTTTGGATCTAGGGGTGTTGGGAGGGTGTGTTGGGGGAATGTTTTTCCTAACCCTGTAAGTTTCATATTTGATATAGGTCCTTATCACATCGTTGAGGACGTGTCAAAATGCTTTACAGGATGTATGGTAAAGTGTAGTGACTGTGTATTTTTGTAGGCAAATCGCTGCAGCCAATTGCGCACAGCAGCGTCCCACAAACAGTCGTGGATTGAGTCACCACATTTTCTACTGGGGAGATCGTCATAAAATCAGTCACTCGCTCCCGGACGCTTGTGGGAAGCAATTTGTCTACCAGCACAACGCACAGTCACTGCACCGGTGGAGGGAGAGCGAGCGTGGCGTTGGGGTTGAAAGTGATCCCGTGGCGCCTCTGTAGTGATCTGATGCTGAGGGCCTCGCTGGCACCTCTGGCTCCCCAGCTGTGAGTCGAGTGTGCGAGCCAATGTGTCAGCCCTGACTGAGCGCGGAGAGCCTCCGTGAGCGGCTAATCACTGGCTGAACTCCTGGAAGCTGTTTGGGGGGGGTGGGGGGGGGCGGAGAGGGGACTGCTGTAGATTGCCAGATGAGTTCATTCCCGGCACGGCCTGGCTGATTGGAGCTCAGACCTTTCTCTCTCTCTCTCTCCTATAAGCTCCCAATCCCCCCGACGCCTTACACAATGCACACTTGCTTTCCACTGGAGCGCTCCAAACCCAATCTATCACACACGCCAGCAAAGGCAATCACTGTGGAGTTCTGGAGCACAGCGGTTAGCGAGCTCGCCTCGCACGTTAGATGACCCAGGTTTGATTCCTGGACAGGGTGAAACCTTCGGCAAGTTTCCTTCCTCCGCGCACGCCTCTGTTTACCCAGCAGTAGGTAGGAACCCAGTTGTTAGTCGATTGGCGGATCACTTTCCAGGGGGTAATAATTCCTCCCCACAAAACAATGTTTGTGGGATAATGTGGGATAACCATCAACGTGATCAGCCGGGTGTCTGACACACACGGAAACCCGTCGCAATGTTTGGGAGTCTCTAAAACAGACTGAGAATTCCATGTGTGTATGGCACCTACACATGGAGATTGCCCTGTGTCTGGAATGAATGCGCATGCGCTCTCTCTCTCTCTCTCTCGCTCTCCCTGGAGGCACACACCCAGTTTACCTAATTCCGAAATGTATAAAACACAAGTTAGCAAGAGCCAAGGCTTGGGAGGACCTGAGTGTGTGCATTGGGAGTGGGGGGGAGGGGGGGGTGGGGGGAAGAGGGTAACTGCTGGAATCTAACCAGGTAAAACCGCAAAGCTTGCCATTGATATCGCTGTCTGGCAAGCTTTCCCGCTGCTTGTCCAGCTAGGATCATCCTACCCGTCAGGGCTCTGGCTCGCAGGGTTAACAGGAGTTGTGCCTGTGCCAACTCTCTGAACGTGCTCTCTTTCACCCTCCTCTCCCCCCCCCCACCACCACCACCACCTCCACCACCACTCTCCTCTCTGTACCTCGCACCCTTTTATATTTCACCTTCTCAGATATTTATCGAACTCCCTTTTAAAAGTCAACGCAGAACCGACAGAACTTGGCTCAGCCCTGGTTGCAAGTCAGCCATTCCACAGGCTAACGTCTCTGTGTAAACAAAGAAATTCTCCTAAGCTCTCCGTTTCTCCAGATAATTACCTTAAACTGTGCCCTACAGTGACTGACTCGAGCACCAGCGCAAATTGTTTCTCCCTCTTTATGTGATCAAGTCCCCTCATCATTTAACAACCTCTATGAGACCCGTAACAGTTGTTAGTGGATTGCCGGATCGCTTTTCCGGGGTTAATAATCCCTTCAATAATAATAATAATAATAATTTGGTCACTCAATCCATGACTTTGTTTGTGAAATACTGCTGTGTGCAATTTGCTGCCGCGTTTCACCCACAAAATAGACAGTCACTACACGTTACAGTATATTCTGTAAGATGTCTCATCGGGAGGACCTGGAAGGGCAGACCAGTCACTCCAGACAGTGAATCCTCCCACTCAGCTCCTGGTAAACCCCGCAAGCCAAAGCCCTAACATGTAGAGTGCCCTTGGATGGACAAACAGCCGGAAAGCTTCTCAATGGCAAGCTATGCAGTTTCAGCTGGTTAGACTCCAGCAGTTACCCCAACGCACACTCTGCGGTTCCCGAAGTTATATCAGATACAGCGCCTTATCACGTCTTGAAGACATCTCGAAGCGCTTCACAGAATGTACTGTAAAGTGAATTGACTGTATATTTTGTGGACGAAACACAGAAGCCAATTGCGCGCAGCAGTGTCCCGCAAACAGTCGTGGATTGAATAACTAAATTATTATTACTGTGTTTTTTAAATTTGAGGGGATTATTATCCGCCAATCGACTAAGAACCGGGTTTCTACTTACGGCTCGGTAAACAGAGGCATATGTGGAGGAAGGAAACTGGCCCAGTGTTTCGCCTTACCGGGAATCGAACCCAGGTTTCCTCTCGCTTGTGAGGCTAGTGCTCGAACCAATAAACTACAGAACACCACAAATTAAGTAAACAGGATGAGTCCCTCCAGGGAGAGAGAGAGAGAGAGAGAGAGAGAGTGCATTCCATCCCAACAAACTATCACTGGGATTTCCACGTGGAGGTGGGATGCATGGAATTCGCAGCTTGGTTTGGATACCTGGCTGATGAAAAACAACAACAAAAAAAAAGTTCAACCAAGTTCCCCATCTGTGCCCTGTTTAGGCAGACATTAAAGATCTCCCTCGGCACCACTCGAAAAGAGAAGGGAATTGTTGGCCAGGACTCTCTCTCCCTTTGTCCTGGCCGACAATCTCCTGGATAAAATTGATCGCTCACTTCACGGCTGTTTGTGGGTATGTTGCTGCGTGCAAATTGGCAGCTGCGTTCGTCCACCAAAAAAACAGGGCTTTGAGACGGCGGTGTATCGAATGTAAAGATTATTATTGTATTATTGTTCTTTCTAATGTGTGATTCCCAAATGTGGCGTGGCTACTTAGGATGTTTACCGGCTCAGCGTAAACCCTTCACCGGCATTCTGTGTTCCCTGTTCTGTGTTTCCCCCGTTCCCTGCTCTCTCTCTCTCCCCATCGTGTCTGTGCTGGGGTTCGCTCCCCCACTGGAGATCTCCACTCTAACCCCATTCCCTGCACTCTCTCTCTCTCCCCATCGTGTCTGTGCTGGGGCTCGCTCCCCCACTGGAGATCTCCACTCTAACCCCGTTCCCTGCTCTCTCTCTCTCTCCCCCCATCGTGTCTGTGCTGGGGTTCGCTCCCCCACTGGAGATCTCCACTCTAACCCCGTTCCCTGCTCTCTCTCTCTCTCCCCATCGTGTCTGTGCTGGGGCTCGCTCCCCCACTGGAGATCTCCACTCTAACCCCGTTCCCTATTCTCTCTCTCTCCCCCCATCGTGTCTGTGCTGGGGCTCGCTCCCCCACTGGTGCTCTCTACTCTAACCCCGTTCCCTGCTCTCTCTCTCCCCATCGTGTCTGTGCTGGGGCTCACTCCCCCACTGGAGCTCTCTACCCTAACCCCAATCCCCTATCTTTTGGATGAGATGAGACATTAAAACAAGGTTGTGTCTGCCATTTAAATTGGGCGTCAACGCTCTTGCGACAGAATTGGAAGCGAGGAGGGAGTTCCTCCAGGTTTGTGGGCCGGCAATCCTCCCCAGCTGCTTCCTGCCATGTTCGCTTACAGAAAACAGTCACTACACCCTGCTTTTTCCTCAAAGTTTCCCATTCACCTCCACCCTCAACACTACACTGGAGAATCAGCCGAAACTGTGAGATCAAAGGCCCCTAATTTGCAATCTCCTGACCCGGAGGTGAGACCGTGAGACATTATTATAAAAATAATAATTCGGTCACTCAATCCACGACTGTTTGTGGGACACCGCTGTGCGCAATTGGCTGCCGCGTTTTGCCCCCCAAAAAGTACTTTGAGACGACTCAATGACATGATAAGGTGCTATATCGAATGCAAGGATTATTATTATTATTATTATGATTATTAATATGGCTGACTAGGAAGAGGGGCAGTGCTAGGCCGAGGAGATTGGCTGTAGATTAGTTGTTTCAGGGCCTGTGGAAGCCCCCTCCCTCCCCCCCCCCCGTGAAGGAAAGCCTTAGCCAGGCTCCCCGGGGGGGAAGCTGTAGACAAGCTGGGAGGAATTCTCACGGGGGGGGGGAATGGGGGTGGGGGACAACTGACAGCCCCTCGACTCTGCGATTTGGCCTGGATACAAACACTTCATAAAAGTCTGCCAACTGCGAGGGGGGTGGTGGGGGGATCAGCCTGACATTCCCTCCACCCCCCCTTCCCCCCAGGGGCTGGGGATAGAGGAGTCTCTGGGGGGGTGGGGGGGTGGAATAGCACGAGACGGGGCAGTGGGGGAGGGGAGGTCTCAGTCACTGCCACTGAAAGTCATACAGTGACTTTCACACACTCTAAGTTTCTCCTCCTCCGTCCCCCACCACTCACCCCCCCACACAGTCCCACCCTACCCCCCAAAAAACACACGCGCATACACTCCTCCCCACCCCCACATACACACACGCACTCCCTCCACCTATGCCCCCACATACCCACATACACAAATACACACCCTCCTCAAGCCCCCACACACACCCCGAACACACATACGCACACAACACATACACGCACAGATACGCACACCAACTCCCCCCACACACAGACCCACATGCACAAGTATACCCACACACAACCATCGCCCATATCTATGCACATCCATCTCTCCCCACTACCCCATATACACTCCCAAACCCTATTCCACCTCCACATATAAACTCCCCCATTGCAAGCATACAACAACAACAACAAAATTACATTTGAAAGCGCCTTTCACGTCGGGAGGATGTCCCAAGGCGCTGAACAGTCGGGGAGCGGGAACCCGAGCGTGGCAGGGTTGGGATGAGGGAGGGCAGAGGGAGGGCAGCTGAAGGCACGGTCAAAAAGGAGGGACTTGAGTCGTGCCTTGAAGGAGGTAAGAGAGGGAGCGAGGCGAAAGGGTTGTGGAATGGAGTGGGCAGAGAGGCTGAAAGCCCGGCCGCCGATGGTAGGTCGGGTCGGGCCAGAGACCTGGAGCAGGTCGGAGCCTGCTGAGCGGAGGGAGCGGACAGGTTGATAAGGGGCCAGCAGGTCAGATGCAGGAGGGGGCAAGGCCGTGGAGGGCTTTGAAAGTGAGGGCGAGGATCTGAAACTCTATCCTCTGAGGGATGGGGAGCCAGTGGTGCCGGGCGAGGGTGGAGGTGATGGGGTCACGGAACCCGGTGCGGGAGAGGTCACGAGCTGCAGAGTTCCTGATGATCTGCAGCTTTTGGAGGGAAGAGTTGGGGAGGCCGAGAAGGAGGGAGTTTCCATAGTAGAGCCTCGAGGTGACGAATGCGTGTATGACATATCTGCTTATGCACACACACACACCAGACTGCCCCCCCCTCTCACACCCACATGCTCCAGCTGTTGACCGGTGTTGAGCGACCCCCGGACCTTAAGCACGAATAAAAAGGAAGTTCTTTAGTACACCGAGAGGCCCTGTAATGCATGGGCAAAGCAAGAGAGAGGCAGCAGATGGTAGCGTGGGGGGCTGAGCAGGTCAGACCGGTGGGCATGAAGGACTACCACTTAGTGGTTCAGTCAACTTTGGGGGAGAAGTGGGAAGGAGGGCGAGGGGATGAGGAGAGGGGTTGAAGGGCGAACAAAATAGCGGTAATGTGTGGGCCACATCCAGAGAAAGAGTCTCTTTATCACAACTGTTAGCTTTAAGAGGAGGGGAGGGAGGGAGGGAGGAGGAAAGGGGGGGGGAATGAGATTTAATTCCACGTAGCAGCTAATATATTAATAGAGTACGCATGTCAGGCGAACTGTAGACAATGTAACTGTATCTGGAGGAAGAGAATTGGTAACAGTGGTTTGGGGGATTTCACCATTGATTTAATAAATGAAACAGGATGGATTTGAGGGCTGTGACATAAATCTTCCCTTCCTCTAATTGGAAGGAAATTAAGCTAAATCCATCTCCAAGTTATTCTCCCTGCTCTCTCTCTCTCTCTCTCTCTCTTCCTCTCCCTCTCTCTCTCCCCGCCCGCAAATCCCCACCCCCCACCGCCCCCTCCACCCCACTCTCTCTCGCTCAAGTCTATAATCTGTCCATATATAATACTGTGAAGGACTCCAGCGAGCGTTGACCAACCAGCATTTGTTTCTGTGGGAAGCATTAAGTTAATTAGTCACAGAAAATTCTTCCCTGATCCTGTCAGAGTTACACAGGAAGAGGGCTTTATTGAAGAGAGAACCAACGAACTCAGACTCTCTCTTGCTTTGCCCATGTATTACAGGGCCTCTCGGTGTACTCTAGTTACAACTTCTTAGTTACCGGGCCTTAGTTATAGCTTCCTAGATCAGAACTGCTGGGCCTCACTCTCACTGCCTCACATGGTCCGCTCAGTGGGCTCCGGTCTCCTCCATGTTCCCCCCCCCCCCCCCGCCCGGTCCATCCCACCATCAACGGTTGGGCCTTCACTCTCTGGAACTCCATCCCAGAGCCCATTCATCTCGCTGCCTCCCTTGTCCCCTTCAAGGCCCATCTCAAGATCCTCCTCTTCGACTGGACCTTCGGTCACTCTCCTACCCCCTATCTTCCCTGCCCTCCACTCCCTCCTGATCCCAAACGCCAGCTCAGGTCCAAATCCCTGACTGTCCAGCGCCTTGGGATGTCCTCCCAATGTGAAAGGCGCCGTGTAAATGTCATGTGTTGTTGTTGAAAGCCAGTACTTGTCCTACTGAGTCGGCAGTACAGTTGGATTCCATTCAAAAACACTTTATTTTATTGTAGACGATTAAATCAGTCTTTAACAACACTATGAGCCAAAGACAACATATTAAAGGGCTGATTTACTGGTGAGGTTTAGGATCTGCCCACAATTCTCTCCTCCTGTCTATTCTTGATGATTAAAGCGGCGAGTCTCCGTACCCCACTCAGCAACACAACCCCGAACACAACTCCAACCCCAAACACAACCCCAACCCCAAACACAACCCCAACCCCTAACACAACTCCAACCCCAAACACAACCCCAACCCCAAACACAACTCCAACCCCAAACACAACCCCAACCACAACCCCAACCCCTAACACAACTCCAACCCAAACACAACCCCAACCCAAACACAACCCCAACCCCTAACACAACCCACACCCAAACACAACCCCAAACACAACCCCAACCCCTAACACAACTCCAACCCCAACACAACCCCAACCCCAAACACAACCCCAAACCCAACCCCAAACACAACCCCAACCCCTAACACAACTCCAACCCCAAACACAACCCCAACCACAACCCCGAACACAACTCCAACCCCAAACACAACCCCAACCCCAAACACAACCCCAACCCCTAACACAACCCCAAACCCCAACCCAACCCCAACAACGAACACAAACCCCAACTCCAACCTCAATCCCAACATGAACCCAATCTCCAACCCAAAATGAACCCGAACCTCAATCCTAACCTCAACACCAACACCAGCCCCAAACTCAACCCCAAACTTAACCCCACCTCCAACCCCAAACTCAACCCCACCTCCAACTCCAAGCTCAATCCCAACCTCAACAGCATCCACCAACCCCAAGCTCAACTCCAACCCCAACCACAAACCCAACAACAACCATTACACCAAACTCAATCCCATCTCCAACCCCAATCTCAAACCCAACCCCAACCTCAACCCAACCTCAACCCCAACCCAAGCTCAAACCCAACCCCAACCTCAACCCGAATCCCAACCTCAATCCTAACACAAACCCCAACCCAAGCTCAAACCCAACCTCAACCCAACCCAACCTCAACCCAAACCCAACCTCAACCCCAACCCCAACCTCAATCTCAGCCCCAATCCCAACTCCAACCACAACCCCAGCCCCAAAACTCAACCTCAACTCAAACCCCAACCCCAGCCCCAATCTCAACCCGAATCTCAACCACAACCTCAACTCCAACCCCAATCCAAACTCAAACCCAACCCCAACCCAAGCTCAAATCCAACCCCAACCTCAACCCCAACATGAACCCAAACCGAGCCCCAAACTCAACCCCAAGCCCAAACCCAACCTCAAACCCAACGCCAATGTCAAACCCAACCCCAGCCTCAACCCCAAACCCAAACCCAGCCTTAACCTCAACCTCAACTCCAACCGCAACCCCAGGCCCAAACCGAAACCAAACTCCAACCTCAACTCCAACCTCAACCCAAACCTCAACCCAAACCTCAACCCCAATGCCAACCTCAACCACAACTTCAACTCCAACCTCAACCCCAAACTCAATCTCAACCTCAACACCAACCCCAACTCCAACCTCAACTCAACCCCAACTCCAACCCCAACCACAAACCAACCATTACCGCAACCTCAACCCCAAGTCCAAAGCCAACCATTACCAAAAACTCAACAGCAACCCCAACTCAAACCCCAAACTAAACCCAACCATAAACCTCATCCCATCCCCAACCATAACCTCAATCCCAACCCCAACCTCAACCACAAAACCAAACACAAACCCAACCCAACCATTACCCCAAACCCAATCTCAACCGCAACCTCAACCCAATCTCAACCACAAATCCCACTCCAACCCAACCTTCAAGCTCCAACCCAACTTCAACATCAACCCCAGCATCAACTGTAACCCCAACCTCAATACCAAACCCAACTTCAACCACAAGCACAAACCCAGCCATTACCCAAACTCCAATCTCATTCCCAACAGCAACCCAACTTCAATCCCAACCCAACCTCAAACCCCCATACCTAACCCCAACCACAACTCCAACTTCCACCCCAACTTGAACATTAACCCCAAACTCAAACCAATGCAACCCCAACCAAACTCAACCCCAACCCCACCCCAATCACAAACCCCCACTCCAACCCCAACTTCAACCTCAAGCCTAACCCACCCCTACTCAACCCCAACGCAAACCCAACCTCAACCCCAACTCAACCTCAACACCAACCCCAGCTCCAAAAGCAACCTCAATGCCAACTTCAACCGCAACCTCAACCGCAACCTCAACCATCAACTCCAACAATAATCCCAACCCCAACTACAACCCCAAGCACAAACCAACCCCAACGATCACCCAACTTCAACCCTAACTCCAAATCAATCTCAACATCAACTCCAACCCCAACCACAAACCCAACCATTACCCCAAACTCAAACACGCAACCCCAATCCCAAACCCAACCTCATCCGCATTCCCAAACTCAACCTCAACTCAAACTCAGCCCCAACATCAATCCCAACATCAAACCCAACTCCAACCCCAACCCAACCTCAACCCGAACCTCAACCGCAACCCAACCCCAAACTCAACCCCAACTACAATTCCAACCCCAACCCTAACTCAAATCCAACCCAACCCTGCCCAACCCCAAAATTAACCTCAATCTCAAACACCCAATCCGAACCTCAACCTCAAACCAACCCCATCCCCAACCGCAAGCCCAACGCTAACCTCAAAGGCACCCTGAACTAACCTCAACAACAAGCTCAATCCCAACACCAACCACAAAAGCCCAACCCTAACCATTATCTCAAAACTCAACTGCAACACCATCCCCATCACCAACCCCAAACTCAACCCATATCTCAAACTCAACCCCAACCTGAACTCCCAATTTTCAACACCAACCTGAACCACAACCTCAACCAACCCAACCCCAACCTCAACTCCAGTCCCAACCTCAACCCCAACCTCAAACCCAACCCCAACCCAACTGAACCCAACCACACCCAACTCCAATCTCAATCCAAACCAACCTCAACCCCAACCTCAAGCCCAACACCAACATTAACCCAAACCTCAACTTCAAACATAACCTCAACCCTAAACCCAACACAAACTCAACCCCAACCTCAACCCCAGCTTCAACCTCAACCTCAAGTCTAACTACAATCCCAGCCCCAAAACCAAACCCACCTCAATCCCCGCCCAACCTCAACCCCAAGCCCAACGCTAACAGAAGACCCAACCTCAACTTCAACTCCAACCACAACCCCAACTCCAGCCCAAACCCAAACCTCAACCCCATACACAACCCCAAACCGAAACAACCTCAACACACCAACACCAGCCCAACCTCAACCCAACCGCAACACCAGCCCCAACCAAAAGCCCAATGCAAACTTCAACTTCAACTCCAACCCCAACTCCAACTCAACCTCAAACCTAACCCCAATTTCAACCCCAATTCAACCCCACCCTCAATCCCAGATCTCAAACCGAGCCCCAACTTAACCGCAACCCCAACCTCAACCACAACTCCAACCCCAACTCCAACCCCAACCTCAAACCCAACCCAACCTCAACAGCAATCGTAAACTCAATCCCAACTTCAACCCCAACTTCAAACTCAAACCCAGCCGCAACCTTAACCACAACCTTAACCTCAACCAATCCACCCCAATTCCAACCCCAAACCCAATCACAAACCCAACCCCAACCATTACCCGAACTCAACCACAACCACAAACCCAAACCCAGCCCTCAACACAACCTCAAACTCAACCGAACTTCAACCCTAACCCAAACCTCACTCCAACCCCAACCATTACCCAAACTCAAACGCAACCCGAACCCCATCCCCAACCCCAAACTCAAAGTCAACCTTGACCTCAACCCCATTTCAACCGAAAACCTAACCTGAACCTCACTCAAACCCAACCTCAACATCAACCCCAATCTCAACCTCAACCCCAAACTCACCCCCAGCCCCAACCTCAACCACAACCCCAACTCCAACCCTAACCCCAACCATTACCCCAAACTCAACTACAACCCCAAAACCAAACCCAGCCTCAAACCCAACCTCAACCCCAACCCCAATCATTACCCCAATCTCAAACACAATCCCAACCCCAACCCCAAACTCAACCCAACATCAACCCCAATCTCAACCGCAACCAAACCAAAACTCAACCACAACCACAATCCCATCCCCAACCCAACCCCATCCCCAAGCTCAAACCCAATCTCAACCCCAACTTCAATTCCAACCCCAATCTCAACCCCAACCCCAAATTCACCCCAGCCCCAACCTCAACCACAACCCCAACTCGAATCCAACCCCAACCACAAACCTAACCCCAACCATTACCCAAACTCAACCACAACCCCAAACCCAATCCCAGCCTCAAACCCAAACCGAACTTCAAACCCAACTGCAACCTCAACCCCAACCTCAACCCCAACTTTAACTGCAAACCCAACTCAACCTCAAACCCAACCCCAACCTCAACCCCAATTTCAACCAAAACCTAACCTCATCTCAAACCCAATCTCGATATCACCCCAATCTCAACCCCAACTCAACTCAACCCCATCTCAACTCAACCCTAACTCAACCCCAACTCAACCCCAACTCACACCAACCTCAACCCCAACCTCAAACCCAACTCGAACCCAATCTCAACCAGAACCCCAACCCGAACCTCAACCCAAATTCAACCCAAACTCAACCCCAACACAAACGTAACCCAACATCAATCCCAGCTTCAACCTCAACCTCATTCCATCCCCAACTCAATCACAAACACAAACTCTCTCCCTCCTTCACACTCCATACACACACTCTCCCTCCCTCACACTCACACACTCTCCCTCCCTCACACACATACACACACTCTCCCTCCCTCACACTCACACACACACATACACACACTCTCCTTCCCCCACACTCACACACATACACACTCTCTCCCTCCTTCACACTCCCATACACACATACACACACCCTCCCTCACACTCACTCACACACATACACACTCTCTCCCTCCTTCACACTCCCATACACACATTCTCCCTCCCTCACACTCACACACACACTCTCCCTCCCTCAAACTCACACACATACACACACTCTCCCTCCTTCACACACACATACACACACTCTCCCTCACACACACTCACACACACACTCAACCCCCTCATACACACATACCCTCCCACACGCACCCCCCCTCCCCACACGCACTCCCCCCTCCCCACACGCACTCCCCCCCTCCCCACACGCTCCCCCCCCTCCCCACACGCTCCCCCCCTCCGCCACACGCACCCCCCCTCCCCACACGCACTCCCCCCTCCCCCGCACACACAGGTGTCCCCCCCCCCCCGGGGCTGTGTGTATTCCAATTAATCACATTAGCCTTAATCCTCTTTGCATTATCCCTAAAGCCGTGTCTCAGTCTGACTGACTGACTGACTGAGGGGCAACCTGCGGCCCGCGGGCCTTCCCCGGCCCGCAAACAGCACAGGTACATTTATATCGATTTCTATTTCTATCCCAAACTCCGCGCGTTCGAAACTTACACCTCCGCAGCGCCCAAACTCTCCCCAAATAGTCACCACATCTTTGTTGGAGGAGAGTCGCGGAGCGGGACAGGGAAATCCTTTTACCAGTGGGTTTTTTTGTAAGACAATTTTTTTGGGGGTCAAATTCAGACAAAAAAAAACCTCAGCGAATTCCTTTATTTTAATTGTTAATTTAATTGTAAATTATTGTTGAATTCTCTCTCTCTCTCTCTGTCTCTCTCTCTATGTGTCTCTCTCTCTGTCTCTCTCTCTCTCTCTCTCTCTCTATGTCTCTCTCTCTCTCTCTTTATGTCTCTCTCTCTCTCTATGTCTTTCTCTATATATGTCTCTCTCTCTCTCTCTCTATGTCTCTCTCCCTCTGTCTCTCTCTGTCTGTCTCTCTCTCTCTCTCTCTCTCTATGTCTCTCTCTCTCTGTGTGTCTCTCTCTCTCTCTCTCTATGTCTCTCTCTCTCTCTTTATGTCTCTCTCTCTCTCTATGTCTTTCTCTATATATGTCTCTCTCTCTCTCTATGTCTCTCTCCCTCTGTCTCTCTCTGTCTGCCTCTCTCTATCTCTCTCTCTCTCTATGTCTCTCTCTCTCTCACTCTCTCTCTCTCTCTCTCTATGTCTCTCTCTCTCGATCTTTCTCTCTCGCTCTCTCTGTTGTGTGTCTAAAATTAGAAAAGATTCGATATTTATTCCCATTTTCTGAGCGTTTCGAGGTCTGCGAGAGCGCATTATTTTATTATAATAACAATAACCCTTTATTCCGAATTGTTTTTGGGTGTAAGTAACGAAAGCTCAGGGGTAGAGTTGCCCATCACCGACTATCTATTCCATCCTCACGGTCTTGACCCAAAATACCTTTACAATTTCATCCCCAAATGACATTTAATATTTAATATTAAATCTTTTCTAATTTTAGACACACAACAGAGAGAGTGAGAGAGAGTGAGAGAGAGAGAGAGAGAGAGAGGCATCGAAAACAATATAAAAATGATTTGTTTTAATTCTCAGACCCGACAAAAAAAAACAATTCCGTTGGAAAGTAAATGGCAATAAAAATAGAGCAGTTAAAAAAATAATAATAATAATAATAATTGTTTTCGGACTAATTCTTGTGTCGATCAGACGATTGCTGCTTTTAAATGATTTGCAGTATTGTTATTGCTGTAAAGTGTAGTGACTGTGTGTTCTGCAGCCGGGAAAACAGGGTATAAATCAGTAATATTAATATTTAAACCTGAGACTGTTAACAGTTAGTTACCAACAGCTGATTAAACACTGTGATCAACACCAGACCCTCTCACACCTCCTTAATCCTCTTCCTTTCCCTCCTCAAATCCCTCTCAAACTGCATTAATTATGGACAGATTGTAATAGTGTGTAACGTACACATTAAACACATTAACACCATTGCAATCCAAGCGATTCTTTTCGCGCAAATAAATAATACGAAGAAGAATCCTCGTCTTCGAGACGTCTCAGAGCGCTTCGCAGGAAAGTGTAGTGACTGTGTACTAAACTGTACTTAATGCTATGTCGGGGTACGTGACATAGATATAAACGTTCGTAAAACATATCAAAATATATAAAAATAAATAAATGGGTCTGAAATATATCAAAGTGTATAAAATAAATAAATGGATCTAAAATATATAAAAATACACCTAAATAGATATAAAGATGTATAATAAATACATATAAATACGCAGAAAATGTGTGTATGAATGTATATAACGTTGCAATTTACCAACAGAAGACGAAGACAAGACTTTGGCTGAAATTTCGATTCCTTTTTTCTGTGAAATGAAATAATTTTGTTTTATTTAAAGTACATTTGAATGTCTTTTTTTAACGGCTGCGGCGTTTGTTTTAAGAACAGAACAGACTATCCCGGGAAAACTCGCTGATTATCCCCCTCCTTATCCCGGGAAAAAAAAACCTTCTCATCCCGGAAAGATTCGCTACTTATCGCTGGAAAATCCGCTCCGAGAGCCACACAGAGAGAGAGAGAGAGAGAGAGAGAGGCGCTCTCATGTGTAGATAAATAGGCGTTATACACACTCGCACACACAGAGGTACACACACATACACTCACACACCTGTGTATATATGTTACACACACTTACAGATACACACACATACACTCACATACCTGTGTATATATATTATACACATACAGGTATATATAGTATATACACAGGTATACACACACACACTCACAGGTATACACATACACATAGGTACATACACACACACACACAGGTATACACACACATACAGATACGCGCAAAGGTATACACATACGGGTACACACATACACACAAGTATACACCCACACACAGAACTATACACACACACGTGTGCATGCATACATATACACAGGTATACATCCACACAGGTACACACACACAAGTATATATATATACACACACAGACACACACACACATACATGCATACATATACACATATATACACACATATATATACACATATACACACAGACATACACATACACAGGTATACTGACACATACACACACAAACACTCGAACACAGACATAACACATCAGCATAAACACACCCAAACACACTTGTATCCTGTGGGTCATACAGGCAAACTGGGAGAAGTCTCTACACGGCTTTATGTGTCAGTCAGTGTAGATTGTATGTTACTGCATGTCTCTGTATGTCAGTGTAAGGTCGCATGTCTCCCTATGTTTCTTTATGCCTCTGTATGTTATACCGTCTCCACACCCCAGGAGCACCGCCCCCCCACCCCCCCCCCCCCACCCCTGTGCAATGCGGTGCCTAAGTGAACACTAACTCTTCACAGTTAATATTCACTGCCTGATATTCTCACAACAGAGCGAGAGACACAGAGAGACACAGAAACACAGAGAGTGACACACACACAGATACACAGACAGAGAGACACAGAAACACAGAGAGACAGAGCGACCGACAGACAGACAGAAATTTGCAGCTAAAGAGAGAGAGAGACACACACACACACACAGACAGACACAGAGAGATGGAGAGAGACAGACAACCAGACAGAGAGACAGACAGAGGACATACACACACACACACACAGACACACATGCACACAGACAGAGAGACAGACAGAGGACACACACACACAGACACACATGCACACAGACAGAGAGACAGACAGAGACACATGCACACAGACAGAGAGACAGACAGAGCACACACACACACACAGACACACAGACAGAGAGACAGACAGAGACACACACACACACACAGACAGAGAGACAGACAGAGGACACACACACACAGACAGAGACACACGACACACATGCACACAGACAGAGAAGCATACAGAGACACACACACAGACACACAGACAGAGAGGCAGACAGACACACACACACACAGACACACACACACACACACACAGACATAGAAAGGTACAGATACAGACAGAGAAATAGAGAGAGGGAAAAATGGAGAGAATAACGCACCACTTAATCCCAGTAAATTACATCGCACTTGTTATTGTGCACAAGTTGAGAGGAGTTTATTGGGGGGGGGCTGTACAGGGACAGTGACTGGGTTTGAGACTGCCCGTGGGCTGGGAGGTCAGAGACTGAGGACTGGGAGCTGAGGGCTGAGGGTTGGGGGCTGGGGGTTGGGGTGTTGGGGTTAGGGGCTGAGGGTTGGGGACTGAGGGCTGTAGGTTTGGGGCTGAGGGTTGGGGGTTGAGGGCTGGGGGTTGAGGGCTGGGGTTGGGGGTTGAGGGTTGAGGGCTGGGGTTGGGGTTGAGGGTTGGAGCCTGAGGGTTGGGGGTTGAGGGCTGTAGGTTGGGGGCTGAGGGCTGTAGGTTGGGGTCTGAGGGCTGTAGGTTGGGGGCTGAGGGCTGTAGGTTGGGGGCTGGGGACTGTAGGTTGGGGGCTGAGGGCTGTAGGTTGGGGGCTGAGGGCTGTAGGTTGGGGCTGAGGGCTGTAGGTTGGGGGCTGAGGGCTGTAGGTTGGGGGCTGAGGGCTGTAGGTTGGGGACTGAGGGCTGTAGGTTGGGGGTTGGGGACTGAGGGCTGTATGTTAGGGGCTGATGGCTGTAGGTTGGCTGAGGGCTGAGGGCTGTAGGTTGGGGGCTGAGGGTTAGGGGCTGAGGGCTGGGGGTTAGGGACTGAGGACTGGGGGCTGAGGGTTGGGGGCTGAGGGCTGGGGGTTGGGGGCTGAGGGCTGTAGGTTGGGGCTGAGGACTGGGGGCTGAGGGTTGGGGGCTGAAGGCTGAGGGGTTGGGGGCTGAGGGCTAGGGTTTGGGGCTGAGGGCTGTAGGTTGGGGGCTGAGGGTTGGGGGCTGAGGGCTGTAGTTTGGGGCTGAGGGCTGTAGGTTGGGGGCTGAGGGTTGGGGGCTGAGGGCTGTAGGTTGGGGGTTGGGGGCTGTAGGTTGGGGGTTGGGGGCTGTAGGTTGGGGGTTGGGGGCTGAGGGGGATTGTGCACAGCACAGAGAGAGAGAGAGTGTGTGAGCTAAGAGATCATACACTAAAGTCACTGACACACAGCTGCCCCGCACTGTCCCAGCTCTCAGCTCTCCCCAGACAGCAATCACTGACCCTCTACACAATCTCAGCTTCACAAATCCCATTAAACTATTAGTACAGAACACACACAGATCACCACAGACTGGGGCAGTGGGTCAATCAGTGCTTCACCACACAGCCAGAGGCTCTATACACTACACTGCCTGTGTGTGTGTGTGTGTGTGTGTGTGTGAGACTGTGTGTGTGTATTACACTGTGTGTGCTTTTGTGTCGTTGGTATATGACAGTATTATTGTGAGTGTTTATTGTGTGTGAGTGTCTTTATTGTAGATGTGAGTGTTTGTTAGATAGAGAGAGCCAGAAACCGAGAGATAATTTATTGTGATTGTAAGTATATTATTGGCAGTGCACTGTTAATAATTCTTGCAATTGATAATAGTTGGGAGGACGTCTCAAAGTACTTCCAGGATGTTACTGCTTATCCAGCTCGGACCACCCTACCCGTTAGTTAGCGCTTTGGCTGGCAGGGTTAACAGGAGTGAGTGGGATAACTCCCTGCCCCCAGTGACTGGTCTGCCCTTCCAGGTCCTGACCATGAGCCAGGCTGTGCTGTCCTGTAATCCCTCCCCCAAAAATATTAATTTGGTCACTCACTCCACGACTGTTTGCCGGACACTGCTGTGCGCAATTGGCTGCCGTGTTTCACCCACAAATATACAGTCAATTCACTTTACAGTATATTCTGTGAAGCGCTTTGAGAGGTCTCGAAGACATGATAAGGCGCTGTATCAAATGCAAGGATTATTATTATTATTATTATTATTATTATTATTATTATTATCAGCCTGCTCACCCTCTCCCAGGACCTTGTCAGGTCCCTGTGAAAGTTTGTGGCAATGCACCACAGTCCTAAACAAAGTCCTAAACGAAGCCGTTAGTGTCAGACACACAGCAAAGTGACAGTGATTACAGTGCCGCAGGTAAAATTGAGATAAGTTTCAGAAGAGCACATTTCTCAATGGGTTCTCTATATCCTGCAATAAGCTGTGTGAAGTGTTACCAAGCGATTCTCTGTCAGAGAGTAAGATAAGCAGTGGGGGGTCTGCAGAGGGACTGAGGGCTGAATAAACAGCAGCATTCAGGCTAATTGAGCAGAAGCATCTCCAGAGAATACACGCTGATGTAGTTGTTGTGATTGCGCCAATTTTCTGATTCTCAGCTAAATAGTGGTTTAAACCCACTGCCTCGCAAGCCAGAGGACCCAGGTTCTATTCCCGGGCAGGGGGGCGAACCCTCAGGCAAGTTTCCTTACTCCACACACACACACACACACCTCTGTTTATTTAGCAGTAAGTAGGAACCCGGTTGTTAATCAATGATGGATCGTTTTCCGGGGGTAATAATCCCCCCCAAAACATTTGGGTCACTCAAATCCCGACTGTTTGTGGGACACTGCAATGCGCAATTTGGCTGCCAAGTTTCGCCCACGGAATACAGTCAATTCACTTTACAATATATTCCATGAGATACCTCAACGACGTGATAAGGCGCTGTTTCAAATACAAGAATTATTATTATTAAGCACTTTGGGACATCCTCCTTGTGTAAATGGCACTATACTGAACGTAAGGAATCCTATTAATAATAATACAAAGAATAGTTACTGTAAAGCACTTTGAAACAATCTGACATTATAAGCATTGTGTCTCTCTCTGTCTCTCGCTGTGTTTCTCTCGTACTGTTGTGGGTGGAGCGGAGGACTCGGGGGACGAGGAGGAGGCCAGACCCGGTGGAACGAAGGCAATGGGAACTGTTTCGAGGAGAGAGGAGGTTAGAGAGGTCGGGGGGTGCAGAGGAGTGGAGGGATTTGAAGACAAGGGTGAGGATCTTGAAGTGGATCCTCTCCGGGACAGGCAGCCGGTGCAGTCTGGCCAGGACTGGGGGGATCGGGGAGCGGAGTTTGGTGCGGGTGAGAATGCGGGCGGTAGAGTTCTGGATGATTTGGATTTTATGGATGGTAGTGGATGGGAGACCGGTGAGGAGGACGTTAGAGTAGCCCAGCCGCAAGGTGACAAAGGCATGGACCAGGGTTTCAGCGGCTTTTGGGAGAGGTATTTGCGGAGACGGGCGATGCGTCGGAGGTAGAAGAAAGCGGTGCTGGTGAGGGACCGGATGTGGGGGACGAAGGACAATTGGGGCGCGAATGGGTTCGGAGAGTTTTAGGGGGAAGTCGGGTAGGTGGAGGAGGTGAGAGCCATGGGATTTGAGATGTTGACGAGAGCCAAAGAGAATGGCTTCCATCTTGTCGACCTTCTTTTGAAGGAAATTTGCGATCTGAGGTCTGAAAGGCAGGCTGACAGAACATCAGGGGACTGGGGATCACAAAGTGAGGTGGAAAAATAGAGTTGGGTGTTGTCCGTGTACATGTGGAAATGCACTTTCCCCTCCCACCCCAACAACAAACATCAAAAAAATAATAATTTGGTCACTTATTCGGTGCCAATCGCACCCACTCACTCAATCCACGATCGTAACGGAGAGGGTGGATGAAGGTAGCGCAGTTGATGTAAGTTATATGGATTTTCAAAAGGCGTTTGATAAAGTGCCACATAAGAGACTTGTAAGTAAGATAGAAGCCCCCGGTATTAAAGGGACAGTGGCAGTGGATACAGAACTGACTGGGAGACAGAAAGTAGTGGTGTTTCTCTGACAGGAGGAAGTGTGCAGTGGTGTCCCCCAGGGGTCAGTATTGGGACCACTGCTGTTTTTGATCTATATAAATGACCTGGACTTGGGTATAGGAAGAACAATTTCCAAGTTTGCAGATGATACTAAGATAGGAAAAGTAGTAAACAGTGAGGAGGATAGTAGCAGACTGCAAGAGGACATAGACAGACCGGGAAAATGGGCAGATGAAGTTTAAAGTCGAGAAATGCAAAGTGATTTATTTTGGTAGGAAGAATGAGGAGAGGCAATATAAGCCGATGGTACATTCTTAAAGGGGATGAAGGAACAGAGAGACCTGGGGTTCATATAAGTAAATTGTTGAAGGTGACAGGACAGGCAAATAAAGCTGTTAAAAAAGCATATGGGACATTAGGCTTTATAAATAGGGGCATAGAATACAACAGTCAGGAAGTTATGATGAACCTTTGTATAAAACACTGGTTAGGCCTCAGCTCGAGACTGTGTTCAGTTCTGGGCCCCACACTTTAGGAAGGATGTCAAGGCATTGGAGAGGGTGCAAAGGAGATTTACCAGAATGGTACCAGGAATGAGAGACTTCAGTTATAAGGAGAGACTAGAGAGGTTAGGATTATTCTCCTTGGAGCAGAGAAGGGAGACTTAACAACAACAACAACAACTTTGATTTATATCCACACCGGACGGCGTCTCAGAGAGCTTTGCAGTAACGGATCTCGGGGCTGAGCCAGGGGGAGGTGGGGGGGAATGGTGACCAAAGGCGCGGTCGAAAAGAAAGGTCTTCAGCAGAGTTCTGAGAATGGGAAGGGAGGGAGCGAGACGAAGGGAGTGAGGAAGGCAATGGTGAATTGACTTAATAGAAGTTTTCAAAATTATGAGGGGATTCGATAGGGTGAACAAGGAGAAACTATTCCCACTGGCGGGTGGGTCGGTAACCCGAAGACACCGAGTTAAAATAGCTGTCAAACAAGCAGAGGGGAGGTGAGGAGAAAGAGTTGGTGGGATCTTGAATGCATTGCCTGAAAGGCTGGTGGAAGCCGACTCGATAATAATAATAATAATAATCCTTGCATTTGATATAGCGCTTTTCACGTCTTCTCGACGTCTCAAAGTGCTTCACAGAATATGCTGTAAAGTAAATTGACTGTATATTTTGTGGGCGAAACGCAGCAGCCAATTGCGCACAGCAGCGTCCCCGCAAACAGCCATGGATTGAAGATGACCAATTTATTATTGTTTTTGTTTTTGGAGGGATTATTATTAGGCTTTTAAGAGAGAAGTAGATAATTATTTGGGGAGGACAAGTTTGCAGGGCTGCGGGGAGAGAGCGGGGGAGTGGGATTGATTTGGAAGCTCTTTTCAAAGAGCCGGCACTGACACGATGGGCCGAATGGCCTCCTTCTGTGTTGTATAATTCTATGATTCTATGTTTGTGGAACACTGCTGTGTGCAATTGGCTGCCACGTTTTACCTGCAAAATACTCAGTCAATTCACTTTACAGTATATCCTATGAAGCACTTTGAGACATCTCAATGACTTGATAAGCCGCTATATCAAATGTGAGGATTATTGATATCATTAGTGCTGGGAGCTGCTGCCTCGCAGAGAGCATTCGTTTAGTTAATTTTATTGGAGTCCTGTAACGTAGTGGATAGCACACTCGCCTTGCAAGCGAATGGACCCAGGTTCGAGTCTCGGGCGGGTTGGGGTGAAATCTCAGGCAAGTTTCCTTACTCCACATGCTTCTGTTTACCAGCAGTAAGTAGCAATCCGGTTGGTAGTCGATTGGCGGGTCACTTGTCACTTTCCGGGGGTAATAATCCCTTCAAAATAAATAATGTGGTCACTCAATCCATGTCTGTTTTTGGGACACTGCTGTGCGCAATTGGCTGCTGCGTTTCGCCCCCAAAATATTACACTTTGCAGTATATTTTGTGAAGCGCTTTGAGACGCCTCGAAGACGTGATAAGGCGCTATATCAAATACAAGGATTATTATTATTATACCGCACCCCCGACACACACACACACACAGCCCAAGCCTCTCCCAACATAGTTCAGTATTAATATTCACAGATAATTACCGTCCAAACTATTTTCCCCTCCTAATAATAATGGTTTAATATTTAGATTCCCTTCATAAAACCCGCACACACAAACTGTCCCATTTAGTTGTCAGACATAGGCAGTGGGTTGATGGAGGCTTTGATGTGCCTGTGGAGGTCAGGAGCTCAGTGAGGAGTCAGTGGCATTGCCTGAGCCCGCTACTTAAACTAATTGCTGCCACCGTTTAACCTTGTGTGTGATTTTGACAGCAAATTGGGCCCTTCAGCCTATTGATATGTAAACAGTGCTGCTCTTTCGCACCGCATTAATAGGCACCTCAATGTCTCCCCACTACCACAATCCCCGCTCCAAGCCTGTAACTCAGCCGATGCCAGCCCTCTCTCTCTCTCTCTCGCTCGCTCTCCCTGGCACATCGCAAAGGGCACACACACCAGCTCTCGGCACAAGTGGCTCCGTTTAGAGACATGATGTGACAGCCTGGCTCAGTCACTCAGTCCAGCTCCAGCTTCTCTCCTTGGCACCAAAACCCTCATAAAACGCTCCCCGCTGACTGTGCCCCTCCTCACAGTCCCCTTCCCCACATAGCCATCCACACAGTTGTGAAGTTCCTTCACAAACAAAAGGCGCTGTGCACTTGCGAGTCGCCGTGAAGCTCTTTAATCATAACAATCCTCACATTTGCAAGAGTTCCGTCTTATCACCTCGTCAAAACTTCTCAAAGCGCGTCACTTCACAGGATATCCCAAACCAACCTGTCCGTTCTTTCTGCTCGGCAGGCTCTGGGCTGCTCCATGTCCCACCACCCTGCCCGCTCCACGATCAACGGACGGGCCTTCAGCCCCTCTGCCCCCAACCTCTGGAACTCCATCCTACAGTCCTTCCGCCTCGCCCTCTCCCTCACCGCACATTTCAATACCCTCCTCTTCGACCGCGCCTTCGGTCATCCTCTTACCCCCTGCCCTCTCTGCCCTCCACCCCCCCTGATCGCGACCCCCAGCTTGGGCCCAAATCCCTGACTGTCCAGCGCCTTGAGATGTCCTCCCGACGTGTGACGGGCGCTGTGCAAGTGTCATTTGTTGTTGTTGTTGACTGTGTGTGATTTGGGGCGTGAGGGAGGTGCGCGCACACTGGGTGACAGGCGCTGTGTAATCGCGAGTCATCGCTGCTGGTCTGGGATAGGGACGGGAGTTGGGAAACACGCATGCTGCTCGGGATGAGCCCTAACATTCCCTGAGGTGGGCTGGAGGATCAGACTGCGTTCAGGAGAACGGATTCCCAACTTCCCAGGGAAGATTTGACCTCAGTCTCCCCTACCCACCCAACCCCCACCGCCCCCCCCCTCCTCTGGAAACCCGGAATATGTATTTAATAGCTTCTCTTTGACGAGCTGAAACATTTTGATGAGTTTTACCATAAAACATCAAACCCCTTTGTTTAGTGTCCAATCCCCAGAGTGGTTAGAGGCTGCTCTTCAAGGGTAATTGCTAAGCAGTAGCTAATAGCCTGTTTTACGGCTCGTATTACAAGGCTGACATTAATGGTGTGTGCTGAGCGGAGGGCCTGGCCTGTGTCACCCAGAGACGTAGCCATTTCATCTGTCGGACACGTCAAAAATATGCTTTGATTTGAATTTTTTTTATATAAAAAAATTCTTATTGACGTTTAGTATCTCAATCGATGGGGTGGCGCTCAACATCCTCAGCCAAGACAGCACTGTTTTTATAGTCCGGCAAAAACCCTGTGTACTTATTTTGCAGAGAAATAATAATAAAATAATAATAAATAATAATCCTTGCATTTGATATAGGGTGATAAGGCGCCATGCAAGGATTATTATTATCATATCACATCATTGAGACGTCTCGAAGCGCTTCACAGGATATACTGTAAGGTGGAGTGACTGTGTATTTTGTGGTCGCAACACAAAATTGTGCACCATAGTGTCCCGCAAACAGTCATGAATTGAGTGATCAAACCTATTGTTTTTGGAGGGATTATTACTCCTGGAAAGCGATCCGCCAATCGACTAACAATCAGGTTCTGACTTACTCCTGGGTAAACAGAGACGTAGTGGAGTAAGGAAACTTGCCTGAAGTTTCGACCCGTCCGGGAATCGAACCCGGGTCCTCTCGCTTGTGAGGCGAGTGCTCTAACCACTGAGCTACAGGACTCTCTAAATAACAGACGTAGCTAGGTGTCAGCCCAGCTCAGTCGCTCGCACACTTGCCTCTGAGTCACGAAGTATGGGTTCAAGCCCCAGGTTGGGGATTTTGAGGTCAGATTCCAGGTTGACCTTTCAAGGGGAGCACTGCATTGTCGGGGACTCCGTCCTTCAAAAGAGACGTTAAACTGAGCTCCCCCATCTATGCTCTGGTCAGGCGGATGTTAATAATCCCATGGCACATTCTTTCTCTCTCTCCCGCTATCCTGGCCAACAATCGGCCCACATAAAATCACTCATTCACTTCACGGCTGTTGAGTTCACCCACAAAACACACAGTCACGACACTTAATGTAACATCCCGTGAGGCGTTTGAGACGTCGAGACGGGCTGACAAGCTGTTACGTTAAATGCAAAGTTTATTATCATATTATAGAGAAGTATCAGATTATATGTAGATATATATTATACAATTTATTACATCAAATGAAAAGCGTTATCTTAAAGTTTAAGATCGCGCAACATTTTGTAAGATGTTTAAGTTCAGTCTCAGTTGGCAGTCAGTCATAGAACCATGGAATCGTAGAATTATACAGCACAGAAGGAGGCCATTGATTTCTAATTGTTCGTGTCTGTGCCGGCTCTTTGAAAATATCCATCCAAATCAATCCGACTCCTCCGCTCTCTCCCCATAGCCCTGCAAACTTATCCTCCCAAAATAATTATCTACATTTCGAAGAAGTGCCTTATCATGTCTTCGAGACATCTCAAAGTGCTTCGAGACGTCTCAAGAACATGCTAAGGCACTATATCAAATGCAAGGATTATTATTATTATGATGATTATTATTATCAAGGGATAATTGGAGTTGGGGGTACAGATCAGCCATGATTGTATTGAAGTATCGAATGACGGAACAGGCTCGAGGGGCTGAATGGGCTGTTCCTGTTCCTAATGTTCCTATGTTTCAAGCCCGGGCTGAGTGTGCGTGTGAGTGTGAGAGGTCAGCCTCAGACTGGTCTTGATGGAGACCCTTCGGTTCTCTACAGCTGATCAGGAGGAGGTCTCGGAGCGCTGCTGGAGGCTGGAGAAGGGGAGCCAGCGAGCTAAGAAGCCCTCCGCACAAGTCTGTGCCAAAGTCAATTCTGCTTCGCTTAATTGGCTGGTAATTGTTGCCACTAAGTATATAATTAGCTGGATCAATGTGCAGTCTAACTAATAAATTGCAGTGGTTACAAAGCCAGCACTCATCCACCCTGGCCAGACCACAGCTACCCCAATCCCTTACATCAGTTATCCCATCACAGCCAGCCAGGGAGCTCAGGGCAATTGGTCAGGCTCTCTGTGTTGGAGATGGGATCAGCCAGCAAGGACAGGGTGAACGGAAAGGGAGGAGAAGGTGGGGAGAGGGAAGGGGGAGAGGAAGAGGGGGGGAGTGTGGGAGGGGAGAGAGAGGGAGAGAAGGCGAGAGGGGAAGTGGGGGAGGGTAGAGAAAGGGGGAGAGGGGGGGAGAGAGGAGAGAGAGGGAAGTGGGGGAGAGGGGGTAGAAGGAGGGGGAGAGAGAGAATGACGGGGTGGGGGTTAAAGTATTTATTTATCTCTCTGCAGAAAACAATCTGTGGCGAATAATAAGAACTTTTTTTTGAATGCAGTTTAAAGATTGTTTTGTGTGTGTGTCCCTCCCAGTCTGGCTGGAGCTGGAGTTGGTGACCTGCCCCAGGGATCACTGCTGGAACGCTATTGTTATTCCATTTACCTTAATAATTCCGGAAGCAGCGAGTGGGGAACGGGGAAGGGAGGGGGGAGCGGGGGAGGGAGGAGGGTGAGTTGGCGGGAGCGGAGAGGACAGAGGAGAGCGGGTGAATGATTTCTAACTGTTCGACAGTACCAGATCGGGAGAATTTAATCGCAGAGAGGCCAACAGCTGCTGCTTAAACTCCACAACTTCAGCTGGTGGAATCATCGCTCATTGGGAAGGGACATCTGCTGAAACTGTGGACAGGAAGATGGTGGCAATATCACGCATATCACGCCGAGCTGTGTTGCCTACCAGGAATCTCACAGGGATTGTCCTGGTACCTGCCATCCACCAAGCGAGGGCTCAAACGCGGATTAGTTGGGATGTCGAATGACCAACTAGTGATTGTGGCAAGTTGGGTCTCTTTAGAGCTGGACTGGCTCCAAGGTGACATATTTGGCAACAGAATGTCGTGGTCTCCAGGCGGGTCCGCAGTATTCCAGGGCTCTGCTGATGACAACCACAGCCCGGCCTGGCTCATCAGCAGGACCTGGAAGGGCAGACCAATCACTGGGGGTAGGGAGTCAACCCACTCAGCTCCTGTTAACCCTGCAAGTCAAAGCTCTAATGGGTAGGGTGGTACTAGCTGGACAAGCAACGGGAAAGCTTTCTGACAGCGCTCTCGATGGCAAGTTATGTGGTTTTAGCTGGTTAGACTCCAGCAGTTACCCCAACGCACACTCTGGGGTCCCCCAAGTCTTGGGAGTGTGGGAATGTGACACTGTGTGGAATGGCGATTCCTGATTAAAACAAGGCTTTTCCTGGAAGGCCTCCGCAGATGTTTGGCTCTGTCGGTCCAAAGTAAACAGACCTGGAACTGCCTCACACCCACCCGCGGGCCCAGCGCTGGCCTCCCACTCAACATGTGACCCGCAGCCTAGGCTTCAGGTCAGGGTTAGAGACACAGTAAACCCTCCTCTACACTGTGCGTCCACACTCCCAGGTCAGGGTTAGAGACACAGTAAAGCTCCCTCCTACACCATGTTACGGAAGATGTGGCACTGAACATGGCAATGGACCATTATCTGCCATGAAAATGATGGCACTCACTCACACACACACCGATCGTCTGTACGTCCAAATACCGTTAAACATTTGTGCTGAATACAATTATGTACTTCTAAATACAATTATCATCATCCCTCCACATGCTTCAGTTGTTGGTCAGTGCACTGTAGAGGTGGTTGAAAAGGGGGTTGAAAGAGGGGTAACAGAACTTTGTGGACACCTGTACAATGCACAGCTCTAGCCCCTGGTTTAGGCTGTGTGTCTGACCAGACTGTGAACAGTGAGCCCATTGTGACTGTGAGCGACTCCCTATCCTCCACACATAATCTGCAATATCCACCGTTGACAAAAAAGCAATTAACTGCATTTTTTTAACCGGAGAATATCTTTTTTCGCGTGCCTTTGAGTGAGACAATCTGAACTCCACTCATATGTTGTGGCTCAGATTGGGAGTGAAATCCAAACATTCCCGCTTGGTTTGGGGATATTAATACTAATAATAATCCTTGCATTTGATATAGCGTCTTATCAGGTCTTCGAGACGTCTCAAAACGCTTTATTTTGTGGGCGAAACGCGGCAGCCAATTGCACACAGCAGCGTCCCGCAATCAATCGTGGATTGAGTGATCATATTATTTTTTACAATTTTTTTTAAGGGATTATTACCCCCAATCTGTCAATCAACTAACAACTGGGTTCCTACTCACTGCTGGCTAAACAGAGACGTGTGGCGTAACTTGCCCAATGTTTCGCCCTGCCCGGGAACCAAACCCAGGTCACTTGCGAGGTGAGTGCTCTAACCACTAAGCTACAGGACTCCATGAGATATGGAGGAGGGAGGGGGATGAGGGAAGGAGGGTGTAGTGGAGTATGTTTGTGGGGGATGGGGGGCGAGAGAGAGAGAGCATCTGTTTATACGGCTGAGCGAAGGTGGCTTTGGTTAGGCCCAAAAGCCTGCTCCTGCCAACAAAACGCTTTCAAGATCGAGAAAAATCAATAGAGAATTACACTTAAGCCTTATAATAATTACACTCATTAGGTGAAATCAGAGCGGCTGAGGGATGACTCTGGTTAAGGATTAAAACTTCCCGCTATACGCTCTTTGCTCTCAGCAAATCTCACATGGACTCAGTCAGTGACATTGGAATTTGGAAGTGACTGAGTTCACTTTAACTCGTTCATCGCCACTTTAGCCTCTTTGTTTTCTAAACCTCCTACTCTCTTCCCCTCATTCCTTAAAACTTATTTCGTCGACCCCGCCTGTGGTCACTCCCCCTTCCACCCTCCCACCCCTCATCAACCACCCTTCCTCCCTTCATGAAGTGCTCTGAGATGTCACCCCTACTGTGACAGGCGCTGTGTAAATGCACGTTGTTGTTTGAGGAGGTAATCTAGACTAGGGAGAGAGGGAGGGAGAAGGGTGAGAGGGAGAGATAGAGTGGGAGGGAGAGAGGGAGAAATGTGTGAGAGAGGGGGAGAGAGAGAGGGGGACAGACGGAATGAAGTAGAGGAGGGAGAGGGAGGGAGGGAAGGAGTGAGGGAGTGAGAAAGAGGGAGGGAGGGAGGGAATTGAGATTAGGAGAACAAGAAAGGTTAAGCACCTGATGTTATAAGATGAACGAGAGACCAGTGAGGGGAAACTTTTTGTGATGGACAGTAATTTGGTACTAAGGTTGGGGTTGAGGTTGGCACTGAGGTTGTGTTTGGGGCTGGTGTTAGGGTTGAGGTTAGGTTTGGGGTTGAGGTTGGGGCTGAGTTGGGGTTGAGCTCGGGTTGGAATTCAGGTTGGGGTGGAGGTTGTGGTTGGGGTTGCAGTTGGGTTTGGGCTTGTGTTTGGGGTTGGGATTGTGTTTGTGTTGGGATTGGGTTTGGGGTTTGGTTTGCGTTTGGGGTTGGGTTTGTGCTTGGGTTTGTGTTTGGAATTGTGTTTGGGGTTATGTTTGGCATTGTGTTTGAGTTTGGGACTGTGTTTGGGGCTGTGCTTGGGGTTATGCTTGGGGTTGTGTTTGGGATTGTGTTTGGGATTGGGGTTCTGTTTTTGAGTTTTGTTTGGGATTGTGTTTGGGGTTGGGTTTGGGGATGGGATTAGTTTTGGGGTTGTGGTTGTGTCTGTGGTTGGGTTTGGGGTTAGGTTTGGGGTTGTGGTTGTGTTTGAGGTTATGTTAGGGGTTGTGGTTGGGTTTGTGTTTGGGGTTGGGTTGAGGTTGGGTTTGACTTGGGTTTGGGGTTGTGTTTGGGGTTGTGTTTGGCATTGGGCTTGGGATTGTGTATGGGTTTGGGGTTGTGGTTGGGTTTGGGGTAATGGTTGTGGTTGAGGTTGGCTTTGGAGTTGGGGTTGAGGTTGGGGTTGGGTTTGTCGTTGGGGTTGGAGTTGGGGTTGAGTTTGAGATTGGAGTTGAGGTTGGCACTCAGGTTGCGTTTGGGGCTGGGGTTGGGCTTGAGGTTGGGTTTGGGGTTGGGGCTGAGGTTGGCGTTGAGTTTGAGTTTGGGGCTGCAGTGGGGTTGAGGTTGTGGTGGGGGTTGAATTTGGCGTTGGGGTTGAGTTCGGGTTGGGGTTTAGGTTTGGGGTGGAGGCTGAGGTTGTGGTTGGGCATATGGTTGAGGTTGGGGTTGAGGTTGGGTTTGAGGTTGAGGTTGGGTTTGAAGTTGAAGTTGGGATTGAAGTTGCGGTTGATGTTGGTGTTGAGGTTTCGGTTGCAGTTCGGGTTGAGATTGGGCTTGGTGATGGGGTTGGGGTTGCGTTTCAGTTTGGGGTAATGGTTGGGTTTGTGGTTGTTGTTGTTGTTTAGGTTGTGGTTGATTTTTGCGTTGAGGTTGGGTTTGGGGTTGAGGTTGCGGTTGAGTTTGGGGATGGGGTTGGGGTTGCGGTTGAGTTTTGGGTTGGGGTTGGGATGGGTTTGAGTTTGGGGTAATGGTTGGGGTTGAGGTTGGGGTTGAATTTGCACTTGAGTTTGGGGTTAGAGGTTGGGGTTGAATTCGGGGTTGGGGTTCAGGTTGGGGTTGGGTTGGAGTTGAGGTTGGGGTTGAGTTTGGGATTGGGGTTGAGGTTTGGGTTGGGTTTGGGCTTGGGGTTGGATTTGAACTTGGGTTGAGGTTGAGTTTGAGGTTGGAGTTGAGTTTGGGGTGGCAGTTGGTGTTGAGGTTGGGTGTTGAGGTTGGGGTTGTGGTTGGGGCAGGGGTTGTGTTTGATGTTGAGTTTGGGGTAATGGTTGGGGTTGGGTTGATGGTTGGGGCTGGAGTTGAGGTTGGGGTTGAAGTTCGCTTTGAGTTTGAGGTTGAGCTTGAGGCTGGGTTTGTGGTTGTGGTTGAGATTGGGGTAGTGGTTGGGGTTGGGTTTGTGGTTGAAGTTGGTGGTTGAGGTTGGGGTTGGCAGTTGTGTTGAGGTTGAGGTAATGGTTGATGTTGAGGTTGGGTTTGGAGTTGGGGTTGAGATTGGGGTAATGGTTGGGTTTGGGTTTATGGTTGGGGTTGGTGGTTGGTGTTGAGGTTGAGGTTGGGATTGCGGTTGGGGCTGGGGTAATGGTTGGGATTTGGTTTGCGGTTGGGCTTGAGGTTGAAGTTGGGGTTGGGGGTTTGTGTTAAGGTTGGGGTTGAGGTTGGGGTTGGAGGCGGGGTTGAATTTGGAGTTGAGTTAGGGTTTGAGGTTGGAGTTGAGGTTGGCATTGGGCTTGCGGTTGGGGCTGGGATTGTGTTTGAGGTTGAGGCTGGGGGTGGGGTTGGAGCTGTGTTTGGAATTGGAGTTGAGGTTGAGGTTAGGGCTGGGGTTGGGGTTGAGGTTGGAATTGGGGTTGGGGTTGGATTGGGGTTGAGTTTGTGCTGGGTTTGGGGTTGAGGTTGGCGTTGGGTTTGAGATTGAGGTTCCGGTTAAAGTTGGGGTTGGAGCTGAGGTTGGGCTTGAGGTTAGAGTTGAGATTGGGGTTGGGGTTGGGTTAGAGTTTCGGTTGGGGTTGGGTGTGAGGTTCGAGTTGGGGTCATGGTTGAGATTGGGTTTGGGTTGGGTTGGTGGTTGGGTTTGAAGTTGTGGTTGAGGTTGAGGTTGAAGTTGCTGTTGATGTTGGGGTTGAGGCTGGGGTAACGCTTGAGTTTGGGGAAATGGTTCAGGTTGGTGTTGAGTTTGGGGTTGAGTTTGGCGTTGGGGTTACAGTTGAGGTTGGCATTGGGCTTGCAGTTGGGGCTGGGTTTGTTATTGATGTTGAGGTTGGGTCTGGGATTGGGTTTGCGTTTGGGGTTGGGGTTGGGTTTGAGGTTGGGGTGAAGTTTGGGGTTGGAGTTAGTGCTGGATTTGGGATTGAGGTTGATCTTGGGTTGGGGTTTGGAGTTGAGGTTGGTGTTCAGGTTGGGGTTGAGATTGGGGCTGGGGTTGGAGTTGATGTTGGGGTTGAGGTTGGGTTTGAGTTTGAGGTTGGGTTTGTTGTTGGGGTTAAGGTTGGGTTCAGGTTAAGGTTGAGTTTGGGGTTGGGGATGGGGTTGCGTTTGAGTTTGGGGTAATGTTTGGGGTTGGGTTTCTGGTTGGGGTTGAGGTTGGGGCTGAAATTCGTGTTGGGGTTGAGATTGAGGTTGGAGTTGAAGTTGGGGTTGAGGTTGGGTTTGAGTTTAAGGTTCAGGTTGGGGTTGGGGATGGACTTCAGGGTGTGGTTGAGTTTAGGGTTAAGGTTCAGGTTGGGGTGGAGGTTGGGGGTTGAGTTTGGGGTTAGGGTTGAGGTTGATGTTGAAGTTGGGTTGGGGATGAGTTTTGGGTTGGGGTAATGTTTGGGGTTGGGTGTGTGGTTGAGGTTGGGATTTGTATTGAGGTTGGTGTTGCGTTTGGTGCTGGGGTTGGGATTGAAGTTGGGTTGAGGTTGTCGTTGAGGTTGGGGTTCAAATTGGAGTTGAGGTTGGAGTTGGGGTAATGGTTGGGGTTCGGGTAATGGTTGGGGTTTGTCTTTGTGTTTGTGATTGAGGTTGGGGATGGAATTGAGGTTGAGGTTGAAGCTGGGATTGATGTTGGGGTTACGTTTGTGTTGGGGTTGAGTTTGGGTTGAATTTGGGGTTGAGGTTCGGGTTGGGGTTCTGGTTGAGATTGGGTTCGAGTTGGGTTTGAGGTTGGGGTTGAGGTTAGGTGTGAGGTTGGGGTTGAGGTTGGGGTTGTAATTAGAGTTGTAGTTGAGATTGGGGTTGGAGTTGAAGTTGGGTTTGAGATTGGGGTTGATATCGAGATTGGGTTTGAGATGAGGTTAGGTTTTTGGTTGAAATTGGGGTTGAGGTTGGGGTTGGGTTTGAGGTTGAGTTGGGTTTGCAGTTAAAGTTGGGGTTGAGGTTGGGGTTGAGGTTGCAGTTGGGTTTGAAGTTCGGTTTGGGTTTGAGGCTGGGATTGGGTTTGGGGTTGTGGTTGAGTTTGGGGTAATGGTTGGGGTTAGGTTTGTGGTTGGAGTTGGAGTTCGAGTTGGGGTTGTGGTTGAGGTTGGGGCTGGGGGTGAATTTGGGGTTGGGGTTGAGATTGGGGTTGGAGTTGAAGTTGGGGTTGAGATTGGGTTTGAGCTTGGGGATGGGGTTGTGGTTGGGGATGGGATTGTGGTTGTGGTTGAGTTTTGGTTTGGTTGCGGTTGAGATTGGGGTTGATGTTGGGTTGAGGTTGAGTTTGGGGTTGGGATTGTGTTTGAGATTGGGGTAATGATTGGGGTTGGGGTTGAGGTTGGGTTTGAGGCTGGGTTTGGTTTTGGGGTTGTAGTTGAGTTTGGGGTAATGGTAATGGTTGGGGTTGGGGTTAGGGTTGGAGTTGGGGTTGTGGTTGAGGTTGGGGCTGGGGGTGAGTTTGGGGTTGAGGTTGAGATTGGGGTTGATGTTGAGGTTGGGTTTGAGTTGAGGTTCAGGTTAGGTTTTCGGTTGAAATTGGGGTTGAGGTCAAGGTTGACTTTGAGTTTGGGGTTGGGGATGGGGTTCGGGTTGCGTTTGAGTTTGGGGTAATGGTTGGGGTTGGGGTTGAGGTTGGGGTTAGGGTTGAAGTTCGGTTTGAGTTTGAGGTTGTGTTTGAGGCTGGGTTTGGGTTTGTGGTTGTGGTTGAGTTTCGGGTAATGGTTGGGGTTGGGTTTGTGATTGGGTTTGGGGTTGGAATTGGGGTTGGAATTGGTTGAGGTTAAGGTTGTGGTTAAGGTTGCGGCTGGGTTTGAGTTTGAAGTTGGGGTTGAAGTTGGGATTGAGTTTGCGATTGCTGTTGAGGTTGGGGTTGGGTTTGAGGTTGGGGTTGGAGTTGGGGTTGGAGTTGTGGTTGAGGTTAGGGTTGCGGTTAAGGTTGGGGCTCGGTTTGAGATCTGGATTGAGGGTGGGGTTGAATTTGGGGTTGAAATTGGGGTTAGGTTTGAGGTTGAGTTGGAGTTGGGGTTGGAGTTGAAGTTTGCATTGGGCATTTGGTTGGGGCTGGTGTTGCGGTTGGGGTTGAGGTTGGGGCTGGTGTTGGTGTGTTGAGGTTGGTTTCGGTTTGGGGTTGTGTATGGGGTTGAGGTTTGGGTTTGGGGCTGGAGTTGGGGTTGTGGTTGGAGTTGAAGTTGAGGTTGGGTCTTCTGTTGGCGTTGGGCTTGGGGTTGAGGTTGGGCGTGGGATTGAGGTTGGGTTTGGTTTTGGGGCTGGGATTGTAGTTAGACTTGAGGTTGAGGTTGAAGCTGGGGTTGAGGTTGGGGTTGAGTTTGTGTTGGGTTTAGGGTTGAGGTTATGTTTGAAGTTGAGGTTTGGGTTAATGTTGGTGTTGGGCTTGAGGTTGGGGTTGAGGTTGGTTTGGGGTTGAGATTGGAGTTGGGTGTTGACTTTGGGTTTCAGCTTGGGTTGGGGTTAGGTTTGAGGTTGGGGTTGAGGTTGGGGTTGAGGTTGGGGTTGGGGTTGAGGTTGAGGTTGTGGTTCAGGTTGGTGTTGAAATTGGAGTTCAGGTTGGGGTTGAGTTTGAGATATGGGTTGAGTTTGGGGTTGGTGATGGGGATGGTGTTGCAGTTGAGTTTGAGATAATGGTTAGGGTTGGGCTTTTGTGGTTGGTGTTGGGATTGAGCTTGTTGTTGAGGTTAGAGTTCAGGGTGCCTTTGAGGTTAGCGTTGGGCTTGCGGTTGGGGATGGGGTTGTGTTTGAGGTTGAGGTTGGGATTGGGGTTGGTTTTGAGATTGAGGTTAATTTTGGGGTTGGGGCTAGGGTTGGGGTTGGATTTGATGTTAGGTTGGGGTTGGAATTGTAGTTGGGGTTGAGTTTGGGGTTGGGTTGCGGTTGAGGTTCGGGTTGAGGTTGGGTTGGGGTTGGAGTTGGGTTTGAGGTTGGGTTGGGATTGGAGTTGAAGTTGGGGTTGATGTTGGGATTGATGTTGGGGCTGAGTTTGAGTTGAGGTTGAGTTTGGGAATGCGGATGAGGTTGGGTTTGGGATTGGGGTTGCGTGTTTGAGTTTGGGGTAATGGTTGGGTTTGTGGTTGGGGTTGGAGTTGATGTTGAGATTGGATTTGGAGTTAGGGTTGAAGTTGGGTGATTGTTGGGGTTGGTTTGTGCTTGGGGTTGTAGTTGGGGTTGGGATTATTGTTGAGGTTGATGGTTGAGGTTGCGGTTGAGGTTGCGGTTGAGGTTGAGGTTGGCATTGAGGTTGCTTTTGGAGCTGGGGTTGGTGTTGAGGTTGAGTTGGGGTTGAGGTTGGGTTTGCGTTGGGGTTTGAGTAGGGGTGGGTTGGGCTTGAGGTTGAAGTTGGGGTTGGAGTGGGGGTTGAGATTGGGGTGGGGTTGGGGTTGAGTTTGGTTGGGGTTGCATTTGTGTTTGAGTTTGGGGTTAATGTTCAAGTTGGGGTGGAAGTTGGAGTTGTGGTTGGGGTTAGGTATGGGGGTTGAGGTTGGGGTTGGGATTGAAGTTGGGTTGCTGTTGGGAATGAGATTGGAGTTTGGGTAATGGCTGGGTTTGTGCTTGTGGTTGAAGTTGGGTTTGGTATTGAGGTTGGGGTTACAGTTGATGCTGGGGTTGATGTTGAAGTTGGGTTGGAGCTTGAGGTTGGGGTTGGAGTGGGATTTGTGGTTGAGATTGGGGTTGAGGTTGCGGTTGAGATTGGGTTTGGGGTAATGGTTGGGTTGGGTTTGTGTTTGGTTTTGTGGTTGAGGTTGGGGTTGGGATTGAGGTTATGGTTGGGGATGGGATGAGGTTTATGGTTGGGTTTAGTTTGGGGTTGAGGTTGGGGTTGCTGTTGAGTTTTTGGTAATGGTTGGGTTTGGACTTGGGGTTGAGGTTGCGGTAATGGCTGGGTTTGTGGTTGGGGTTGGAGTTGGGGTTGAGTTGAGGTTGGAGTTGGGGGTTGGTGTTGAGGTTGAGATTGAGTTTGGGGTTGAGGTTGGAGTTGAAGTTGTGCTTGAGGTTGGCATTGGGGTTGAGGTTTGGGTTGAGGTTTGGGTTGAGGTTGGAGTTGAGGTTGGAGTTTGGTTTCGGTTTGGGCCTGGGGTTTGCGGTTGGAGTTGAGGTTGAGGTTAAGGCTGGGTTTGGGTTTGGGGTTGAGGCTGGGATTGGGTTTGACGTTGGCGTTGGGTTTGAGGTTGGGTTTGGGCTTGGGGTTGAGTTTGGGGCTCGGTTTGGGTTCAGGTTGGGGTTGAGGTTGGGGTTGGATTTGAGCTTGGGTTGGGGTTGGGTTTGAGTTTGGATTGGGGTTGGAGTTGAGGTTGTGGTTGAGATTCGGGTTGAGATTGGGGCTGGGGCTGGGGTTTGAGTTGAGGTTGAGTTTTGGGGCTGGGGTTGTGGTTGGAGTTGGGATTGGGGCTGAGATTGAGGTTGGGGTTGGGGTTGAGGTTGGGTTTGGGGTTGAGGTTGGGTTTGGGTTGAGGTTGGGTTTGAGTTTGGGTTGGGGTTTGTGTTAGGATTGAGGTTGGGATTCGGGTTGAGGTTGGGGTTGGGTTTGAGCTTGGGTTGGGGTTGAGGTTGGGTTGAGGTTGGGGTTGGGTTTGAGATTGGGGTTGGAAATGGGATTGAGTTTGGTGTAATGGTTGTTGTTGGGTTTGTGGTTGGGGTTGGAGTTGAGCTTGGGGTTGGTGGTTGCGTTGAGGTTGGGATTGAGCTTGGAGTTGGAGGTGGGGTTGAGTTTGGGGGTTGGAGGTGGGTTAAGTTTGGGGTTGAGTTTGGGGCTGGTGTTGGTGTTGAGGTTAGGATTGAGGTTCGGGTTCATTTTGGGTTGGAGATTGGGGTTCATGTTGGGATTGAGGTTGGAGTTGGGGTTTGTGTTCGTTGTTGGGGTTGGGTTGGGGTTTGGGGTTGTGTTAGGGGTTGGGGTTGTGTTTGGGGTTGGGGTTGTGTTTGGGGTTGGGTTGTGTTGGGGTTGTGTTGGGTTGGGGTTGTGTTGGGTTGTGTTGGGTTGGGTTGGGGTTGGGGTTGTGTTGGGTTGGGTTGGGGTTGTGTTGGGTTGGGGTTGTGTTGGGTTGGGTTGGGGTTGTGTTGGGGTTGGGGTTGTGTTGGGTTGGGTTGTGTTGGGGTTGGGGTTGTGTTGGGTTGTGTTGGGTTGGGTGGTGTTGGGTTGGGGTTGTGTTGGGTTGTGTTGGGGTTGTGTTTGGGGTTGGGGTTGTGTTTGGGGTTGGGGTTGTGTTTGGGGTTGGGGTTGTGTTAGGGGTTGGGGTTGTGTTTGGGGTTGGGGTTGTGTTTGGGGTTGGAGTTGTGTTCGGGGTTGTGTTGCTGAGTGGGGTACGGAGACTCGCCGCTTTAATCATCAAGAATAGACAGGAGGAGAGAATTGTGGGCAGATCCTAAACCTCACCAGTAAATCAGCCCTTTAATATGTTGTCTTTGGCTCATAGTGTTGTTAAAGACTGATTTAATCGTCTACAATAAAATAAAGTGTTTTTGAATGGAATCCAACTGTACTGCCGGACTCAGTAGGACAAAGTACTGGCTTTCAACAACAACACATGACATTTACACGGCGCCTTTCACATTGGGAGGACATCCCAAGGCGCTGGACAGTCAGGGATTTGGACCTGAGCTGGCGTTTGGGATCAGGAGGGAGTGGAGGGCAGGGAAGATAGGGGGGTAGGAGAGTGACCGAAGGTCCAGTCGAAGAGGAGGATCTTGAGATGGGCCTTGAAGGGGACAAGGGAGGGCAGCGAGATGAATGGGCTCTGGGATGGAGTTCCAGAGAGTGAAGGGCTCAACCGTTGATGGTGGGATGGACCGGGCGGGGGGGGGGGGGGGACATGGAGGAGACCGGAGCCCGCTGAGGCGGACCCATGTGAGGCAGTGAGAGTGAGGCCCAGCAGTTCTGATCTAGGAAGCTATAACTAAGGCCCGGTAACTAAGAAGTTGTAACTAGAGTACACCGAGAGGCCCCTGTAATACATGGGCAAAGCAAGAGAGAGTCTGAGTTCGTTGGTTCTCTCTTCAAATAAAGCCCTCTTCCTGTGTAACTCTGACAGGATCAGGGAAGAATTTTCTGTGACTAATTAACTTAATGCTTCCCACAGAAACAAATGCTGGTTGGTCAACGCTCGGCTGGAGTCCTTCACAGTATTATATATGGACAGATTATAGACTTGAGCGAGAGAGAGTGGGTGGAGGGGGCGGTGGGGCTGGGGATTGCGGGCGGGGAGAGAGAGAGGGAGAGGAAGAGAGAGAGAGAGAGAGCAGGGAGAATAACTTGGAGATGGATTTAGCTTAATTTCCTTCCAATTAGAGGAAGGGAAGATTTATGTCACAGCCCTCAAATCCATCCTGTTTCATTTATTAAATCAATGGTGAAATCCCCCAACCACTGTTACCAATTCTCTTCCTCCAGATACAGTTACATTGTCTACAGTTCGCCTGACATGCGTACTCTATTAATATATTAGCTGCTACGTGGAATTAAATCTCATTCCCCCCCCCCTTTCCTCCTCCCTCCCTCCCTCCCTCCCTCCCCTCCTCTTAAAGCTAACAGTTGTGATAAAGAGACTCTTTCTCTGGATGTGGCCCACACATTACCGCTATTTTGTTCGGCCTTCAACCCCTCTCCTCATCCCCTCGCCCTCCTTCCCACTTCTCCCCCAAAGTTGACTGAACCACTAAGTGGTAGTCCTTCATGCCCACCGGTCTGACCTGCTCAGCCCCCCACGCTACCATCTGCTGCCTCTCTCTTGCTTTGCCCATGCATTACAGGGCCTCTCGGTGTACTAAAGATCTTCCTTTTTATTCGTGCTTAAGGTCCGGGGGTCGCTCAGCACCGGTCAACAGCTGGAGCATGTGGGTGTGAGAGAGGGGGGGCAGTCTGGTGTGTGTGTGTGCATAGGCAGATATGTCATACACGCATTCGTCACCTCGAGGCTCTACTATGGAAACTCCCTCCTTCTCGGCCTCCCCAACTCTTCCCTCCAAACGCTGCAGATCATCCAGATTTGCCCTCACTTTCAAAGCCCTCCACGGCCTTGCCCCCTCCTGCATCTCTGACCTGCTGGCCCCTTATCAACCTGTCCGCTCCCTCCGCTCAGCAGGCTCCGACCTGCTCCAGGTCTCTGGCCCGACCCGACCTACCATCGGCGGCCGGGCTTTCAGCCTCTCTGCCCACTCCATTCCACAACCCTTTCGCCTCGCTCCCTCTCTTACCTCCTTCAAGGCACGACTCAAGTCCCTCCTTTTTGACCGTGCCTTCAGCTGCCCTCCCTCTGCCCTCCCTCATCCCAACCCTGCCACGCTCGGGTTCCCGCTCCCCGACTGTTCAGCGCCTTGGGACATCCTCCCGACGTGAAAGGCTTTCAAATGTAATTTTGTTGTTGTTGTTGTATGCTTGCAATGGGGGAGTTTATATGTGGAGGTGGAATAGGGTTTGGGAGTGTATATGGGGTAGTGGGGAGAGATGGATGTGCATAGATATGGGCGATGGTTGTGTGTGGGTATACTTGTGCATGTGGGTCTGTGTGTGGGGGGAGTTGGTGTGCGTATCTGTGCGTGTATGTGTTGTGTGCATATGTGCGTTCGGGGTGTGTGTGGGGGCTTGAGGAGGGTGTGTATTTGTGTATGTGGGGGCATAGGTGGAGGGAGTGCGTGTGTGTATGTGAGGGTGGGGAGGAGTGTATGCGCGTGTGTTTTTTGGGGGGTAGGGTGGGACTGTGTGGGGGGGTGAGTGGTGGGGGACGGAGGAGGAGAAACTTAGAGTGTGTGAAAGTCACTGTATGACTTTCAGTGGCAGTGACTGAGACCTCCCCTCCCCCACTGCCCGTCTCGTGCTATTCCACCCCCCCACCCCCCAGAGACTCCTCTATCCCCAGCCCTGGGGGGAAGGGGGGGTGGAGGGAATGTCAGGCTGATCCCCCCACCACCCCCCTCGCAGTTGGCAGACTTTTATGAAGTGTTTGTATCCAGGCCAAATCGCAGAGTCGAGGGGCTGTCAGTTGTCCCCCACCCCCATTCCCCCCCCCGTGAGAATTCCTCCCAGCTTGTCTACAGCTTCCCCCCCGGGGAGCCTGGCTAAGGCTTTCCTTCACGGGGGGGGGGGGAGGGAGGGGGCTTCCACAGGCCCTGAAACAACTAATCTACAGCCAATCTCCTCGGCCTAGCACTGCCCCCTCTTCCTAGTCAGCCATATTAATAATCATAATAATAATAATAATAATCCTTGCATTCGATATAGCACCTTATCATGTCATTGAGTCGTCCAAAGTACTTTTTGGGGGGCAAAACGCGGCAGCCAATTGCGCACAGCGGTGTCCCACAAACAGTCGTGGATTGAGTGACCGAATTATTATTTTTATAATAATGTCTCACGGTCTCACCTCCGGGTCAGGAGATTGCAAATTAGGGGCCTTTGATCTCACAGTCTCGGCTGATTCTCCAGTGTAGTGTTGAGGGTGGAGTGAATGGGAAACTTTGAGGAAAAAGCAGGGTGTAGTGACTGTTTTCTGTAAGCGAACATGGCAGGAAGCAGCTGGGGAGGATTGCCGGCCCACGAACCTGGAGGAACTCCCTCCTCGCTTCCAATTCTGTCGCAAGAGCGTTGACGCCCAATTTAAATGGCAGACACAACCTCGTTTTAATGTCTCATCTCATCCAAAAGATAGGGGATTGGGGTTAGGGTAGAGAGCTCCAGTGGGGGAGCGAGCCCCAGCACAGACACGATGGGGGGAGAGAGAGAGAGCAGGGAACGGGGTTAGAGTGGAGATCTCCAGTGGGGGAGCGAGCCCCAGCACAGACACGATGGGGGGAGAGAGAGAGAGAGCAGGGAACGGGGTTAGAGTGGAGATCTCCAGTGGGGGAGCGAGCCCAGCACAGACACGATGGGGGAGAGAGAGAGAGAGCAGGGAACGGGGTTAGAGTGGAGATCTCCAGTGGGGGAGCGAACCCCAGCACAGACACGATGGGGAGAGAGAGAGAGCAGGGAACGGGGGAAACACAGAACAGGGAACACAGAATGCCGGTGAAGGGTTTACGCTGAGCCGGTAAACATCCTAAGTAGCCACGCCACATTTGGGAATCACACATTAGAAAGAACAATAATACAATAATAATCTTTACATTCGATACACCGGCCCGTCTCAAAGCCCTGTTTTTTTGGTGGACGAACGCAGCTGCCATTTGCACGCAGCAACATACCACAAACAGCCGTGAAGTGAGCGATCAATTTTATCCAGGAGATTGTCCGGCCAGGACAAAGGGAGAGAGAGTCCTGGCCAACAATTCCCTTCTCTTTTCGAGTGGTGCCGAGGGAGATCTTTAAATGTCTGCCTAAACAGGGCCACAGATGGGGAACTTGGTTTAACTTTTTTTTTGTTGTTGTTTTTCATCAGCCAGGTATCCAAACCAAGCTGCGAATTCCATGCATCCCACCTACACGTGGAAATCCCAGTGATAGTTTGTTGGGATGGAATGCACTCTCTCTCTCTCTCTCTCTCTCTCTCTCCCTGGAGGGACTCATCCTGTTTACTTAATTTGTGGTGTTCTGTAGTTTATTGGTTCGAGCACTAGCCTCACAAGCGAGAGGAAACCTGGGTTCGATTCCCGTAAGGCGAAACCACTGGGCCAGTTTCCTTCCTCCACATATGCCTCTGTTTACCGAGCCGTAAGTAGAAACCCGGTTCTTAGTCGATTGGCGGATAATAATCCCTCAAATTTAAAAAACACAGTAATAATAATTTAGTTATTCAATCCACGACTGGTTTTGCGGGACACTGCTGTGCGCAATTGGCTTCTGTGTTTCGTCCACAAAATATACAGTCAATTCACTTTACAGTACATTCTGTGAAGCGCTTCGAGATGTCTTCAAGACGTGATAAGGCGCTGTATCTGATATAACTTCGGGAACCGCAGAGTGTGCGTTGGGGTAACTGCTGGAGTCTAACCAGCTGAAACTGCATAGCTTGCCATTGAGAAGCTTTCCGGCGTTTGTCCATCCAAGGGCACTCTACATGTTAGGAGTGAGTGTGTGAGTGAGTGAGTGTGAATGAGTGAGTGTGAGTGTGAGTGAGTGAGTGAGTGTGTGAATGAGTGAGTGTGAGTGAGTAAGTGAGTGAGTGTGAATGAGTGTGTGAGTGTGTGTGAGTGAATGTGTGAGTGAGTGTGTGAGTGAGTGAGTGTGAGAGTGAGTGTGAGTGTGAGAGTGAGTGAGTGTGTGTGAGTGTGAGAGTGAGTGAGTGAGTGTGTGTGAGTGTGTGAGTGAGTGTGTGTGAGTGTGAGAGTGAGTGAGTGTGTGTGAGTGAGTGTGAGTGAGTGTGTGTGAGTGAGTGAGTGAGTGAGTGTGTGAGTGAGAGTGTGTGAGTGTGAGAGTGAGTGAGTGTGTGTGAGTGTGAGAGTGAGTGAGTGTGAGTGAGTGTGTGAGTGAGTGAGTGAGTGAGTGAGTGAGTGTGTGTGAGTGAGTGTGAGTGAGTGAGTGTGTGAGTGAGTGTGTGTGTGAGTGAGTGTGTGTGTGAGAGTGAGTGAGTGTGTGTGAGTGAGTGAGTGTGTGTGTGAGAGTGAGTGTGAGTGTGTGTGAGTGTGTGAGTGTGTGTGAGTGTGAGAGTGAGTGTGTGTGAGTGTGAGAGTGAGTGAGTGAGTGTGAGAGTGAGTGAGTGTGTGAGAGTGAGTGAGTGAGTGTGTGAGTGAGTGAGTGTGTGTGTGAGAGTGAGTGAGTGAGTGTGAGTAGTGAGTGAGTGAGTGAGTGAGTGAGTGAGTGTGTGAGTGTGAGAGTGAGTGAGTGTGAGTGAGTGAGAGTGTAGTGAGTGTGTGTGAGAGTGAGTGAGAGTGAGTGTGTGTGAGTGTGAGAGTGAGTGTGTGTGAGTGAGTGTGAGTGTGTGTGAGAGTGAGTGTGAGTGAGTGTGAGTGAGTGAGTGTGAGTTGGGGGTCTGGTCACTGGAGCAGTGACGTGGACACTGTATATAACGGTGTGGGAGGCGCTGAGTGAGTGAGGGGGTGTGTGTGGGGGTGTGTGGGGGTGTGTGTGTGGGTGTGTGTCTCTCTGTGTGTCTCAGGCACTGGCTGGGGGTGTGTGGGGGGGGTGTGTGTCTCAGGCACTGGCTGGGGGTGTGTGTGTGTGTGTGTGTGGGTGTGTAGGTGTGTGTGTGTGGGTGTGTGTAGGTGTGTGTGTAGGTGTGTGGGGGTGTGTGTGTGGGTGTGTAGGTGTGTGTGTGTGGGGGTGTGTGTGTGTGGGTGTGTGTGTGTGTGTGTAGGTGTGTGGGGGGGGGTGGGTGTGTGTGGGGGTAGGTGTGTGGGTGTAGGTGTGTGGGTGTGGGTGTGTGTGGGGGTGTGTGTGTGTGGGTGTGTGTGTGTGTAGGTGTGTGTGGGGGTGGGTGTGTGTGTGTGTGTGTGGGTGTGTAGGTGTGTGTGTGTGGGGGTGTGTGTGTGTGGGGTGTGTAGGTGTGTGTGTGGGGGTGTGGGTGTGTGGGTGTGTAGGTGTGTGTGGCTGTGTGTGTGTGTGTGTAGGTGTGTGTGTGTGTGGGTGTGTGTGTGTGTAGGTGTGTGTGGGGGTGTGTGTGTGTGTGTGTGTGTGGGGTGTGTAGGTGTGTGTGTGTGTGGGTGTGTGTGTGTGGGGTGTGTAGGTGTGTGTGTGTGTGTGTAGGTGTGTGTGTGTCTCTCTGTGTGTCTCTCTGTGTGTCTCAGTTATGCTGTGGTGGTGTTTGGGAACAGTCAGATTTGGTGATAATTTCTCCCTTTTCGGCGCTGTTTTCTGTTTCCTCTTTTTCCACAAAAAAGAAACTCGTTTTGGGGGTTTTTAAGGAGATTCGGCGACTGCACAGAAACCTTTACTTTATTGCCGTCAGTGTGTGAGTATCCGTGTGTCAGTGTGAGTGTGTGTGTGAGTATCTGTGTGTGAGTGTGTGTGTATCTGTGTGTGAGTATCTGTGAGTGTGAGTATCTGTGAGTGTGTGAGTATCTGTGAGTGTGTGAGTATCTGTGTGTGAGTGTGTGTGTGTGAGTATCTGTGAGTGTGTGAGTATCTGTGTGTGAGTGTGTGTGTGTGAGTATCTGTGTGTGAGTGTGTGTGTGAGTATCTGTGTGTGAGTATCTCTGTGTGTGTGAGTATCTGTGAGTGTGTGAGTATCTGTGAGTGTGTGAGTATCTGTGCGTGTGAGTGTGTGTGTGAGTATCTGTGTGTGAGTCTGTGTGTGAGTATCTCTGTGTGTGTGAGTATCTCTGTGTGTGTGAGTATCTGTGTGTGTGAGTGTGTGTGTGAGTATCTGTGTGTGTGAGTGTGTGAGTATCTGTGTGTGTGTGAGTATCTGTGTGTGTGTGAGTATCTGTGAGTGTGTGAGTATCTGTGTGTGTGTGTGTGAGTATCTGTGTGTGTGTGAGTATCTGTGAGTGTGTGAGTATCTGTGTGTGTGAGTGTGTGTGTGAGTATCTGTGAGTGTGTGAGTATCTGTGTGTGTGAGTGTGTGTGTGAGTATCTGTGTGTGTGTGAGTATCTGTGTGTGTGTGTGAGTATCTGTGTGTGTGAGTGTGTGTGTGAGTATCTGTGAGTGTGTGAGTATCTGTGTGTGTGTGAGTGTGTGTGTGTGTAACTTTGAATGTGGAACTGAGTGAATGTAACTAAGTGACTGTAACTGTGAGTGTAAGCGAGTGTGTGTGTGTGTGTGAGTGTGTGCATGTGTAAGGGTGAGTGAGCGTTTAACTGAGTGAGTGTGCCCTGTACAAGTGTGTGTGTGAGTGAGCGTACTCTGTGTGTGTGTGTGTGTGAAAGTGAGTGTGTGAGTGAGTGTGTAAGGACTGTGCCCTGTGTGAGTGAGTGTGAGCTTGCCCTGTGTGTGAGTGAGGGTAAGTGAGTGTGCGCTGTGTGTGAGTGTGTAAGTGAGTGTGCCCGGTGTGTGAGTGTGAGTGTGTAAGTGAGCGTGCCCGGTGTGTGTGTGTGTGTAAGTGAGTGTGCCCGGTGTGTGTGTGTGAGTGTGTGTAAGTGAGTGTGCCCGGTGTGTGTGAGTGTGTGTGAGTGTGTAAGTGAGTGTGCCCGGTGTGTGTGTGTGTGTGTGAGTGTGTCCGGTGTGTGTGTGTGAGTGTGTGTGAGTGTGCCCGGTGTGTGTGAGTGTGTGTGAGTGTGCCCGGTGTGTGTGAGTGTGTGTGAGTGTGCCCGGTGTGTGTGAGTGTGTGTGAGTGTGTAAGTGAGTGTGCCCGGGTGTGATGCGGGCCGGCATGTTCAGCATTGAGAGCATCCTGTCGGGAGGACGAGGTGAGGGGAAGGAGTCAGTGAGCGCGGCAGCCCCGGGGCTGAGCGGCAGTAGCTCCCATTGCCTGGCTCTGTACCCGCCGCCCGCGGCCCCGACACATGCCAGGCTCGGCTACCCCTGCTACTACCTGCCCGGCACCAGCCTGGCACCATGTGCCGCCCTGCCCGCCTGCCAGCGCCTGGCACAGACCTGCTCCTGCATCCCGTCAGGTAAGCTACTGCCACCCACTGCCTCACACTGCCGGTCATTGCCAGTAACCTACTGCCAGCATCTCACCCAGCACTGCCCCAGCATCCTCACAGTTAAGCTCTTGCCACTCACTGCCACTCACAGCCAAGTGCCCGGGTCGCTCAGACAGTGAGAGAGGCCGGAGCCGCCTGGCACCTGTCAGCCTGGCACCCCAGACACTGCCACTCAACCCCACTCACTGCCAGCCTGTTACACCCCTACCCACTGCCACTCACTGCCAGCCTGTTGCACCCCCACCCACTGCCACTCACTGCCAGCCTGTTGCACCCCTACCCACTGCCACTCACTGCCAGCCTGTTGCACCCCCACCCACTGCCACTCACTGCCAGCCTGTTGCACCCCCACCCACTGCCACTCACTGCCAGCCTGTTGCACCCTCACCCACTGCCACTCACTGCCAGCCTGTTGCACCCCCACCCACTGCCACTCACTGCCAGCCTGTTGCACCCCCACCCAGTGCAGTTGTCACAGGGACAGGCAGTGACCCTCTACCCCTGAGCCAGGTGTGTGGTAACTGGCATCTTGCCGTCCCCCCCCTCTCTCTCTCCCTGTATTACTGTCTCTCAGTTTATTCTCTCTTTCCATTTCTTCCTCTTTTATCACTTTTTAGCTCTCATTTTTATCCCCTTTTTTCCCCCTCTCTCTCTCTCTCTCTCTTTATTACTTTCCAGCTATCTTTTCCTCTCCTTTATTCTCTTTTTTCTTATTTCTTTTCCTGCATCGTTTTTTTTTTCTCTCTTATCTTTCTATTTTCCTCTCCTTTTTCTCTGTCTGCACCTTTTTCCCAGTTTCTTTCTGTTTGTTTTCTTTCTTTCTAAATCCATTTTATCTCTCTTTCTCTCTCTCTCTCTCTCTCTCTCTCTCTCTCTCTTTTTCTCCTTCTGCCTCTCCCTCTCCTTTTCCCTTCACTTCCTTCATTACATTTTATAACTTTCTATATCTTTCCATTTAAAAAAAATCTTTTTCCTTATTATTATAATTATTATTGTTTGGGGGTTTCGCTACAAAATTCACTTGCAGTATATCCTGTGAAGCGATTTGAGACGTCTCGAAGATGTGTATCAAATGCAAAGATAATTAATATTATTATTATTATTATTATTTGTTATTATTACTTATTTTTTCCGACCTTCCTTTTCTTTGTTCCTACTACTTTCTATCGTTTCCATCCTTCCTGATCGCTTTCTTTCTACACGGGTTTGGTTGACACCGTCAGGAAGTCAATAATAATAATAATTTATTAATAGGATTATTAATCATTATCCCGAAGCTGCTTCACATCCAGGGGTTTGGGTCGAAATTCGTTGCTTCATCACTTTATGTGGAGTCCTGTAGCTCAGTGGTTAGAGCACTCGCTTTGCAAGTGAGAGACCTGAGTTCAATCCCCGGGGGGTCAGGGCCAAACCTCGGGCAAGTTTCCTTACTCCACACAGAGCCTAATAATAATCCCTCCAAAACCAAAAACAATAATAAATTGGTCATTTTCAATCTACGACTGTTTGTGGGACATTGCTGTGCGCAATTGGCTGCCGCGTTCGCCCACAAATATACAGTCAATTCACTTTACAGTGTGTTCTGTGAAGCGCTTTGGGACGTCCTCCCGACGTGAAAAGCGCTATATCAAATGCAAGGATTATTATTATTATTATTATTATTTATCTTCTCACTCTCCGCCGGTTGGGACTGTTCCCTGTGACAGCAATGAAACAAGAATTTCCCCCCACGACAAAACTGGGGGATTTATTTATCCTTATTCACCCATAATGGAAACTCTGGGGTCTGTGGGTCTGTGGGTGAGAGAGGAGACAGAGCGTGGAGGGGTGTGTGTGTGTGTGAGAGAGACAAGTTGTTGTTGATGTGGGAGTGTTTATGTGGGTGTTTGCGAATGTGTGTTTGAGTGTGATTATGTGAGCGGGTTTGTGTGTGTGTGTCTGTATGTGTGTGAGTGTGTTTGGGCTTGTGTGTGAGTTGATGTGTGAGTGTGTTTGGGCCTGTGTGTTTGTGTGTGTTTGAGCTTCTGTGTGAGTTTGTGTGAGTGTGTTTGGGCTTGTGTGTGAGTTTGTGTGTGGGAGAGTGTGAGTATGTTTGGATTTGTGTGCCAGTGTTTGTGTGTGTGTGTGAGTGTATTTGGGCTTCTGTGCCTGTGTTTGTGTCTATGTGTGTGTGAGTGTGTTTGGGCTTGTGTGCCTGTGTGTGTGTGTGTGTGAGTGTGTTTGTGCGTGTGTGCCTGTGTGTGTGCCTGTGTGTATGTGTGAGTGTTTGGGCTTGTGTGCCTGTGTGTGTGTGTGTGAGTGTGTTTGGGCTTGTGTGCCTGTGTTGTGTGTGTGTGTGTGTGTGAGTGCGTTGGGGCTTGTGTGCCTGTGTTTGTGTGTGTGTGTGTGTGAGTGTGTTGGGGCTTGTGTGCCTGTGTGTGTGTGTGAGTGTGTTTGGGCGTGTGTGCCTGTGTTTGTGTGTGTGTGTGTGTGAGTGCGTTGGGGCTTGTGTGCCTGTGTGTGTGTCTGTGTGTGTCACTGTGAGTGAGGTTTCAGGTGGTATCTGAAGAAGATGACCAGCGCACTGAATCTACAATTATGTGCGCGTGTGCGTGTGAATGAGTGTGAGCGTGTCAATGAGTGAGCGTGTTAATAACTGCGAGCGTGTGTCGGCGTGTGAGTGTGATGGCGAGTGAGTGTGTTAATGAGTATGAGCGCATGTGAGGGTGTCAGTGAGTGAGCGAGCGAGCGAGTGAGTGAGTGAGGGTGTCAGTGAGTGAGCAAGTGAGTGAGAGTATCAGTGAGTGAGTGAGTGAGTGTGTTAATGAGTATGAGCGCGTGTGAGGGTGTCAGTGAGTGAGCGAGTGAGTCAGCGAGTGAGTGAGTGAGAGTATCAGTGAGTGAGTGAGTGAGTGTGTTAATGAGTATGAGCACGTGTGAGGGTGTCAGTGAGTGAGTGAGCGAGCGAGTGAGTGAGTGAGTGAGTGAGTGAGGGTGTGAGCGAGTGAGTGAGCGAGTGAGTGAGGGTGTGAGTGAGTGAGTGAGTGAGTGAGTGAGGGTGTGAGTGAGCGAGCGAGCGAGCGAGTGAGTGAGTGAGTGAGTGAGCGAGTGAGTGAGAGTATCAGTGAGTGAGTGACCGAGCGAGTGAGTGAGTGAGTGAGTGAGTGAGTGAGTGAGTGACAGTGACTGAGGGGTGCTCTCTCGCTGGCAGGCCTGGAGCGAGTGGGCTCTGCCTACCTATCGCCGATGCCTCCGCAGATGTTGCCGTACGTCAGCCTGGGCGCCCTGTCCCGCTCCGAGCTCCAGCTGCTGAACCAGCTCCACTGCCGCAGGAAACGCCGGCACAGGACCATCTTCACCGACGAACAGCTGGAGGCCCTCGAGAAACTCTTCCAGGAAACCAAGTATCCAGATGTGGGCACGAGGGAACAGCTGGCACGGAGGGTGCACCTGCGGGAGGAGAAGGTGGAGGTAAGGAGCCCTGCAGCTCGGCCGTTAGAGCCCGCGCCTGGCAAGCGAGAGGACCGCGGGTTTGATTCCCGGGCAAGGGGACCAAAAGTTGGGCCGGTTTCCTTACTCCGCACACGCGCCTCTGTTTGCGCAGCGGAAACAACAACAACAACAACAAGATTCCACTTGTAGAGCGCCTTTCACGTCGGGAGGACGTCCCAAGGCGCTGGACAGTTGGGTCAGTGGGAACCCGGTTGTTAATCGGTTGGCGGATCGCTTTTCCGGGGGTAATAATCCCTTCAAAACAATCAAATAAAAATAATCGTAACGCCAGGAATATTATTGGTGTCGTTGCTGTTCGATCTCGCACCTCGGCACGTCTTCGAGACATCGCAAAGAGCTTCGCAGAGCGTACTGCAATGTGAAGTGACTGCACATTATTATTATTATAGTATTATTACTGTTGAACGGCGGGGCCGGCTCGAGGGACCGAATGGCCATTTCCTGCTCTTATTTCTTAACCTTGGGCAAGTTTCCTTACTCCGCACAGAGCCTAATAATAATCCCTCCAAAACCAAAAACAATAATAAATTGGTCATCTTCAATCCATGACTGTTTGTGGGACATTGCTGTGCGCAATTGGCTGCCGCGTTCGCCCACAAATATACAGTCAATTCACTTTACAGTGTGTTCTGTGAAGCGCTTTGGGACGTCCTCCCGACGTGAAAAGCGCTATATCAAATGCAAGGATTATTATTATTATTATTATTATTATTATTATGCTCTTATATCTTGTGGGCGAAACGCGGCAGCCAATTGCGCACAGCAAAGGGTCCCGCAAACAGTCGTGGGTTGAGCGACCAAATGATTATTATTTATTTATTCTTGTGAAGCCATTATTATCCCCGGAAAAGCGACCCACCGGACAACTTAACGACCGCGGGACTGCTTACTGGCGTGGAGTAAGGAAGGAAACTTGCCCGGTGTTTCGCCCCCTGCCTGGGAATAACAGTTCATAAAGCATAGTGACCGTATAGAGTGTAGTGACTGTGTATTTTGTGGGCGGACCGCGCGGCAGGCAACCGCGCGCCCAGCGGCGTGCCCACAAACAGTCGTGGCGATTGCACCTCAGCGCCCGTTGGCCAGGACGCCGGGAGAGGGGGAGAAATTCCTCTACTCTTTTCAAGTAGCCACGGGATCTTTTAACGTCCGCCTGAGCAGACGGGGATCTCGGGTTAAAGTCTCGTCTGAAGGACGGCGTCTCGGACAATGCAGGGTCTCTCTCTCTCTCTCTCTCTCTCTCTCTCCCCCAACGCCCCTCTCCCCCCTTTCCCCCCCACCCGCACCCCCGCCCCTCAGCGCTGCGCTGGAGTGTCTGGATTACTGAGACCAAATACCTCCCGGTCCCAGCCCGTGAGAGTCACAGTTTAAGACGTAAGAATTTTCTGAGGAAGAGATCTTGGATGCGGTGCGTAAATCCGGAAACCTGGTTCTTTTTAACAAACTGCCTCAAACCCTTTAACAAGCGGAGCCGGAATTTAGGAACGTTCCGGAATTCTGCGCCAGATTACATTTTAAAGGCAAAGCGGTGCTGAGGCTGAGGCCGTGTGGAATTGCGGGGTTGGGTCTGGCTTTCAGCGCCATTTCCCTGCTCACTCACACACACGCTCACACGCTCACACACACACACATACACATACACACACACACACAACACACACATACACACACACACACATACACACACACATACACACATTCACACATACACACACACACATACACACAACACACACACACTCACACACACGCATACACACACACACACACTCACACACGCATACACACACAACACACACACACACTCACATACGCATACACACACTCACACACACACTCACACACACATACACACACTCACACACACATACACACACTCACACACGCATACACGCACCCACACGCAAGTTGCCTCACTCAGTTACACAGCGCTCTGTGGAACTCTGCAAACCTAAGAGATCGAAGCAGTCCTGTAGCTCAGTGGTTAGAGCACTCGCAAGTGAAAGGACCCGGGTTCGATTCCCGGGTCAGGACGAAACCTTATGCAAGTTTCCTTACCCCACACGCCTCCGTTTACCGGCAGTAAGTAGGAACCCGGTTTGTTAGTTGATTGGCGGATCGCATTACGGGCAGTTATAATTCCTTCACCAAAAAATTATAATAATAAATCGGTCACCCAGTCCACGGCTGTTTGCGGGGACGCTGCTGTGCGTAATTGGCTGCCGCGCTTCGCCCACGAAATACACAGTCGATTCACTTTACAGTCTATTCTGTGAAGCGCTTTGAGACGTCTCGAAGACGTGATAAGGTATTGTATCAAATCCAAGGATTATTATTATTATTATAAACGCGTTTGTACTGGAGTGGAACACTGAATAATAATAATAATAATCGACACAGCACTTTATCACGTCGTTGAGACATCTCAAAGCGCTTCACAAGATTCACTGTAAAGTGCAGTCACTGTGTGTACTTGTGGACAGTATATTGAGGAAGTTCCTCCAATTATCGTGTTTTACTGTTATTAATAATAATTATTAATGATAAATGATTGCAAGAGGGCGGGAGCAATACTTACATTATTATTAATTATTATTTTTTACGGTTATTTATGATTCCTATAATAACAATTAATAATAATAACAGTAATCTGTAACAGACCAGATATTATCATAAAGGTTGAAACAGATTGTACATGTAGTATTATGGATGTCGCTCACCCAAGTGATTATATTATAAGAAATAAGGAACTAGAGATGATCAGGAAATATATTGATTTATGAATTGAATGTGGACCTATGTGAGAATAATTATAATAATATCAATAATATTGTTACCTCAACAGAATGATTTTAACTGTACCAACTTCATCATAATAATAGTTTGCATTATGTGATAACATCATTTCGAGACATCCCAACAATATGATAAGGCGCTACATCAGATGCAAGGATTATTATTCTAAAAGATTATTATTATAAACGACTATTATTATGTGTATGACATAATATTATAATATATTCATTTTGCTCACAAAATGCACATTCAATTCACTTTATAGATATTCTGTGAAGTACTTTGAGACGTCTCAACGATGCGATAAGGCACTATATCGAATGCAAGGATTATTATTACAATAATAATAAACCTTGCATTTGATACAGCGCCTTTCACGTCGGGAGGATGTTTCAAAGAGCTGCACAGGATTTTACGTTGAGGTGTAGTAACTGTGTGTTTTGTGGGCAAACAGCCGATTTGTGCACAGCGACATCCCTCACAAACAGTACTGAGCTGAGTAACAATATTCCGGCATCAGACAAAATAGCCCGGGAACAGAATATCAACCTCCTGCAGATAGTCGCTGCTTTAGGAAGCTCAAATATAAAGATAACAATCATAATAAATTTAATAATATTCCTTGCAATTGATACAGGGCCTTATCACGTCGTCGTGACGACTCAAGTATTGTAAAGTGTAGTGACTGTGGATTTTGCGGGCGAAACGTGGCAGCCAATTGATGTGATAAGAAGTGCAACCTGGTTGGTGGTGTTATCGGTGTGGCTGACCATCACTGATCGTACCTGGGGTTAGCACCCTTACCCACTGCCCCTTCCCCTCCCCACCCGCCACCGCCTGACTCCCTGATCCTCACCGGGTGTGAGGGGAGTGTGTGCTGAATTTTCCTCAGCCCCCGACTGCCCCCCCCAAACCTCCCAACACCAAGGAATGCGTTGATTCTGTTAAAATCTGGTCGTAATCGTCAGTCAGTCTGAGGGCTTTGTTACAGAGAGGCTGAAATATAAATTGCGCGATTCAGAATGCTGTCAAGATCCCCCACTCACTCAATCCACGGCTGTTTGTGGGGACACTGTTGTGCGAAACTGGCTGCTGGTTTCGTCCACAAAGTACACAGTCACTACACTTTACAGTGTATCCCGTGAAGCGCTCTGAGACGTCTCGAAGACGTGATAAGGCGCTGTATCAAATGCAAGGATTATTATTATTATTATTGGTGCTGGGAGCTGTTGCCTCGCGAAGGGCATTTGTTTAGTTAATTTCATTGGAGTCCTGTAGCTCGGTGGTTAGAGCCCTCGCCTCGCAAGTGGGAGGACCTGGGTTTGATTCCCGGGCCGGGCACGAAACTTTGAACAAGTTTCCTTACTCCACACGCCTCTGTGAGTAGGAACCCGGTTGTTAATCGATTGCGGATTGCTTTCCGGGGGTAATAATCCCTTTAAGTAAATGATAATAATAATTCAGTCACTTCAATCCACGACTGTTTGTGGGGACGCTGCTGTTTCTCCCACACAATACGGTCACTACACTTTACAATATATTCTGTGAAGCGCTTTGAGACGTCTCAATAATGCATAACAAATGCAAGAATTATATTATATTGTGCCATCCCAAGAATCAGAGCCTGAATTTAAAGCAAAACATTTTTAAAAGGTTAAAAACTCTCTCTGTTCCTCTCTCTCTCTCTGAGTCTCACTTGATTTTCCCTCTCGTTTTTGCCTATAATAACAATCCTCGCATTTGATACAGCGCCTTATCGCGTCGTTGAGACGTCTCAAAGCGCTTCACAGGGATATGCTGTGAAGTGTGGTGACTGTGTATTTTGCTTGTTTCACTCTCTCCGTATGTCTCTCTCTGTTTCTCTCTCGCTCGCTCTGAGAGAAGGGAGGTTGTGACCTGTTTCTCTCCTTGTTTGCGTCGCTGCGGACGGGCTGAGATCACATCAGGGGTAAACGGGGATGTATAATATTTCTGCAGGGCCGAGCACTCTCTCTCTCTCTCTCTCTCTCTCAGGTCTGGTTTAAGAACCGCAGAGCCAAGCTCTCGCACACACACTCTTTCTCTCTCACACACTCTCTCTCTCGCACACACTCACACACACCTTCTCACACACTCTCTCTCTCACAACTCTCTCTCTCACACACTCTATTTCTCACATACTCTCTTTCTCACACACTCTCACACACTCCTTCTCACTCTCTCTCTCACAACTCTCACACTCTCTCTCTCACACACACTCTCTCACCCCCCACGACGACAACAACAAGTCACAGTTGTACAGCGCCTTTCACGTTGGGGTGAGCGGAGAGTGTTAACATCAGAGATTTTTCTGTCCAAAAACACACCCAGTTTGTTCCAGCCCAGTCTCTCACACTCTTGCGTCCAGGTCAGACGTTTGTGGGGGTCAGATCCCATATCAGGGACTCTGTCCTCAGGGACGAGGCTGGGGGATGGGGGGAATTGGGGGGGAGGGGGAGGGAGGGGGAGCGCCGGGTTTCGGAAAGCGACGTCCTTTGGATGAGACGTTAAACCAAGATAATAATAATAATAATAATCATTGCATTTGTTACAGCGCCTTATCGCGGTCTTCGAGACGTCTCAAAGCGCTTCACAATATTCTGTAAAGTGTAGTGACTGTGTATTTTGTGGGCAAATTGCACACAGCAGTGTCCCACAAACAGTCGTGAATTGAGTGACCAAATTATTATCATTATTCTATTTTTTGGAGGGATTATTATCCCCGGAAAAGCGATCCGCCAATCGACTTAACAGCTGGGTTCCTACTCACTGCCGGGTAAACAGAGGCGTGTGGAGTAAGGAAACCTGCCTAAGGTTTCGCCCCGCACCGGGAATCGAACCCAGGTCCTCTCGCTTGCGAGGCGAGTGCTCTAACCGCTGAGCTATGGGATTCCACATATGATATGAAAGATCCTGTGGCGCCACTGAAAAAAAAAGGGAATTTCTCTTTCTCTCCCTCGTTCTGTCTCGCCCGGTGTCCAGGCCGACAACCCCTGGACACGTTGATTTACCTGGCTGCCAGTGTGTGGAACGCTAACGGCTCTGGCTTTCACCGAGTACACAGTCACTACACTTCCCGAGAGGCACAGCGAGATGTTTTTATGATGTGATGAGGCGCTGTATCAAACGGGAGGATCATTATCATCATCAAGTGGCTTTTGCTGCCCGGGTGATGTGCTAATTATGATGTGTTGTGGAGGGTGTGTGAGGGCGAGGAGACCTGTCGCTCTCTCACTCCCTCTCACACTCTCTCAAACACTCGCTCTCCATCTCACTCTCTCACACACACTCTTTCTCGCACTCTCCCTCTCTCATACTCACTCTCTCACGCACTCACACTCACTCTCATTCACAATTACTCTCACATTCCCTCTCTCTCTCACTCACACATACTCTTTCACATTCCCCCTCTCACACACATACACACACTCTCTCACTCTCACACTTTCTCTCTCTCACACTATCTCTCACACACTCACTCACTTTCTTTCTCAGGTGTGGTTTAAGAATCGTTTAATCCGAGCTCTCTCACACTCAATCTCTCTCTCTCTCTCTCTCTCTCAGGTGTGGTTTAAGAACCGCAGAGCCAAGTGGAGGAGACAGAAGCGTTCGTCTTCGGAGGAATCCGATTCCCAAAAATGGAGCAAATCCTCCAAGGCTGAGCCGGCAGCCAGTGTCCCCACAGCGGAGAGGGAGCGCGGGGAGGGGGAGCGCTATCCCGACAGCTGATAGTGTGGTGTTCCCCCCCCCACCCCAAACCCCACCCCCCATCAACATCCCCCACCCTCAACCCAACCCCAATCCACAGTACCCCCTCACCCCAAACCCTCAGCCTAACGCCCCCCCCCCCTCTAACCCCATCCGCACCGAGGTAGGGAGGAGCAAGGCCGTGGAAGGCGAGGATTTTGAACTCTTATCCACTGGGGAATGGGGAGCCGGTGGAGTCGGGCAAGGGAGAGGGCGATGGGGCCACAGAGCCTGGTGCGGGAGAGGACACGGGATGCTGAGTTCTGGATGATTTGCAGCTCCCCCCCCCCCCACCTCACAGCCCACCAACCCCTCCCCAATCCCCCTCACGCCCCTCAGTCCCACCCCAACCCCCATCGCTGATCCAGGCCGGAATCTTGCACATTGTACATCTCATGGCTGAAAAAAGCTGTAAATACTGTGTATAATATATATATGTGAGTGCGTGGGAGAGCGTGCGCGTGTGTATCTGTGTACGTCTGTGACTGTGTAAGGTGCGTGCCCACGTGTACGTGTCTGTGTACGGTGCGCGTCTGTGCGTGTGCGTGTTTGTGTGCTTGTGCTTTAATTAATAAAATCTGTTCCCATGTTACCGTTCAAAACGTTTCCAAATAACTTCCTAGTTAGCGGCAGACGGGGAGAGAGAGAGCGAGAGAGAGAGAGAGAGACGGGATCTGATACACGGGTGAAAAGTGGACCCGGCTACTGACACAACAACAACAACAAATTACATTTCACGTTGGGAGGACCTCCCAAGGTGATGGACAGTCAGGGATTTGGACCCGAGCTGGGGGTTGGGATCAGGAGGGGTGGAGGGTGGGGGTAGGAGGGTGACCGAAGACGCAGTCGAAGAAGGTCTTGAGACGGGGCTTGAGGGAAGGGAGCGAGGTGGAGGGGCTCCAGGATGGAGTTCTAAAGGGTGGGGACAGAGGGGCTGAAGGCCCGACCGCCGATGGTGGGCCAGACCAGACAAGGCGAGGGACATGGAGCAAACCAGAGCGGAAGAAGTGGACAGGTTGATATGGGGTGAGCAGGTCACAGAGGTAGGAAGGAGGAAGGTCGACGAGGGCTTTGAAGGGGAGAGGATGAGGATTTTAACCCTCCCCCCTGGGGGTGGGGAGCCAGTGGAGCCGGGCGAGGGTGGGTGGGGGTGATGGGGTCACGGAGCCTGGTGCAGGAGGGGAGACGAGCTGCAGAGTTCTGAATAACCCACAGTGCCCCAGTCACAACCCCAACTCCAGCCCCAGGTTTATTCGGCATTGACTGACAGAATAACATTTTACGAAGAAGAGAGCAAACATGAGCGGGACATTGAGTGAGAAGTGAGTAGCTCCTCATGTGATGGGGTGGGTGGGTGGGTGGGTGTGTGTGTGTCGGGCGTGGGGGGTAGTGGTGGGGTGGTGAGGAGAGGGACTTAGGGGTGTGGGGGGGAAACGGCTGTCTGATTCCCTGTAGCCCAGCATTGGCAAAGAAACTGGCTGATTAGCGCGAGCGAGCGAGCGAGCATGTCTGGCTGTCTGGCTGTCTCGCTGCAGAGTATCAGACAGCGGAGTTTTCTAAGAAAAACAGGGTGGGAAGCATTTGTCAAACCTTCTCGCAAGCGTTCTGACAGCTCACTGTAAATACAGGCATCCAGGAGGGACGGGCACTGACTCGCATTTCAACCTCTCTGCACCCGTCGCCAGCTTTTACCTCAGTCTTTACGCTTTGTTAAAGTCTCCCTCTTAACAATTTACCTACAAAACACCCGCAGTCACACCACTCTACAGTGAGTTCCGTAGCTCTAGTGGTCAAGACACTCGCCTTGCAAGCGAGAGGACCCAGGTTCGATTCCCAGACCGGGCGAAACGTTGGGCAAGTTTCCTTACTCCACACTGTTTACCTCGCAGTTAGTAGGAACCCGGTTGTCAGTCGATTGGCAGATCGTTTTGGGGGAGTAATAAAGCCTGAAAGAAAAATCACTCAACCCACGGCTGTTTTTGAGACACCGCTGTGCTCAATTGGCTTCCACATTTCGCCCACAAAATACTTAAAAGTATATTTACTTTACAGTATATTCTGCGAAGCGCTTTGAGACGTCTCAAAGACGTGATGAGGCGCTGGTTCAAATGCAAGGCATGGACAATAACGTGCCCTTGGGAGTTCCAGCCTCACGTCAGGGACTTTGAACTGGTGTAATCTAGGCTGATGCTCAAGTGCAGTGCTGTGGAGAGAACTGAGATGAGAAGTTAAACCCAGGTCCCGTCTGCCCGTTCAGGTGGATGGTCAAGATCCTGTGGTGCTATTAGAAAAGAAAAGGGAGTTTTTTTCTCTCTCTCTCTCCCGGTGTCCTGGCTGACAAATCGGTCATTCACTTCATAATAATCATTATTAGATAATTTAATAAATAATTTGAGGCGTCTCGAAGATGTGATAAGGCGCTATATCAAATGCAAGGATTATTATTATTGTTGTTGTTATAATAATCTTCGCATTTGATGCAGAATCTCATCACATTGTTAAAACATCTCAAAATGCTTTTCAGGATTTTCCTTTTCAGTGCAGCGACCGTGGGTTTTGTGGGCAAAACGCAGCAGCCAATTGCACACAGTCTTGGATTGAGTGACCAAATTATTATTATTTTCTTAAAGGACTATTAGCCCCCTGGGCGGAAAAAGCCATCTGCCAATCGAATAACAACCGGGTTCCTACTTACTGCTTGGTAAACAGAGACACACGCACATGTGTGTGTACGTGTGTGTGTATGTGTGTGTGTGTTTGGAGCAAGGAAACTTGCCCGACGTTGCCCTGCCCGGGAATCGTACCTGGGTCCTCTCGCTTGCTTTGCGAGGGCTCGAACCACTGAGCGACAGGACTCGGCAGCAAACATTTTTACTTCCGCTAAAAAACAAAGGGGAGCGAGTGAATGAGTGAGTGAGTGAGTGAGGGAGTGAGCGAGTGAGTGAGGGAGTGAGCGAGTGAGCGAGCGAGCGAGGGTGTGTTCCCTGACTTGCAGTTGGGATGACTCCCAGTCTGTCCAGTGAATTTTGCTTGGATCAGCCAGTGTTTATGCAAGTGGCGCGGAGGTATGTGGAGCAGGTCAGTGCCGCAACGTTCATTAAAAGGTGCTCACTGACATGGAGAGCTATTTTGGATCACGCGATCTCTCTCTCTCTCTCTGTTTTTCCCCCTCCCTCTCTCTCCTCTCTCTCACACACTGCTTTTCCCTCCCTCCCTCCTTCCTTCCCTCCCTCTCTCTTTCTCTCTCTCTCGCTGTTTGTCCCCCCTCCCTCTCTCGTCTCTCTCTCTCACTGTTTTCCCTCTCCCTCTCTCTGTTTCCCCCCTCTCCCTCCCTCTCTTTCCAATACGCTTTGATTTGCCGGTGATTAATGAGGTGGTTTTGGCGACCGACACAGATTTACAGCTTAAATTTCCCCCCCCCCCCCTGTTGAAAAAAAGGGTGAAGATGAAGGGTACGGGGCTGGCAGCCAAGGGCACTCGCCTTTTGTTGACCCCAATATGCTCGCAAGTGGGGAGGGGGGAGAGGGGGGATGCGGAGAGGGAGGGGGGACGGAGCCATGTGAGAACACCGCTGCTCCATGAGGAGAATGGAACGAACCTGACTGAGAGGAGAGAGCAGAGAGAGCGCCTTCGGGAGTGTTATAGAATCCTACAGCACAGGAGGAGGCCATTCGGTCCATCATGCCTGTGCCGTCTCTTTGAAAGAGCCGCCCAACTAGTCCCACAAGTTGGCACAGAAAGCGTTGGGATGGGAGTGAACGGGAAGGGGTTTGGACTATTGGGAGCAATTTTATTGTCGGCCAGGACCACGGACGAGAGAGAAGTCCTTCTCATTTGGAGTGATGAGCTCCCGTAGCTCAGTGGTTAGAGCGCTCACCTCACAAGCCAGAGGGCCTGGGTTCGATTCCCGGGCGGGATGAAACCTTAGGCAAGTTTCCTTGCTTCCTTACACATGCCTGTTTACCTTAGCGTTAAGTAGGAACCCCGTTGTTACTCAATTGGTGGATCGCTTTCCAGGTCGACTAACATCCAGGTTCCTACTTACTGCTAAGGTAAACAGAGGCGTGCGAGTGTGGAGTAAGGAAACTTGCCTTAGGTTTCGCCCTGCCCGGGAATCCAACCCAAGTCCTCCGGCTTGCTCTAACCACTGGGTTACAGCTATATTATTCGAAAAATATAATTTGGTCACTCAATCCATGACTGTTTGTGGGACACTGCTGTACGCAATTAGCTGCCGGGTTTCGCCCACAAACTACAGTCACTTCACCTTACAATATGTTCTGTGAAGCGCTTTGAGACGTCTCGAAGAGGTGATGAGGCGCTGCATCAAATGCGAGGATCATTCGCAAGAAGTGAGTTGACTGTATTTTTTGTGTAAGTCACTGGAGTGTAAATCACGAGGGCGTAAGCTGCTGCTGTTCCAAGTGGCGAGGTTTGCGGTGCTGAATGAGGCAAGTCAGACCTGTGGTAGTGCGGGGCTGAGGGAATAGCGAGGAAATGTCAGAAAAAAATCTTCGGCACAGCGTGCAGCTGAATAAATTATGTAAAAGTTGGAATGTGCAATAACAGCCCCTCATTCCTGCTGCCCCGCTCGCTCGCTCACTCACTCGCTCCTTGTGGTGGAGAGAAAACAAGAGAGAGAAGGAGGGAGAGAGGGGGTGGTGGTGGGGTGGGGGGGGGGGGGGGGGCGTGGAAGAGAGAGAGAGGAAGGACATTTTATTCATTTTTAAGTTGTAGATGTGCTCGCCCAACTCTAATCTGTTTGCTCAGCCCTCTGAGACTGCTCACTCACAACCTCCGCTCCCGACGCTGTTTATATGTAATACAATGACAATCCTCGCGGTTGGTACAGCGCCTCATCACATCGTTGAGACGTCTCAAAGCGCTTCACAGTATATCTACTGTAAAGTGAATTGACTGTATACTTTGTGGGCGAAACGCGGCAGCCAATGGCCCCCGGCGACGTCCGCACAAGCAGTCGTGGATTGAGTGACCAAATTATTATTTCTTTGAAGGGATTATCACACCCCCGGAAAAGCGACCCGCCAACCGACTAACAACCGCGTTCCTACCGACTGCTGGTAAACAGGGCATGAGGAGTAAGGAAACTTGCCCAACGTTTCGCCCCCTGCCCGGGAATCGGACCCGGGTCCTCTCGCTCACGGGGCGAGTGCTCTAACCACTGAGCTACAGGAACCCCCCACCCCCCCATACCTTTACGGTATATCCTGTGAAGCTCTTTGAGGCGCTACACCAAATGTTACTAACCAGAGTCGAAACCAACCCCCAGGTCCTGACCAGAGGAATTTAGCAAGTTTAAGGCTTCTTTACTTTCGTCCTAAAAAGTGTCCCGGGCCTGAAATTCCCTCAGTTTCAACCCGAGGGACCGTCTTACGTTTTGTAAGAATTTTATACATTTTTCGAGGCCGTTCAAGCCCAGCTCTGCCCTCCGTTTGTTAAAAAATTCAAGGAAAAGAGAAGGGCATCTCTCTCCCTTCGTTTGATACACGTCGGGAGGACGTCTCGCAGTGTCTCACTGGATTTACTGTCAAGTCTAGTGACTGTGTGTTCTGTAGGTGACCGTGACAGCCAATTTCTGCACAGCGACGTGGGGGGAGGTGGGCGGTGGGGCTCCCAGTGTCGCCCAGTACACCGGGCGAGAGAAATTCCCTTCTCTTTTCCGACATGAACACACAGTCTCTCTCTCTCTCGTTCCCACTCTCTCTCTCTCTCTCTCTCGTTTTCTCTCACTCTCTCTCGGTCTCTCTCATTCTCTCGCTCTCTCGTTCTTGCTCTCTCGCGTTCCCACTCTCTCTCTCTCTCTCTCTCTCTCGTTCTCTCTCTCTCATTCTCTCTGGTTTTCTCTCTCTCGTTCTCTTTCCCGCTCTCTCTCTCTCTCCCGCGCTCTCTCGCTGATGGCTAACATACGGGGCAAATGCTTGGCAATGAGAGGCAGGAGTATCCGGAGGGAGTAGAGTTAGTCTGAGTTAGTTACAAAAATAAACACACAGCCAGGCGGACGCTTGGTAGACGAATTCCAACCATACTGCGCGGCAATCATTTGCTGACACATCTCCTCCCTTCCTTCCTCCCTCCCTCCCCCCCCCACCCATCCACCCACGGCGGATGTCACGGGGAGGGGGAGGGGAAGGAGAGGCCACCCCCCCCACCCCCCAACTCTCCCACCGTCACCGCCTTTGCCACCACTGTGATCACCGCAGAGAAACAACTGCCCTTGTTACCACGATCCCGTCTCAGCAATTACTGCCGAGTGTAGTGACTGTTTTCCGTAAGCGAACATGGCAGGAAGCAGCTGGGGAGGACTGCCGGCCCGCAAACCTGGAGGAACTCCCTCGTCTCTTCCAATTCTGGCGCAAGAGCTTTGACGCCCAATTTAAATGGCAGACACAACCTCGTTTTAATGTCTCATCTCATCCAAAAGATAGGGGATTGGGGTTAGAGTAGAGAGCTCCAGTGGGGGAGCGAACCCCAGCACAGACACGATGGGAGGAGAGAGCGAGAGCAGGGAATGGGGTTAGAGTAGAGAGCTCCAGTGGGGGAGCGAACCCCAGCACAGACACGATGGGGAGAGAGAGCAGGGAATGGGGTTAGAGTAGAGAGCTCCAATGGGGGAGCGAGCCCCAGCACAGACACCATGGGGAGAGAGAGAGAGCAGGGAATGGGGTTAGAGTAGAGAGCGCCAGTGGGGAGCGAGCCCAAGCACAGACATGATGGGGAGAGAGAGAGAGAGCAGGGAATGGGGTTAGAGTAGAGAGCTCCAGTGGGGGAGCGAGCCCCAGCACAGACACGATGGGGAGAGAGAGCAGGGAATGGGGTTAGAGTAGAGAGCTCCAATGGGGGAGCGAGCCCCAGCACAGACACCATGGGAAGAGAGCAGGGAATGGGATTAGAGTAGAGAGCTCCAATGGGGGAGCGAGCCCCAGCACAGACACGATGGGGAGAGAGAGCAGGGAATGGGGTTAGAGTAGAGAGCTCCAGTGGGGGAGCGAGCCCCAGCACAGACACCATGGGGAGAGAGAGAGAGAGCAGGGAATGGGGTTAGAGTAGAGAGCTCCAGTGGGGGAGCGAGCCCAAGCACAGACACGATGGGGAGAGAGAGAGAGAGAGCAGGGAATGGGGTTAGAGTAGAGAGCTCCAGTGGGGGAGCGAGCACCAGCACAGACACGATGAGAAGAGAGCAGGGAATGGGATTACAGTAGAGAGCTCCAATGGGGGAGCGAGCCCCAGCACAGACACCATGGGGAGAGAGCGAGAGCAGGGAATGGGGTTAGAGTAGAGAGCTCCAATGGGGGAGTGAGCCCCAGCACAGACACCATGGGGAGAGAGCGAGAGCAGGGAATGGGATTAGAGTAGAGAGCTCCAATGGGGGAGTGAGCCCCAGCACAGACACGATGGGGAGTAATTTTCTATGATTACCCGAGACGTGCGATTTCAGCACTGACCTGGGATGTAGCTGTAAAAACTGGCAGCTGAGCGGGGCTCAGTCCATTTGCTGGCAGGGTTTTAATGGCAGGCCGCGCTTTATATATTTGTATAATACTCAATGACGGCATATTTCCACTCGTTCACCGAGCAACTTTAATCAACACAGTCACGCTCATTTCTCCCAACTGACAAGTTTACAAGCAGTGAAAACGACAGGACCCTGAACTCTCTCCCTCTCTCTCACTCCTTCCCTCTCTCAAATCCTCAAACGAGAAAATTGAGTAGGAAATTGGGGCTGGAAAGAGCACAAAGTCAGTGACAAGGGGATAACTTGCAAATGATTATTCCCGCTGGACGGTAAAGCGGTGGTGGGGGGGGGGGGGGGGGTGGGAACATGGGACTCAAGCTTGTGGCTGTTGCTGGAAGGGTAGGGTAGGAGAGGGAGGGAGGGAGGGAGGAAGAAATGTTTTCGCTCAGAACTCGGAAAATTTGGGCAGAATTAGACAAGGAGAGAATTGGATAAATATTCCGTAACAAACATTTAGGGACAAAGATATAAACCTGTGTTCCCTGTAAATCCCTCCCCCTCAACCTTCAGCTTCCACCCCCAGCTCGGGCTCCTGGCCGTTTTAAGTGTTAAGTACTCCCAAGTCGGTGACAGTCGGTGCGTCCACACTCCCAGGTCAGGGTTAGAGACACAGTAACGCTCTCTCTACACTGTGCGTCCACACTCCCAGGTCAGGGTCAGAGACACAGTAACGCTCCCTCTACACTGTCCATCCACACTCCCAGGTCAGGGTTAGAGACACAGTAACGCTCCCTCTACACTGTCCGTCCACACTCCCAGGTCAGGGTTAGAGACACAGTAACGCTCCCTCTACACTGTGTGTTCACACTCCCAGGTCAGGGTTAGAGACACAGTAACGCTCCCTCTACACTGTGCGTCCACACTCCCAGGTCAGGGTTAGAGACACAGTAACGCTCCCTCTACACTGTGCGTCCACACTCCCAGGTCAGGGTTAGAGACACAGTAACGCTCCTCTACACTGTGCGTCCACACTCCCAGGTCAGAGTTAGAGACACAGTAACGCTCCCTCTACACTGTGCGCCCACACTCCCAGGTCAGGGTTAGAGACACAGTAACGCTCCCTCTGGCTATACCTTATGATAATAAGAGAAAGGAGTTTCCAATGGCCCGAATGGGCGGTTCGGAGCTGTAGACACACCTGTGCCATCCTTCAGTGTTGTGTTTCTGGGATGCGTGACCCACCATACCACACTGCGCCACAGGGCGGCAGCAAACCCCTTCTCATGTGCCCTTTCCCTTGTCCTGAGCCCTGTCCGTCCCCCGGGGACCTGTTTACCTGTCTCCCGCTTCACGATTCTCAGCATTTTAGTCGTATATGAATCATTCTGAACTTCTGCCTTTTTCCAATTGCCTGCCCCTTTGTCTGCAGAGAGGTTCTCTGGCGTACATTTTATAGCTACCCCTTCAAAATAAAACAAACAATGAGAATTTGGTCGCTCGATCCACGGCGGTTTGTGGGACGCTGCTGTGCGCCATCGGCTGCTGCGTTTCGTAATATTAATATAACATATTATCATCCTTTTCACCCACGAAACATACAGCCAATTCCTGTGAAACATTTTGAGACGTGTCGACCACGTGATAAAGCACTATATCAAATCCAAGGATTATTATTATTATTATTATTATACAACATCTTTACCACCCCCCAAAATAAAACATTTCAAAAAGGTTCACGGGCAATGAACGCTGCCAACTGCTGTGCATTTTATAGACAAACACAGCAGCCAATTTTATTTGGGGGGTTGCTGGCCAGGACACCGGGGGAGGGAGAGAAACAGACAGAGAGAGAAAAACTCCCTTCTGTGTGGGATCTGTAACGACCACCTGAACAGGCGCAGACGGGACCTTGAGTTAGCGCCTCACGTGGTTTGGTGGCACCTCTGACAACACTGTGCTCCCCCAGTGCTGAATTGGAGCGTCAGCCTCCAGGAATTTGGGGCGAAGGTGGGAGTTGAGTTACAGATCAGCCATGATCTGATCGGTGGGGAGGGGGGGTGGGGGGGCCTTGATCCAATCTTTAGGGCTTCCTTCCAGAAACATAACATATACGGGTTATGGAGGGAGCGAGTGGGACAAATAAAATGGGAAGGGACGGACGGAGGGAGGTGGTGGGGTGGGGCAGATGCCTGTCTCAGGCAATGCATACGAAGTCCCCAACGTGGTGGGCTTGAACCCACAACCTTGTGACTGGGAGGCGAGAGTGTGAGTGACGGAGCCAGGCAGGCACCGACCGGCGTGTCTTGCGGTCTTGAACGTACCTGTTTCCCGTGCCCCGCGCGCAGATCCCAGCCGCTGCCGTCAGCGAAAACCAAGGAGTAATCCTCCACACGTCAAATAAATAAACCTTTTATTTCATCAAAATATCATCGAACCGCATAGCAAAAACATTGAGGCGTCTGTACCCATTCCGTCTCCTCTGAGAAACAGCTCAGCTTTAACATCACATTCATCGCAATGTCTGTCTCTGACTGTCTCTCCTTCTGTCTGTCCGTCTGTCTGTCTGTCTCTGTAAATGTACTCGTCACCCGCATACAGCGATCACACTCTCCACACTTTATAACAATCCGAGAATAAAAGCTGACTTATAAGCACCGAGTCACAGCTTGCAAGTCACTGAGCCAAGTGTGTGTGTGGGGGGGGGGGGGGTGGCATTGTGATACCTTCCACTCAACCGAGGTGACACAGTGAGATGAATACATCGTGTAATATCTCTCCCCTTCTTCTCATCCCTCTCCCTCAGCCCTAGCACAGCTGGGGGTGGGGGGGGCTATGGTGAGGAGAGGGGGCAGTCAATGACTCGCCCCACCTTGTAGCCTGGGAAATGTTGGCACTGCATAATGTTTTGAACGAGAGAGAAACCAATAGAGGACATATTAATCCCCTCGTTCAATATCCCTGCCCCCCCTCCTCACCTCCTCTCAGCCCTATTTGTTCACTCTGCCCCCCCCATTCCACTCGCTGTTGTTTAGTGGCGATCATCCTCCCCCCCTCCACTCTATTCCAAGGACACAATTACTCAATGCATGAGCTCCCCCCACAGCCCCCTTCCCTGTAGGATGGCACCTCTGACAGCACAGCGCTCCCCCAACCCCCCAGCATTGCACTGGGGCATCAACTAGACTGTGAGCTTAACGCGGGGGGGGGGTGAGGTGAGATTGAACCAACAACCTTCTGACTGTGAGGCGAGAGGCGCTGCTGGGCAGGGAGAGGGGCGAGAATCTTTACCCTGTTCTATCCTGATTCCACTCACATCCTCCTCCTCCTCCTCTGGTGTTCCGGCTTGTAATAGCCAGTTTGGTAATGGATGGGGTAGTCGGGGGGGAAGGGGGTGAAAGTGGGGATTTGTCCTGTTCTTGTCACCCCCCTCCTCCACCGGGGGCTGCCGAGGGATGGCGCCCCTGTGTCAGGAAAGGCCTCGCCCTCTTCTCCCCCCCCCACCCAGCCCCCCCCATCACCGTCCTCAGCGTATGTCACTGACCACGAGGCTCCAGCCCAAACCTAGCCAGGAGGCACAGGTGGTCGGATGAGCAGGTCCCGTTGGGCAACCCGTTGGCCGTCCAGAGATCCTCCTCGGAGAGCAGCGAGAGGCGAGCCTGGGGCCGCAGCCCAACATCACCATCACCATCACCACCTGCCAACCAGAGAGCTCACACAGTCACTACACCAACACCACAATAACAACTTGCTATTTACAACAATGTAATAATAACAATAATCCTTGCATTTGATACAGAGCCTTATCACGTCTTGGGACGTCTGAAAGCGCTTCACAGGATACACTGTAAAGTCAATTGACTGTATATTTTGGGGGTGAAACGCGGCAGCCAATTGTGCACAGCTGCGTCCCACAAACGGTCATGGTTCAAGTGACCTATTATTAATATATATAGATATAATTTTTGATGGGATTATTACCCCTGGAAAGCGATCCATCAATCGACTAACAACCGGGTTCCAATTTACTGCGAGGTAAACGGAAGCGTGTGGATTAAGGAAATTTGCCTAAGGTTTTGTTCTGCTTGGGAATCGAACCCGGATCCTCTCGCTTGTGAGGCGAGTGCTCCAACCGCTACGTGACAGGACTCCAAACAATAAAGTGGTCAGAAGTGAATGTTTCCTCATCATCTAACGCTCCCGCCTCCGCCTCCCCCCAGCACTGACCTTGTGTCTGTGAGGAGAAGAAGATGTAATCCACGGTGAGGCAGCTGTTGGAGGTGCAGGTGGTGACCTCGGGCTGTTTGCTGTCAGATTGGTAATGGCTGTACACCGAGGTCAGGTTCAGACCGTGACTGATCAGCCGGCGAGACCTGAGCGGGGGAGGAAAGGGGGGAGACAGGAGGAAGGAGAGACCAGGTTGAGTGTCAACTGCATGTTTCCGGTCTGCTCCACGTCCCCCGCTTAAACAAGTAAACAAGCCATCGACACGGCCGAAGGAAGGAGAGACTCCAAAGGATTTTGAAGAGGAGCCAATTGAGCAGGGAATCTTCCCACTCAGCTCCCGTTAACCTTCCAAAGCGCTGGACAGTCAGGGATTTGGATCCCAGCTGGGGGTTGGGATCAGGAGGGGGTGGAGGGCAGGGAGGGTGGGGGGGGGTTAGGAGGGTGACCGGTCGAAGAGGAGGGTCTTGAGATAGACCTTGAAGGAAGTGAGGGAGGGAGTGAGGGGAAGGAACCTGGCAGATGGAGTTCCAAAGGGTCGGGGGCAGAAAGGCTGATGGCCCGACCGCTGACGACGGGGCAGGCAGGGCGGGGGACGTGGAGCAGACCGGAGCCCGCTGAGCGCAGGGAGTCGACAGGTCGGTATAGAGGAAGACACACACCTGGTACAGAAGATCTCATCCGCATGGGTGTCACCTTCCATTCCGCCTCTGGGGGCCACTGAGTCAAGACAGGACCCCAGCGACTGCTGTTTGTGTTTCAGATTTCCAGCATCTGCAGTATTATGCGTTTGCAGGATAACACGAGGTCAGCTACAACTCATCATCAAGCAAGGAGACACGGAGAGAGAAGCAACACAGCGCATGTTATAGCACGCTCGCCTCGCAAGCGAGAGGACCCGGGTTCGATTCCCAGTGCGGGGCGACACCTTAGGCAAGTTTCCTTACTCCACACGCCTGTTTACCCAGCAGTAAGGGGAACCCGGTTGTTAGTCGATTATTACCCCCCCTGGTAATAATCCTAGTAATAGTAAAAAGTAATAATAATAATTTGGTCACTCAATCACACCTTTTGGTGAGGCACAGCTGTGCGCAATTGGCTGCTGCGTTTTACCCACAAATTATCACAGAATCATAGAATTATACAGCACAGAAGGAGGCCATTCGGTCCATCATATCTGTGCCGGCTCTTTGAGAAGAGCCGGCACAGAGAAGAGCTCTTTGAGAAGAGCTTCCAAATCAATCCCACTCTCCCGCGCTCTCCCCATAGCCCTGCAAACCGGACCTCTCCACAGTCCCTACACTTTTACAGTCACACAAAACACACAGTCACTGTACTTTTATATTCTGTGAAAGGTTTTGAGACGTCTCAACTACGCAATAAGGGGCTCTTATTGCGTAGTTGAGACGTGATAATCAAATGCAAGGATTATTATTATTATTCAGCACATGGCTCCACAACACACTTATAAGAACATGAGGATTTGTTGGACAAAGAATCTCTCTGCCATCCAGGCAGTCGCTTGACATTCTGTGTCCCAAACTATATTATATCCAGAGATATTATTTCCTAACAGAAATCCATCCAATTTGTGAGATGACTCACGGACACGCGCGGCTCCGAGCACGTACCTGGCTTTGTGTCAGACACACCTTCGATGAAGATGAGGCCGTGTGGACGCTCCAGCGCGGGGGCAGAGTATCGCAAGCTGAGCAGAAAGTCCCGCTCGTACCTCCATCCCCCTGCAGAGATACCGGGGCGGGGGGGGGGTTGGGGGGGGAGGGATAGGGCGTGGGGAGAGTCAGAGACCGACCAAAGCAATTGCAACAACATGTGTTTATAAAGTGCCCTTCGCACAGGCTAGCATCTCAGCACTCTGTCGATACTCTCTGCAGTAGGCAATCTACCCCCAAACCACCACCCAGGTACCCCAACGCTCACTCTGGGCTCCGGCAAGCCTTGGCTCTTGCCATCCTGCGCCTAATACAGCTGCGGACTATGGATGTGAGACCGTGAGGCCATAACTCAAACAATGACGAGAGAGTGAGAGAATGAGGGGGAGAGAGAGAGGGAGAATGGAGAGAGCGAGAGAGAGAGAGAGAGAGTGAGATGGAGAGAGGGAGAGGAGAGAGAGAATAGAGACAAATGGGGGGAGAGAGAGAGAGAGAGAGAGAGAGAGAGAATGGGGGAGAGAGAGAGGGAATTGTATGAAGCAAGAGGAATGACGCTTCGCCCCCTCGGCAGCTCACCTGGTTGGCTCCTGTCACTCTGGCTCCGGTACTGACAGTGATCGGTGATACCCAGGTTCCTAGGCCACAGCGGCTCATACAGTCTCCTCTGGTGAAGCCTGTGGGAAGAGTCCTCCTGGTTCGAGACCTGAGGAGAAGGAAAGGGAATCAACAGCAAACAGCTCACGAGTCCTCACAGTAATACACCTAGTAATAAACAGTAATAAACCGAGCCACCGGTTTATGAATCTTCTCACTCGTTTACGAATCACTTGCCCTGGCACCTCCCGACCTCTCCAACCTTGTTACCCCCAACTTCACCACCCGCTGCCTCCGCTCAGCCGTCTCCGGCCTCCTGTTCGTCCCTCGCATCCTCCGTTTCACCATCGGTGGCCGTGCCTTCAGTCACTACACCCCGAAGCTCTGGAGCTCTCTTCCCCCAATTCCTCCACCTCGCCCCCTCCCTCCCCACCTTCAAATCCCACCTAAAGACCTTCTTTTTTGATGGTGCTTATGTTCACCAACTCCCCAAGGCTCGGGGTCAGACTCCGCCGCTCTCGAGCACTTCGGGACATTACCCGGAGTTGCTATACGTATGCAACTTGTTGTTGTTGTGCAATCACTTAGGGTTGAGTCACTGTTACTCACCGGGCAGTAACAAACTGAGCGACCGCCCCAGTGACCAGACCATTATTCGTCGTACTTTACCTTCCAAGCCGGCATCCCATAATAGTCCAGCTGGCCGTCCTGGATGAACTGATAGAGAGGGGAGTGGGGGGCGGAGTTCATGTCACCACAGAGAATAACGGGACAGCGTGTGTCCCCGGCCCCGCTGCCCAGCCCTGCCAGCCGGTCGATCTCGGCAAACAGCAGTGCCAGCTGTGCCAGCTTGATATCTCCGCGCCGCGGGTTGTAGATCAGGTGAGTGTTGGCCACGCAGATCGGGGGCCAGGCCTGGGGGCTCTCCTCGTCCTGGGGCTGGAGCAGCAGCAACAGCCCCACGTTGTCTCTGTCCAGCGTCTCCACCCCGGGCCGCAAATACTCCACCGCCCGCTCGCATTCCAGAGAGAAACGCTCCCCTTGGTAACACACCGCACAGCCGTCTGTCTTGGAGCCTGTGCGCCGCTTGTACGTGCACTTGTAGCCTGAGGGTGGTGGGTGGGGGAGGGCGGGGGGGTAGGAGGGGAGGGCAGGGGAGTGGCGGGGAGTGGGAGAAGGAAGGGGTAGGGAGGGGAAGAAGGAGAAGAGAGGCGGGGAAAGGAGAGGGGATGAGGGAGGAGAGGAGAGGGAGAGGAAAGGTGATAAGAGTTAACCCTAAATGGCAAAGCTACCTGTAGAATAGTGCACTGCAGCAAGAGAGGGGGGGGGGGGGAGTTGGGGGTTGGGGAGGGGGGAGTTGGGGGTTGGGGAGGGGGCAGTTGGGGGTTGGGGAGGGGAGAGTTGGGGAGGGGGTGATGGTGAAGCTGGGATTCCTGTGGGAGGATTTGATCCCGAGGACGAGGATCTTGAATTCGATCTCGACGGAGAACGTCCTCCCTTGTGCATCATTCGCCTAACAACACACAGTCACTACACCTTGCAGTGAAATAACTTACATAAAGTAAAATATTTTACAGGAGACAAGGGAAGTCCTCGTTCCCAGGGTCCTGGCCAAATCAAATTGCTCATTAATTCCACTGTGCGCAAATCGGCGGACGCATTCGCCTACAAAATACACAGTCACTACACTTTACAGCGAAACCCTGTGAAGCGCTTTGAGACGTGAGGATGACATGCTGAGGCGCTAGATAGAGTTGTGTATCAGTCACTCACCTCGGAGCTCCAGTGCTTGTTGGAGATGCTGCTGAAAATAATCCTCCTGAACCTCCTGCAAGCACAGGATCTGAGAAAGACCAGAGAGATTAAAGCCCAGGGCAAAGCCCTCCAGCCCATCATAGGAAGCATAGGAACAGGAGGAGGCCATTCAGTCCCTCGAGCCTGTTCCACCATTCTATTAGATCATGGCTGATCTGTACCTCAACTCCAATCAAGGCCATGCTGGCACTAACTTCCCACATTGCTACCATCCACTCTAATCCCATCCCCTTGTTCTCTCTCCCCTGGAGTCAATGCTCTCCCACAGTGAATGTCTACTCTAATCCCAATCCTCTCCTCTTTCCCTGCTCTAGCCTTGTGTGTGTATGTGAGATGTGCTTCTGACGTGAAAGGCTCTATGTGAATGTAAACTGTATTGGATTTTGGCTGCCAACTGCTCTCAGGGGTGACTTCCAATCTGGCCTTGATCAGAAAACACTTGCCCCATCAGACACCATATTGGAATAATGGAGGTGTCTTCTCAGGAAAAGAGGGATAGAAAACAAGCATTCAGTTCCCCCAGATTAATTGGTCGCTCATCTCCCCACTGCTTGCTTGTACCATTACTTTTGGAACGCCAACACAGCAGGACTGCAATCGGAGGTTGGGGAAATTCAGATCAAACCTGTGGAGACAATATTTCAATGAGCGAGTTGTAAACCTACAGAACAGGCTCTCTAGGGAGACAGACGCTGGAAGCAGAAAGTGTTGTTTGTTTCAAGAACAAATGAGATGGATTTCTGCTAGAAAATAATATCTTGGGATGATACAGTCTATAGCTTGGAACACGACATGTCAAGCGACCTCCAGGATGGTAGCAGGCGAACTAGATGGACCTTGGTCTTCCTTTGCCCGGCAAATCCTTATGTTCTTATGTTGGACATGAGGACACAGGGTTAGAGTTGCAAAAAATTAAACCCAGGACAAACATTTTATCTATACTCAGAGGGTAAATAACGACTGTAATAGGTTGAACTGGACGGGGGCTGAGGCCAGGACATTGGGACTCATTTAAGAAGCAGCTCAATACTGCTGTGTGGGATGGTAGGTGGGTGTTCTGGAGGGAGGAGATCAGATGGGCCAAAGGGTTTCTTCATCCGAACAGATCTAGTGAAATGCCTCCCATGTCTGCTTACAAACGCGATTGCTCCCTCGTCCTGTCCCCACCCTTGCCCCACCCACCCTTCAACCACGCCACTTATTCTTGCCCCTCACTCTGCCCCAATTGCCCCATACCCACCCTCACCCTACTCCCGTCATGACCCCCCAGCCCAACCCTGCCCTGCCCCCGCCATTGCCCCCCCCACATGTCCCTGCCTCCCATTGCCCCCAGCCTACCCTTGTCCTGCCCCCACCATTGCTGCCCCGAGCCCATCCTCGCCCGGCAGGTAACACTGTCACTCAGTGTGAGTTAATGCAGACTGACTCACATCCGGGGTCCAAGTGTCAAACTCGCGCAGAATGTTCTGGCAGCGGAAGTCCCAGGTGAGGTAGTCGGGCGGGCAGTGCGTGTACAGGCTGCCGTTCATCTCCAGAAGGTCCTGCGACAGGATGTTGTACGACATGATGGTGAACTCGAAGGCCTGGTCAGTGTGTGGTGGTCCCGGCAGGTCCTCCCACACCCGCAGCAGCTCTGAGCCAGAACACAGCCTGCGTTAGTCACACACGGGTAGAGCACGGGGGGGGGACAAAGAATAATGTAGGAGATTTAATCGAGATGTTCAAAATTATGAGGGGATTTGATAGACTAGAGAGGGAGAAACTGTTTCCTCTGGTAAGTGGGTCGTTCACAGATTTAAAATCATTGACAAAACAAGAACAACAAAATTACATGTGTATAGCGCCTTTCACGTCGGGAGGATGTCCCAAGGCGCTGGACAGACAGAGTTACGGACCTGAGCTGAGGGTCGGGGTGGGGGAGGGGGGGATGGCAGAGGGAGAAACAGGGAGATCGAAAGCACGGTTGAAGAGGAGGGTCTTGAGGTGGGTCTTGAAGGTAACGAGGGAAGGGGCGACGCAGAGGGACTGCGGGATGGAGTTCCAGAGGGTGGATGCAGAGTGGCGGAAGGCCCACGCGCTGATAGTGGGATGAGCGAGGCGGGGAGGTGAAGCAGGCCGGAACCCGTTGAGCGGAGAGAGTGAACAGGATGGTGGGGGGTTAGTAGATCGGAGAGGTGGGGGGAGCAAGACCATGGAGGGCTTTGAAGGTGAGGACCAGAATCTTGAACTGTACCCTCTGTGTGATGGGAAGCCAGTGGAGTCGGGCGAGGATGGGGGTGATAGGGTCGTGGAGCCCGGGGTGGGTGAGGACACGGGCTGCAGAGTTCTGGATGATCTGCAGCCATGGGAGGGAGGAGTTGGGGAGGCCGACAAGCAGTGAGTTTGCATTGTCGAGCTTCGATGTAATGAAGGCGTGGATGAGGGTGGTGGCCTGCGGTGTGAGAGCCGGGTGTTGTTGCGGATGTGGGGTAGAAAGGATAGTTGAGGGTCAAACAAGACGCCAAGGTTCGGGACTGGCTCAGTGAGGGGGAATGGGCGACCATGGATGTTGATGCTGTCAGCACCTGAGGTGAGGAGGCGCTGACGGGAGCCAATCAAGAGGGCCTCGGACTTGTTGATGTTCAACTGAAGAAAGTTTGCTCTCATCCAGGACTTGATGTTTGGCAGACATTCTATCAGGACAGCAGTGAGTCCTGGAGTCAAGGGTGGAGGCAGAGAGGGAGTTGGGTGTCATCCGCATACATGTGGGAGTTGACCCCATGTCTGCGGATGATGTCACCAAGAGGGAGCGTATAGATGTTGAAGAGGAGGGGACCAAGGACAGAGCCCTGAGGAGCATCGCACAAGACAATCCAGGGGCTAGAGGAGAAGCTGTTTGAGGAGATGAAGTGCATCTGAACCAATCAAGGAGATTGAGGTGAGAGGAGAGGTGGTGGATGAGGATAGAGTGGTCGACAGTATCAAAGGCGGCAGAGAGGTCAAGGAGGACAAGGAGGCAGAGATGGGCAGAGTGTCACTTTGACCAGGCGGTTTCTGTGTTGTGGGCGGCACGGAAACCCGATTTGAGGGGTTCGAGAAGGGAGTGGCGGGAGAGGAAGGAGTGAAGCTGAGAAGCAACAACTCGTTCCAGACCTTGGAGAGGAAGGGGAGGTTGGAGATGGGGCAGTGATTAGGGAGTAGAGATGGGTCCAAGGAGGTTTTTTTAAGAAGAGGAGTGATGACAGCGGTTTTTAAAGGGGTGGGAACAATACCAGAGGATAGGGAGAGGTTAACGATGTCAGTGAGTAGAGAGGCAAGGAGGTGGAGCAGGGAAGTAGGGAGTGGGATAGGAATAGGGTCGAGGGAGCAAGTGGTGGGTTTCATTCAAAAGAACCAGAGGGGAGATGAGCAGACATTATTTTACCCAGAGAGTTGTTACAGTCTGGAATGCATTGCCTGAAAGGCTGGTGGAAGCAGATTTAATAGTAGGTTTCAAGAGGGAATTCAATAGGTACTTGAAATGGAAAAATGTGCAGGGCGATGGGGAACGAGTGGGTGACTAGTTGGTAGCTCTTTCAAAGAGCCGGCACAGGCATGATGGGCCGAATGGCCTCCTTCTGTAATATTCTATGATTCTAACGTGGCGACCAGAGTAACAGAGTCTGGGAGGTGCAGCAGAACGGCCATAGAAAGGGCACCGACCCCGGGGGGAACTTATGCTTCGCAGTGTCTGTGCTGGTGGTGGGTCCCCGTAAGTTAGATGGCAACCGGGCTGAGCGGGTCAAAAGGTTGTGGGTTTGATGCCCACATTGAGCTGATAATGTAGGCTGATACTCCAGTGCAATACTGGGGTCAGGGAGTACGCCCTAAGGCTGCCAAAACCTTCACGCATTCGTCACCTCAAGGCTTGATTACGGGAACTACCTCATCGGCCTTCCCAACTCTTCCCTTCACAAGCTGCAGATCATCTGAAACTCTGAAGCTCGTGTGCTCTCACGCACCAGGCTCCGTGACCCCATCACTCCCACCCTCGCCCGACTCCATTGGCTCCCCATTTTTAAGGCCATCCATTGCCTTGCCCCCCCTCCTACCTCTGACCTGCTGACTCCCTACCAACCTGCCCGTTCCCTCTGTTCAGCGGTTTCCAGTCTGCTCCATGTCTCCCGCCCGACCCGCCCTACCATCGGTGGTCGGGCTTTCAGCCTCTCTGCCCCCACACTCTGGAAGTCCATCCCACGATCCCTTCGTCTCGCTTCCTCCCTTGCCTCCTTCTAGGCTGGTCTCGGACACTCCTCTTCGATTGTGCCTTCAGTCGCCCTCCCACCTCTCTGCCTTCCCTCTCACCCCTACACCACCCCTCCCCCACGCTCAGGCCCTGACACCTAACTGTTCAGCGCTTTGGGACGTCCTCCCGATGTGAAAGGCGCTCTATAAATGTCATTTTGTTGTTGTTGTTGCATTGATTACAGCCGTAACAGTTGGGACCAAAAATTTTATATGACTTATATCAAACTCGCATACAATGCAAACTCTTGAATGGGGTTTGGGCATATGTATGACTTTGTCAGTTATACGATCGATACAGATCAGACTTGTGCAAGTTTTACTGTATAAAAGAGTCCCACAAGATTACAAGGATGGTCTGGATGGTCCATCTGATCACATCCCTCCAGAACACCCGGCCTGAAGTCCCCCCATCACAGCATACAGCTGCTCTTTAAATCAGTCCAGTGTCCTGGCCCCTACTACAACAACAACAAATTAAACTTGTCATAGCACCCTTCACGTTGGAAAGATGTCCCAGGGTGCTGGACAATCGGGGTTTTGGACCCAAGCTGGGAGTTGGGGTCAGTAGGGGTGAATGGCAGTGGGGAGGGAGTGGGGGTGGGAGGGTGACTGAAGACACGGTCGAAGAGGGAGGTTTTTAGAAGGTCCTCTCACCCGTCCTGGCAACCTGTTCCAGCTGTTGATTATGCAGGGGACGTTATTTGTCAGCGTATTGTTCCTCACCTTCACAAGGGTCCATTCCCATCATCCCAACGCCACCTTGGTCCAGGAGCTCCCACAGACTCGCCTCTTCCCCGTTCATTCCCATCACCGAGTGAAAGGGCCAGCCCGCCATGCCTGGGAGTGTGCCATCGTTCTCTGTCCCATTCATGCCGTCCTCAGGCTCCTCCAGCCCCCCCTCGTAGTTCTCCACTGTGCCCTGGCTAGGCATCAGCTGCCACCCTCTGCCAAGCTCTGGCACGGGAGCCAACTGCCATCCCATAATACTCGGGTCCTCGTCAATGGAGGCTGGCCACCCCGGCCCGGCCTGATGGGCAGCGCTCGCCCTGCACACCTCCTGCCACATGGCAAAGGCCTCATCTGCATCCCTGTTCTCCCAGGGCTCGTCCTGCTCCAGCCACTCAGCGCCGTCCCCTTCTTCCTCGTCCCTGTAGGGAAGGGGACCCTCAATGGCCCCTCCGTGCAGCCACTCCTGCAGGAGCATGGTCTGGTCTCGATGGAGCGACAGGCGGGGAGTGGAGCAGTCATCAGACATCTCCTCGCTGGAGGTTACTGATGATGTGGAGCCTCCTGGTGGTGGTTCATCGCCATCATACCGACCTGACAGCACCAGGAGCAACAGACACCATCAAGACAAGATCTGCACCGATAATAATAATTATCCCTGCATTTGACGTGTCTTATCACGTCATCGAGACGCCTCAAAGCGCTTCACAGAATATACTGCAAAGTGAATTGACGGTATATTTTGTGGGCAAAACGCGGCAGCCAATTGCACACAGCAGCGTCCCTACAAACAGTCGTGGATTGCGTAATCAAATTATTTTCATATGTTTTGAAAGAATTATTACCCCCGAAAAAGTGATCCCCCAATCGACTAACAACCGGGTTCCTACTTACTGCTGGGTAAACAGAGGAGGAAGGAAGTAAGGAAATTTGCCCAATGTTTTGCCTCCTGCCCGGGAATCGAATCCAGGTCTCTCACTGGCAAGGCGAGTGCTCTAACCACTGAGCTACAGGACTCCACTGATGGCATCCCTAACCTCCAGTGAAAACCTTGTTCAGGCTATAACAATGAAAACAACAACTTGCACTTATACAGCGCCCTCCACGCAGGTTAGCATCTCGGAGCGCTTAACAGTGGCGGAGCCTGACTCCGAGCCGGGGGCAGGGGGGAGGTGGCCACTAGCACAGTCGAAGAGGAAAGTTTTCAGGCAGGACTTGAAAGAGGGGAGAGAGGCAGAGGGATTGAGGGAGTGTTCCAGAGTTTTGGGGCGTAGTAGCTGAAAGCAAGACCTCCAATGGTGGGCGGAGGGTGCGAGGGACGAACAGGAAGCCAGTGCCAGTCAAGCGGAGGCGGGGGGTGGTGGAATGGGGAGTGAGGAGGTCAGAGCCAGGGAGTGAAGGGATTTGAATACGAGAGTGAGGATCTTGAAGTTGATCTGTTCAGTGATGGGGAACCAGTGGCCACAACTGGTGAGATGTGGGTACGGAGTTTGGTCCGGGGTCAGTATGCAGGCAGCAGAGGTTTGAATGAGCTGGATCTTATGAATGGTGGAGCTAGGGAGAAGTGTGTTGGAGTAATCCAAGCGGGAGGTGACAAACTCATGCACAAGGGTTTCGGCAGCATTTGGGGTAAAATACAGTTGGAGGCGGGCAACGTGAGAAAGCGTCCTGGTCAAGAGATAGGATGTGGGGGAGGAAGGACAGTTGGGGGTCGAACTGGACGCCAAGGTTGCGCAGTGGTTCGGTGAGTCTGAGGGAGAGCCCAGTTGAGGAATTTACATCCACAGGAGTGAAGACATTGACGGGAGCCAAGGAGGCTTCCGTCTTGTCCATATTCAGTTGCAGGAAGTTTACACTCATCCAGGCCTTGATGTCTGTCAGACAAGCTGATAGAACATCGGCGGACCTGGCGTTGGTACTGGAGGAGGCAAAGTAGATTTGTGTGTCATCCGCATACAGGTCGAAGTTTACCCATGTCTGAGGATGACATCGCCCAGAGGGAGCATACAGATAAGGAAAAGAAAGGGCCAAGGATGGAGCCCTGGGGTGACCTGCAGGTGATCGGGTGGAGGCGCGAGGAGAAAACATTTGCTGAGATGAAATGGAGGCAGTTGGTTAAGTTGGACTCGAATCATGCGAGTGCGGTCCCACTAAGGTGGGAGGAAAGGAGGTGGAGGAGGATGGCATGGCCGATTATGTCGAACACGGCAGAGATCCAGGAGGACAAGGAAGCAGAGGAAACCCTGGTCACAGATAGAGAGAATGTCTTTTGTGACATTGACAAGCGCTGTCTCTGTGCTGTGGGCAATCAGGGCAAAAAACAGACTCCAGGGGCTCGAGGAGGAAGTGAAGGGAGAGGTGTGACCGAAGTTGACCTGCAACAATGTGTTTCAGGACTTTGGCAAGGAAGGGTAGGTTGGAGATGGGGCGAGAGATTAGAGGGATCGAGGGTGGGTTCTTTGAGGAGGGGCGTGATGATAGCGGTTTTCAGGGCGAGTGGAGCAGAGCCTAAGGAGAGAGAGAGAGATTGACCGTGTCGGCCAGCAGGGGAGAGAGAAGAGGGAGTTGAGTGACCAGCAGTCGGGTGGGGAGGGGTCGAGGGAGCAGGTGGTGAACTTCATCCGGGTGATTGTGATTGAGAGGGAGGGAGGGAAAAATGGGGGCAAAGGAATGTAAGGAGGGGGTAGTGGCAGGAGCTGTGACGGAGGGAGAAGGCTGTATGGATGGTCTGGGTGGGGTGGAAAGGGACATGGGAGGGAGGACGATGCAGCCAAGCGGATGTTTTAAATTTCTGAGGCAAAGAAGTGTAGGATCCCTTCGCACTTAGCATTTGACGTGAGGATCGAGGGGACTTGAGGGGGTGCGCGGAGGAGGTGATGGACAGTGGAAAATGGAGTATTTGGATTGTTGCTTGCCTCCAGGATGACTTTGGAGGAAAAGTCAGTTGTGGTCTGTGAAAGAGAGAGGCGGTGGGTGTGGAGGTGCTCGAGCCACAGCTGGCGGTGAGGCTGGATTTCTGCCATCTGCGCTCGAGGGTCCGGGTTTGTGTTTTGAGTGAGCGGAGATGGCTATTGTACCGGGGGAGCGGGTGGGTTTGGAAAGAACGCTGGATTTCAGGGGAGCCAGGGAATTGAAGGTATAAAACAAACCCACTTTTCTTCCACATACTCCCTCTTCCCAGTCGACATAAAACCGGCTCCTAAAGCAACTGCAATTAACGTACAACTAACTCCACAAAGAAAATGTTTTGAGAACTTGTTCTGTCTTTTTTGTCCTAAAAAAAATAATAATGATCTGGCCCCCTCAATCCACGACTGTTCGTAGGTCACTGCTGCGCGCAATTGGCTGCCATATTTTGCACAATATTGACTTTACAATATATCCTGTGAAGCGCTTTGAGATGTCTCAATAACGTGCGAAGGCACTGTATCAAATGCAAGGATTATTATTATAAAATTTCAATTCTATTCCTCTCAGAGTTGGGAGTTCTTTGGACGAGATGTTAAATCACCTTCCCATCGCTCTGTTCTTTAGGTAGATATCCAAAATTCTGTACCACTACGAGACAGAGAGGGGAGTTTCTTGAAGGGTCCTTCAAGACCCGTCTGAAGACCCTCCTCTTCGACCGTACCTTTGCTCACCCTCCTTCCCCACCTACCCTCCACCCTCCTCGATCCCGACCCCCAGCTCGGGTCCGAAACACTGATTGTCCAGAGCCTTGGGACATCCTCCCGACGTGAGAGGCGCCGTACGAATGTCACTTTGTTGTTTTTGTGGTTGTTTGCGGTATATTCCGTGAGGCGCTTTGAGACGCTTCAAAGACGTGATTAAGGCACTGTGTCAAATGCAATTATTGTTATTGTTGTTGTCTCTTTTAAAGAGGTTCACCGTGACCCCAATTCCTGGTCCCCCGTCCCCCTCCCCCCTGCCCCCTCCCCCGTCCCCCTCCCCCGTGTCCCCCTCCCTGCCCCTCCCCGTGTCCCCCTCCCTGGCCCCCTCCCCCGTGTCCCCCCTCCCCCGTCCCCCTCCCTGCCCCCTCCCCCGTGTCCCCTGCCCCTCCCCCTGTCCCCCTGCCCCGTCCCCGTGTCCCCCCCGTCCCCCTCCCCCTGCCCTCCCCCGTCCCCCTCCCCGTTCCCCCTGTCCCCCTCCCCGTCCCCCCTGCCCCCCTCCCCCAGTCCCTCCCCCTGCCCAGTCCCCCTCCCCGGTCCCCCCTGTCTCCCCTGTCCCCCTCCCCGGTCCCCCCTGTCCCCCCTGTCCCCCTCCCCGGTCCCCCCTGTCCCCCTCCCCGGTCCCCCTGTCCCCCTCCCCGGTCCCCCTGTCCCCCTCCCCCGGCCCCCTCCCCCCCCCTTGATCCCATCCCCTGCCACCACTGGTACCCTGCCCCCCATTGACCCTTGACCCCGTCCCCCCTGCCCCGGTCCCCTGTCCCCCCCGCCCCCCTGACCCCGGGTACCTGTTCCCATGGTTACCTGTGATCCTGTTGAGCAGTTTCGCGAGCGGCAGCAGAACATAGCAGAGGATAGAACCCAGCATCCCGCGCCTGCGCACTCACACCCCAACGGCAACCCCCCGCGCCTGCGCACTCACACCCCCACGGCAAACCCCCCGCGCCTGCGCACTCAACCCCCACGGCAAACCCCCGCGCCTGCGCACTCACACCCCCACGGCAAACCCCCCGCGCCTGCGCACTCACACCCCCACGGCAAACCCCCCGCGCCTGCGCACTCACACCCCCACGGCAAACCCCCCGCGCCTGCGCACTCACACCCCCACGGCAACCCCCCGCGCCTGCGCACTCACACCCCCACGGCAACCCCCCGCGCCTGCGCACTCACACTCCCTACAGCAACACTCCCCCACCCCGCGCGCCTGCGCATTCATCCAGATGGGCCCCGCGTTGCGCGTGCGCGCTGGGCTCTCCGTAGTGAACCCGGGGTGGGGGGGGGGGGTGGAGGCCGAGGATGGCAATGGGGGGACATGAGGATCAGGCACACGTTTGTAGCTCAGTGGTTAGAGCACTCGCTTTGCGAGCGAGAGACCTGAGTTCAATTCCCGGCAGGTCCGGGCCAAACCTCGGGCAAGTTTCCTTACTCCACACAGAGCCTAATGATAATCCTCCAAAACAAAATAATAATAAATTGGTCATTTTCAATCTATGACTGTTTGTGGGACATTGCTGTGCGCAATTGGCTGCCGCGTTCGCCCACAAATATATACAGTCAATTCACTTTACAGTGTGTTCTGTGAAGCGGTTTGGGACGTCCTCCCGACGTGAAAAGCACTATATCAAATGCAAGGTTTATTATTATACCATCACGTCGTTGAGACGTCTCAAAGCGCTTCTCGGGGGTAGACTGTAAAATGAATTGACTGTTGTGCATTTTTTTAGGCTTCCATTGACCCCCGTCACGGAGGAACTCGGTTAGCGATGGTACCTGAGGGTGATGGGCACTGCAGTGAGTGACAACAACAACAACAAGAACCACCACCTGCATTTATGCAGCGAGTAGCATCCCAGGGCGCTCGACGGTGGCGGAGCCTGATGCCGAGCCAGTGGGGGCGGGGGAAGGGAGGTGACCGCAGGAGCAAGCACTCAACAACAACAACAACAGCAGCAACAACAACAACTTGCATTTAGGTCGTGCCCCTCACACCGGGTAGAATTCAAGTCAAGGTAGAATTGTGTGCCGCTGAGGGGCAATGGGGATAAAATACTAATAATTATCCTTGCATTTGTGGAACATTGCGAATGTGTGCAAATTGGCTGCTGTGTTCAATTGCAAACACGTAGTCACTACACTTTAATGTAAAATACTTTGAAGCGTCTTTGGGAGGACATGACAAAGCAATGTGTGAATTGGAGGGGATTATTATTACACAATAATTGAAACCTTGACTTATTTTACTGGTCTGTCCCTCATTCCATCAAAACTGTATTGTTTATTCATTGCGATTTGAATTATTCACTCTTTAACGTTGCTGCTTTCCTAGAGTTTAAAATTACAGGATGATGTTTCTTTTTGCTTGTCCTGGGTCCTAGAGAAAGCTGCGACAGATACCCATCAACCTGACCATCACAGCCGTCACTTACATGGATTGTTCTAATTAATAATGAGAGGCTCAGTTGCTCACACTCTCGCCTCTGGCTGGAAGGTTATGTTGAATGTTGGGACCTGAATCTTGTTGTGCTGGTCAGAGGGTCGAGGAGTTAAAGGGGCCACAGAGTGATGTCAACAACATTTTCCAGTTGAATGTCAACAAGACCGAGGCCCTCCTGCTTGGCTCTGGTCAACGCCTCCGTAACTCGAGTGCTGACAGCAACACCCTTTATGGATGCACTCTACACCTCATGGAGCCAATGTGGACCTCAGCATCCTGTTCGCCTCTCACCCTCCTCCACAACACCCTCTCCTCCACACTCGACACTCTTGCCCCCATCACCTCCCGTACTGTCTCCTACTCTCGCTCCTCCCTCTGGTTCACCACTCACCTCCGCTCACTGAAGAGCCAGGTGTGGGCCGCTGAACGCACCTGTGTCAAATCTGGCCTAACGGTCCACCGACAAATCTGGCTGGACCTCCTCAAAATCTACCGCTCCACTCTAGCCTCGGCCAAGTCGTCCTTCTACTCCAGGATAATCCTGGAGGCGAAGAACAACCCCAGGCTACTGTTTTCTACCACATCCCGACTCCTCCGTCCCCCCCGCCACCCCGCGCAGGTCATCTCCTCCAACCTTCACTGCGAGGAGATGCTGGATTTCCTTGAATCCAAAATCAAGGGAATTCGCTCCGTGGTCACTTCCCATCCAACATCCACCCACCCCCCACCCCCTCCCTCCCACCCATCCTCCCCTACACACTTTCGTACCCGTTTCCCTACCTTTTGTCACCAAACTCATCCTATCCCTTAAACCCACCACCTGCTCCCTTGACCCCATCCCCACTCCACTCCTTATCTCCCAGCTCCACCTCCTTGCCCCACATATCACAGACATCGTCAACCTGTCCCTCTCCTCTGGCTCTGTTCCCATTCCCTTAAAAACTGCCACCATCACTCCCACCTTGAAAAAACCCTCCCTTGATGCGTCGCAGCTATCAAGCTACCGGCCCATCTCCAACCTCCCCTTCCTGTCCAAGGTCCTTGAATGAGTTGTCGCCTCCCAGCTGCGCTCTTTCCTCTCCACCCATTCATTATTCGAACCCCTTCAGTCGGGTTTCCGTGCTGCCCATAGCACAGAAACTGCCCTGGTCAAGGTCACCAATGACATCCTGACCATCTGTGACCAGGGCTCCCTCTGCCTCCTCGTCCTCCTCGACCTATCGGCAGCATTCGATACGGTCGACCACTCTATCCTCCTCCACCGCTTGTCCTCCCACCTCAACCTTCAAGGCCCTGTCCTTGAGTGGTTTAGGTCCTACCTCTCCCACCGTCTTCACTTTGTTTCCACGAATGGTTTTTCCTCCACCCCCCACACTGTCTCGTGCGGTGTCCCTCAGGGCTCTGTCCTCGGTCCCCTCCTCTTCACCCTCCCCCTCGGTGACATCATCCGCAGACATGGGGTTAACTTCCACATGTATGCGGATGACACCCAACTCTACCTTTCCTCCTCTACCCTCAACTCCACGACCACCGATGTCCTGACAGCTGCCTGTCCGACATCGAGTCCTGGACGAGAGACAACTTTCTTCAGCTCAACGTGCGTAAAACTGAGGCCCTCCTGATTGGCTCACGTCAGCGCCTCCGCACCTCAGGCGCTGACACCATCAGCATCCAAGGCTGCACTCTCCACCTCTCAAAGCCAGTCAGGAACCTCGGGTTCTGTTCGACCCTGAGCTGTCCTTTCTCCCTCATATCCGCACCACAACTGGCACCGCCTTCCATCACCTCCGGAACATCGCCAGACTACGGCACTACCTCACCCCTCACGCTGCTGAAACTCTGGTCCACGCCTTTATCACCTCAAGGCTGGACTATGGGAACTCTCTCCTCGCCGGCCTTCCCGGCCCTCCCTCCACAAGCTGCAGGTCATTCAGAACTCTGCAGCTCGTGTACTGTCCCGCACCAGGCTTCGGGACCACATCACTCCCACCCTCACCCTCGCTCGCCTCCACTGGCTCCCCATCCCCCAGAGGATCGAATTCAAGATCCTCATCCTCACCTACAAGGCCATTCACGGCCTCGCTCCCTCCTACCTGTCTGACCTACTAACCCCCTACCTACCTGCCCGTACCCTCCGTTCCTCTGGCTCCGGTCTGCTTCACATCCCCCGCCCCAACCGCCCTACCATCGGTGGCCTTCAGCCTCTCAGCCCCGAGGCTCTGGAACTCCATCACCCAGTGCCTTTGACTTGCCTCCTCCCTTTCCTCCTTCAAGGCCGGTCTCAAGACCTTTCTCTTTGACCGTGCCTTCAGCTCCCCTCTCGACTCTCTACCCCCTCCTCGCTCCCTCCCTTCCCTCCCCTCACCCTGACCATTTCCCCCTTGCTCGGGTCCTGACCCTACTGTACAGCGCCTTGGGACGTCCTCCCGATGTGAAAGGCGCTCTATAAATGGAATCTTGTTGTTGTTGTTGTTGTTCAACCCTCAACTGTCCTTCATCCCATACATCCGTGCCATGACCTTCTCAGCCTTTCCCCACCTCCACAATACTGCCCAGCTCCGCCACTGTTCTCTCCCGCACTAGGCGCCGCGACCCTATCAACCCCATCCTCACCCGACTCCATTGGCTTCCCATCACACATTTCAAGATCCTGGTGCTCACCTTCGAAGCCCTCCATGGCCTTGCTCACCCCTACGTCTGCAACCTCCTAACCCCTTACCATACTGCCTACTTCACAGAATATACTATAAAGTGGATTGACTGTATATTTTGGGGGCGAAACGCGGCAGCCTTGCCCCCTCCCTTGCCTCCAAGAGTCCCACCTCAAGACCCTCCTCTTTGACTGTGCCTTCGGTCACCCTCCTACCCCTACCCTCCTCGCCTTCCACTCCCTCCTGCTCCCAATCCCCAGCTCGGTTGTGGTTCGTTGACTTTCTAGCACATTGGATGTCTTCCTGATGTGAAAGGCACCATACAAATGTAATTAATTGTTGTTATTGATACATCCCATCACTATCACGTCAGGCTTTTCCTGGTTATGAGCCCAGTCTCTGTGATGGCACAATACAAGCAAGGGAGGTGTCATTGCAGCTTCCCAGAGACACCAGACAGCAACAGCAATTGGCATTGATTTACACAGCGCCTTTCACGCAGGATAACATCACGAGGGAGCGCTTCGCAATGATGGGGTTGGACGTCGAGCAGGGGACAGAAACAGGGAAGCGGGAGGCGATTGCAGCCTTGGTGGAAGAGGTAGGTTCTAAGGCGAGTCTTGAAGACCGATAGAGAGGTGGGGGGGGGGGGGGGGTGGAGGAGCCCGACAGTGAGTTAGAGGATGGGGTTGATGTGGGAATCTGAAGCATCAACCATCGATGATGGCATGGAGAGGACAGGAGAGAGCATCAGTAACCATCAAAGCCAGTGAGGGGCATGGTTGAGTTTAATGTCTATAATAATAATCATTGCATTTGATACAGCACCTTATCACATTGTTGAGACATCTCAAAGTTCTTCACAGAATATACTGTAAAGTGGATTGACTATGTATTTTGTGAGCAAAACTCAACAGCCAATTGAACACAGCAGCGTCCCACAAACAGTCGTAAATTGAGTAACAAATGATTAATATTTTATTCATTCATTTTTTTTCAAGGGATTATCACCCCCCAGAAAAGCAAACAGCCAATCGACTAATGACCGGGTTCCTACTTGTACAGAGAGGTAAACGGTGGTCTCCGGAATAAGGAATTACTCGTCCAAATTAGCTTCAAATGTTTCAACTCAATTGTCGATCATTGACGGGAGTTTGCCCACAAAACACTCACAGTCGCATCACTTTACAGTATATCCTTGGAAGCACTTTGAGATGACTCAAAAAAGGTGCTGCATTCAATAATAATAATGGTAGTAATTCTTTATTTGATGCAGTTTGTAACAAGAAGATGTCTCAAAGCGCTTCACAGGATACACTGTAAAGTGGAGTGTATTTTGTGGTTGTGTCGTGTAATGTATTGTCTTGTGTGTAAATCATTGTTGAACTGGGTGGAGTATGGAATTAGTGAGCAAGTGAGCAACACTCCTGCTCTTTCAGGCTTTAAATGCAGGCTGGATGAATGCAGTAGCTAAGAGGGAGTGGATGGATATTTGGTGGGCAGGTAGTCACAAGGGATGAAAATAATTATCCTTACATTTGATACAGCGCTTTTCACGTCAGGAAGAATCCGACACCTGTGACCGATGATCTCTCATTACGCCAGTTGATTTCTTTATCAAAGAGGCTCAGGTTCCTCCTTGTGTTTGGTGACACAATGAGCCTCCACCATCTCCCTGGCTCGCCTGCCCAAAATGAAATGGGAAAGACAGGCACTAGGGCCTGGGCATGACTGAAAAGCCCTGAGTGTCTGTTGCCATCTGTCAGACAGGACAGTACTAATTTGCAAGATACACCATTCATGGTAATGATCCATTGTGCCTCGTATCCTTATCCAATGTGCTGTGTATTCCTACCTGTTGCACATATCACAATATTGGAAAGATCTGTGAGGAACTTCCATCAAGAGCAGTCTACTTGGTCAGAGCCTTGTGGTAAAGTTATGTTCAGCTCTATGCCCCTATGGGAAGTCCTACCATAATCCAATCTCTTGCGTTCATGAGGAGTCCTGTAGCTCAGTGGTTTGAGCACCTGCCTTGCAAGCAAGAGGACCAAGGTTTGATTGCCGGCATGGAGAAATGTTGGGAAAGTTTCCTTACTCCACACGCCTCTGTTTACCCAGAAGTAAGTAGGAACCCAGTTGTTGTCGATTGGCAGATCGCTTTTCCAGGGGTAATAATCCAATCAAAAAAAAATGTCACTCAACCCACAACGCTTTATGGGACGCTGCTGTGTGCAATTGGCTGCTGCGTTTCGCCCACAAAATATGCAGTCAATTCACTTTACAGTATATTCTGTGAAGCTCTTTGAGACGTCTGGAAGACGCGATAAGGCGCTGTATCAAATGCAGGGATTATTATTATTATTGTTATATTCATTGTCGTTCCTTTGCTTCTTTTCTTTATCTATCTGCCCATCTGTTCTTCCATTCCCTTTCTCTCTTTCTCGGTTCAAAACGATAAGGGGTTTTGATAGAGTGGACAGGGAGAAACTGTTTCCACTGGCAGGTGGGTCGCTAACCAGGGCATAAAGATTTAAAATAATTGGCAAAAGAACCAGAAGGGAGATGAGGGGTATTTGTTTTACACAGAGAGTTGTTACGGTCTGGAACTCACTGCCTGAAAGGCTGGTGGAAACAGATTCAATAACAAGTCTCAAAAGGGAATTGGATAGGTACTTGAAGAGGAAAGAATTGCAAGGATTTGGGGAAAGAGACTGACTGAGTAGCTCTTCCAAAGAGCCGGCACAGGCACGATGGGCCGATTGGCCTCCTTCTGTGCTGTAATATTCTATGATTCTGTGTGTGTGTCTCTCTCTCTGTGTCTCTCTGTTTCTTTGTTTTTTTTCTTTCTTCCTTTTGCAAAGAACAGTCACCTGGAAGTATTTCTTTACCAGACAGTAATTAACATTGAATAGTTGACGAGGAACCTCTGAGGTATGGGATATTAGTTATCCACAGCTCAAACTACACACTTCCACTTGTTGAAGCGCTTTGAGACGTTTCAAAGACGGCTGTTAGTTGATTGGTGGGTCGCTTTTCTGGGGGTAATAATTTCCTCCAAAAAAAATAATAAATTGGTCACTCAACCCATGACTGTTTGTGGGGACATTACTGTGTGCAATCGGCTGCCACATTTCGCCCACAAAATACACAGTCAATTCGCTTTACAGTATGTTCTGTGAAGCGCTTTGAGGCGTCTCAAAGATGCGATAAGGTGCTGTATCAAATGCAAGGATTATTATTATTATTATAGCTCAATGGGTTGGGATGTGCGTCCATGCTGTGGGCAGGAGAAGGGTGACAATGCTCTGACACATTTCATGGATGAGGAGCTGCTGGTGGAACAGGACACCTGTGTAAATGGTGTTGCTGGTGTGCCTGTATATATAGTGGGATTAGTACATATATATATATATCTCCTAGAGGCAGTATGGCTGTGTTTATGATGGGGCCATTGTGTCTGGATATACGATAGAGACAACGGGGTCAGTGTGTGTGTGTATATGTTGAATGCAGTGTGTGTATATAATGGGTGTGTGTGTTTGTGTGTGTATACAGTGAGGTCAGTGTGTGTGTGTGTGTATGCAGTGATGGGTATGAAACCGACTACCTGCTTTCTCGACCCCATCCCTACCCCTCTCCTTACTACCTCTTTGCCCCTCTACTCACAGACATCGTAAACCTCTCCCTGTCCTCTGGTGCTGTTCCCACCCCATTAAAAACCGCTGTCATCACTCCTATCCTTAAAAAACCACTCCCTGGACCCATCTCTACTCTCAAACTACCCCTTCCTCTCCAAGGTCCTGGAACGAGTTGTTGCTTCCCAGCTTCGCTCCTTCCTCTCCCGCCACTCCCTTCTCGAACCCCTCCAGTCGGGTTTCCGTGCCGCCCCCGGCACAGACACCGCCTGGTCAAAGTGACAAATAACATTCTGTCCATCTGCGACCAGGGCTCCCTCTGCCTCCTCGTCCTCCGTGACCTCTCTGCTGCCTTCGACGCTGTCGACCACTCTATCCTCATCCACCGCCTCTCCTCTCACCTCAACCTTCATAGCTGTGCCATTGACTGGTTCAGATTGTACCTCTCACACTGCCTCCACTTCATCTCCACAAACATTTGCTCCTCTAGCCCCCATACCATCTCGTGCGGCGTTTCTCAGGGCTCTGCCCATTCCCTCTTCTTCAATATCTATGTGCCCCCCGCTTGGTAACATCATCTGCAGACATGTTGTCAACTTCCACATGTATGCGCATAACACCCAAGTCTACCTCTCTGCCTCCACCCTTGACACTACTGTGCTGACACAATGTCTGTCAGACATCAAGTCCTGGATGAGAGCGAACTTTCTTCAATTGAATGAAAACAAGTCCGAGGCTCTCCTGATTGGCTTCCGTCAGAGTCTCCTCACCTCAGACGCTGACAGCATCAACATCCATGACCGCCCACTCCCCCTCACTGAGCCAGTCCCGAACCTTGGCGTCTTCTTTGACCCTCAACTATCCTTTCTACCCCACATCTGTGCCATGACCCGCTCTGCCTTCCCCCACCTCTGCAACATCGACCTCTGTCTCACACCGCAGGCCGGCAAAACCTTCATACACGCTTTCATTACATAGAGGCTTGACTATGCAAACTCATTGCTTGTCCCCAACTTCTCCCACCATAGGCTGCAGATCATCCAGAGCCTCCGCACCAGGCTCCGTGACCCTATCACCCCCATCCTCGCCTGACTCCACTGGCTTCCCATCACACAGAGGATACAGTTCAAGATTCTGGTCCTCGCCTTCAAAGCCGTCCATGGTCTTTCTCCCCACTAACTCTCTGACCTCTTACCCTCCTACCATCCTGCTCGCTTCCTCTGCTCAGTGGGCTCCGGCCTGCTTCACGTCCCCTGCCGTGCTTACCCAACTATTGGCGGGTGGGCCTCCTGCCACTCTGCCCCCACCTTCTGGAACTCCATCCCGCAGTCCCTCCAACTCGCCCCCTACCTCGCCACCTTCAAGACCCACCTCAAGACCCTTCTCTTCGACAGTGCTTTTGATCTCCCTGCTTCCACCCCGGCCCTCTACCCTTCCCAATCCCGTCCCCCGCTTTGGAACGTCCTCCTGACATGAAAGGCGCTCTATAAATGTAATTTTGTTGTTGTTGTGTGTGGTCTGTGTGTGTGTGCCTGTGTGGTGTTGGTCTGTATGTGTGTGTGTGTGTGTGTGTGTGTGGTGTCTGTGACTCCCAGTCCAAAACTCTCCAGTGCCTTGGGACGTCCTCTCGACATGAAAGGCGCTCTACAAATGTAATTTTATTGTGGTTGTTGTTGGGTGCCGTGTTTGTGTGTGTGTGTGTGTGTGTGTGTATAATGGGGTCAGTGTGTGTGTTTATACAATGGGGGCAATATTAAAAGGTGTGTGTGACACTGATGACTGGGACCTGCCTCACTGTGGGTCTCTCTCTCAGTCTTTTAAAGGGCTCGGCAGTGGTACAACGGGATCCCAGATTAGCTTGGGACACACCAAGCACTACAGCAAAATGAGCCCTGGAACCCAACCCAACAGCTCACCGACCACCCCAGTCACCCCCACCTCCCCGCTGGGCAGCCCCAAGGTCAGCTTCGTCTCTCTCTGCGATGACCCCATGTTCAGAATCTTTGACAAGTTCAGCGAGGATGAGTTTGAAACAGAGATACAGTCTGAAGGTGAGAAGGGCAGAGGCACTGGTCTCCTGGGATCCAGACCCCAGTTATTGGGAGTCCTGTGGCTCAGTGGTTAGCGCGCTCGCCTCATAAGCGAGAGGGCACGGGTTTAATTCCTGGGCAGCCCGAAACCTCAGGGCAAGTTTCCTTACACCACACGCCTCTGGAAGTAAGAACCCAGTTGTTAGTTGATTGGTGGATTAGTAATAATCCCTCAAAAAGAAACTCTCTGTTCTCTCTCTCTCTCTCTCCGTGTGTGTGTGTGTGCCTGCGTGTGTCTCTAGGTGTGTTTGAGTGCCGCGTGTCTATGTGTGCCGTGTCTCTCTCTGACCTGCTGAGTCCCTACCAACCCGCCCACTCCCTCCGTCCAGCGGGCTCCGGGCTACTCCATGTCTCCCGCCCAACCATCGGTGGCCGGGCTCTCTGCCCCTACGCTCTGGAACTCCATCCCACGGTCCCTTCGCCTCGCTTCCTCCCTCGCCTCCCTCACGGCCGGTCTCAAGACCCTCCTCTTCGATCGTGCCTTTGGTCTCCCTCCCACCTCTCTGCCTTCCCTCACCCCTACACCCCCCCTGCCCCATGCTCGGGCCCCGACATCTGACTGTTCAGCGCTTTGGAACGTCCTCCCGACGTGAAAGGCGCTCTATAAATGTAATTTTGTTGTTGTTGTTGTGTGTGTGCGTGTGGTCTGTGTATGTCTGTTCTCTCTCTCTCTGTTCTCTCTCTCTCTATTCTCTCTCTTCAGATGAGAGAGAAACTAGAGGGACGCTGAGCCCTGAGGAAGTATACCGAGCAGCCTGTGAGGACCTAAATGTGACCCCTATCTCCTACTACATCCGCCACGTCAACGACAGTCACCTCAACCTCAACTATCGCTGCATGGGGCCCAAGGCTATTGAAGCCGTGGCCATTTCACTGGTGGTGAGTATCCAGTGATCCCTCCCCACCACCACCACCACCAGCTGCACATTGGATTGACCGTGTATTTTGTGGGGGAATCGAACCCGGGTCCTCTTGCTTGCAAGACGAGTGCTCTAACCGCTGAGCCAGAGGACTCCATAAATAAAGGGCAATAAAGCAAGCGGGTGCTGTCGCTCGGCAGGAAGGGGGGGGGAAGACTAAAACAACAACAACTTGGATTTATATAGCTCCCTCCACCCGTCTCGGAGTAGAGACGGACAACAGCCATCTGACTGACAGGGAGGGGAGGGGCTAATCGTAGCTGTGACTGACAGGGAGGGGGGGCTGTGACTGGCAGGGAGGAGGGGCTAATGGTGGGTGTGACTGGCAGGGAGGAGGGGCTAATGGTGGGTGTGACTGGCAGGGAGGAGGGGCTAATGGTGGGTGTGACTGGCAGGGAGGAGGGGCTAATGGTGGGTGTGACTGGCAGGGAGGAGGGGCTAATGGTGGGTGTGACTGGCAGGGGGGAGGGGCTAATGGTGGATGTGACTGGCAGAGAGGAGGGGCTAATGGTGGGTGTGACTGGCAGGGAGGAGGGGCTAACGGTGGGTGTGAATGGCAGGGAGGAGGGGCTAATGGTGGGTGTGACTGGCAGGGAGGAGGGGCTAACGGTGGGTGTGACTGGCAGGGAGGAGGGGCTAACGGTGGGTGTGACTGGCAGGGCAGCACGATGGTGAACACTTTGGAGCTGGAGGACAACTGGATCGAAGCCGAGGGCTTGAGGTACCTAATGGAAATGCTGTCGGAGAACTGCTACATCCAGGATCTGGTGAGAGCAGCGCTGCCGTGGACACCAGTCCACACCGCGAGCCCGGGCATGAGACCGTGTGCGTGTGCGTGTGTGCATGTGTGTACGTGTGCACTATGTCCATATGTGCCTGCGTGGTGTCTGTGCGTGAGATGGGGTGCGCTCACTGTATCATCGAATTATACAGCACAGAAGGAGGCCATTCGGCCCATCATGTCTGTGCCGTTCTTTGGAAAGAGCTTCCAAATCAACCCCACTCCCCCCCGCGCTCTCCCCATAGCCCTGATCAACCCCACTCCCCCGCTCTCTCCCCATAGCCCTGATCAACCCCACTCCCCCGCTCTCTCCCCATAGCCCTGATCAACCCCACTCCCCCGCGCTCTCCCCATAGCCCTGATCAACCCCACTCCCCCACTCTCTCCCCATAGCCCTGATCAACCCCACTCCCCCTGCTCTCCCCATAGCCCTGATCAACCCCACTCCCCCACTCTCTCCCCATAGCCCTGATCAACCCCACTCCCCCGCTCTCTCCCCATAGCCCTGATCAACCCCACTCCCCCGCTCTCTCCCCATAGCCCTGATCAACCCCACTCCCCCGCTCTCTCCCCATAGCCCTGATCAACCCCACTCCCCCGCTCTCTCCCCATAGCCCTGATCAACCCCACTCCCCCGCTCTCTCCCCATAGCCCTGATCAACCTCACTCCCCCGCTCTCTCCCCATAGCCCTGATCAACCTCACTCCCCCGCTCTCTCCCCATAGCCCTGATCAACCCCACTCCCCCGCTCTCTCCCCATAGCCCTGATCAACCCCACTCCCCCGCTCTCTCCCATAGCCCTGATCAACCCCACTCCCCCGCTCTCTCCCCATAGCCCTGATCAACCCCACTCCCCCGCTCTCTCCCCACAGCCCGGGAAACTTGTCCTCCTCATTCTCGAATTGGCTTCCACCAGCCTTTCAGGCAATGCATTCCAGTGTATGAGTGTGAGAGATGGTGTGAGCTCACTATCTCAGTGTAAGTGTGTGTGAGGTGGTGTGAGCTCACTATCTCAGTGTGTGTGTGTGTGAGGTGTGAGATGGTGTGAGCTCTCTATCAGTGTGTGTGAGATGGTGTGAGCTCACTATCAGTGTGTGTGAGATGGTGTGAGCTCACTATCAGTGTGTGTGAGATGGTGTGAGCTCACTATCAGTGTGTGTGAGATGGTGTGAGCTCACTATCTCATTGTGTGTGTGTGTGAGATGGTGTGAGCTCACTATCAGTGTGTGTGTGAGATGGTGTGAGCTCATTATCAGTGTGTGTGAGGTGGTGTGAGCTCACTATCAGTGTGTGTGAGATGGTGTGAGCTCACTATCAGTGTGTGTGAGATGGTGTGAGCTCACTATCTGTGTGTGTGTGTGTGAGATGGTGTGAGCTCACTATCAGTGTGTGTGTGAGATGGTGTGAGCTCACTATCAGTGTGTGTGAGATGGTGTGAGCTCACTATCAGTGTGTGTGAGATGGTGTAAGCCACACTGTTAATTGCTGCCCTTGCAGAACCTGGCCAGGAATAACCTCCGGACCAAAGGAGCAGCCGTCTTCTCTAAAATGCTTCCCCATAACATCTCCCTCAAGTCCATCAATCTCTCCAGTAGGTGTGAGTGTATGCGTGTGCTCTGTGAGTGTATGCGTACGTGTTTTTGCGTGCACGTGCACGTATGTGTGTTTGTACACGGGTTAGCCTCCTCCTTCACACGGAATCTCAAGCCCCCGTTTACACCCACTTGTCTTTGGGAGAACGTTGTCGTCGGTTGCCACTCGAGGTGTGAAATTCCAGTCCAGTCTCTCAGGCCGTCGGCCGGTTTTTAGGGCGGCGGAAAAACGACGGTACTTAAAAAGAGATCCCAGCTCTTGAAGTTAAAAAATGAAGGTTTCAAGAATCTTAAAACAATTTTTGCCATAAAATACACAGTGACTCCACTTTACAACATCTGGTGTATATGTGCGTATGTGCTTGTATTCAGGGTGTCCACAAAGTCCTGTTCCCCGTGTTTTTCTCTACAGTGCACTGACCAACACTAACATGTGGAAGGATGATGATAATTGTATCTAGAATTGTATTCAGTGCAGAGTTTAACTGTATTTAAACGTTCAGAGGATCGGTGTGTGGGTGTGAGTGTACATTTGTGTATGTGTGTGTCTGTAAGTGTACGTGTGTGAGTGTGCGTGCGCGTATGTGCGCGTGCGTACCCATGTGTGCGTACGTGCGTGTGTGTACGTGTGTGCGTGCGTACGTGTGTGTGAGTGCGTACGTCCGCGTGTGTGAGTGTGAGTGTGCGTGAGTGTGTGCATACGTGTACGTGTGTGCGCGTAGGTGTGTGCGCGCGCGTACGTGTGAGTGTACGCGCGTGTGTGTGTGTGTGAGTGTACGCGTGCAAGGGAATTGCCGATGGTTCCGAGATGAGCTGCTTTTGTGCCGCGCGCTCTCTTGCTGAAGTGGATCCCTTGATGCCACAGGGAACCATTTCAGAGATAACGATGCTGAGTACTTTGCTGACGCCTTCGCAGTGAGTAAATAGCAAGACTCTGAGCTACTCCGTCTTCCCTCCGCTCACTCATCCGTCCGTTAGCAACCTCCGCGACCTGCTGCTTCCGCTGCGTGTTTCGGGGGTCTCTCCTCCCTCACGCAAGCCCCCGTTTACACCCACTTATCTTTGGGAGGATGTTGTGGCCGGTTGCTCAATCGAGATGTGAGATTCCACCCAGTCTCTCAGCCTGTTGGACGGTTTTTAAGACGGCAGAAAGACGACAGTTTTCCCCGGTTCTTTACGAAGAGGTCCCAGCTTTCGAATTGAAAAGAATTAAGGTTGGAAGAGTTTTACACAACTCCACGACCAAACAATTCTCGCCCACAAAATACGCAGTCACTCCACTTCACAAAATATTCTGGGGAGCGCTTTGAGACGTCTTAATGACGTGATAAGGCGCTCTGTCAAATGCAAGGATTATTATTTTTAGTCAGAAAAGATTCTGACATGCTGAGACTGAGTGGAATTTTGGGCCCATGGGTCCATTTAGAAGATTGCGGCAAAGATTGTGAGGTCTTAAAGGAAACCTTGTGTTCGTTTCATAGCACGCGTTTTGTGGAGGGATGTCCTCCCAACGTGAAAGGAGCTGTTGTTATGGTGTATCCGTGTGTTTAGTAGCCTGAGGATAAGTTATAAAATGCCATCTGTATCCGTGACCCCGTTATCTTTAATAATTTGCCCCTAACATGCATGTTAAAGTCTAATTTTAGGGTCACACACCTCGACCTCAGTAACAATGAGTTTGGAGAGAAAGGAGGGGAAGAGTTGGGCCAGTTGATAGGTGAGCACTAACTCTGGCAACTCCGTCATGCTTTGCGATCATCCTCCACCTCCCTCACGCTTGACAGTATCTCCCCCGTGATATAATGATATATAATATAATGGAGTAAGGAAACTTGCCCTATTGTTAGTCGATTGGAGGATCGCTTTTCTGGCGGTAATAATCCCTCCCCATCCAAAAAAAGAATTTGGTCACTCAATCCATGACTACATTATAGAACTCTACATTACGAGATTTGAGCCCGGGCTGATAGCTTGGCTGGGCTGGGATCTGCATTGCATTAAGTAGTTAATAGGAATAATCCTTGTGGCGCCAGGAATATCGGAACATCTCCTGTAGCTCCTGGTTAGAGCACTCGCCTCGCAAGCGAGAGGACCTGGGTTCAATTCCGAGGCAGGTCGAAACCTTAGGCAAGTTTCCTTACTCCACACGCCTCTGTTTACTTAGCAGTAATTAGGAACCCGGTTGTTAGTCAATTGGTGGATCACTTTCTGGAGGTAAAACCCCTTCAAAAAATAATAATTTGGTCACTCAATCCATGACTGTTTGTGCGTAATTGGCTCCCCACAAAATATACAGTCACTACACTTTACAGTATATTCTGTGAAGCGCTTTGAGGCGTCTCGAAGACGTGATAAGGAGCTGTATGAAAAGAAAGGATTATTATTACTAATAAGTGTTTCTCCAGAGACCCCAGTGGAGATGGCCTGGACATTGGCCAAGGTGAGCATTGGACTCTGTTCTGATGCCACCATCATTCCTCCCCACCCAATGCCTTCTGGCTATACGGGGGGCGGCGGGGGTGGGGGGCTGCGTTACCCCTTGATTACACTGATACAACCTGCGCTCGCTCCTAACCCCTTCTTTTTCTCCTGGAAGCATACAGCGAGAGTCTGGTGCAACTGGACATCAGCTGGAACCAGATACAGCTGAGGGGTGCCATGGCTATCAGTGCAGGACTGCGGGTGAGAACTCACACGTTCCCCAGCACGGGCTTCCCTCCTTCCTTCCTCCCTCCCTCCCTCCCTGCTCTTCCTCCCCCCACCTCCCTCATCGTCCTCAGCTTTGTGGAACTAAACCCAAGCCCACCCAGCCCCTAATCCTGGCTAATCGTACAGCTCTGGGTACAGTCACTGCCTCCCTCTTCCTGTGTCTCTGGTCTCCGCAGCTCAACATGATGCTGAAGGTCCTCAACTTGGCCAACAACGGCTTCGGGAATGAGGGGGCTCTGGCTCTCGGAGAGGCTCTGAGGCACAACAGCTACCTGCTCGAGCTGAACCTGAAGAACAACCACATTGGGATCGAGGGTGTCAGCATGCTGTGCAGAGGACTGGAAGTCAACGACACACTCCGAGTCCTGGATGTAAGTCAGTCTCACTTGATAATAAGTAATAATAATCATTGATTATAATAATAATAATCCTTGCATTTGGCCATATTGTACCTTTGAGACGTCTCAAAGCGCTTCACAAGATATACTGTAAAGTGAGTTGACTGTATATTTTGTGGGCGAAACGCAGCAGCCAATTGCGCAAAGCAGCGTCCCACAAACAGTCATGGATTCAGTGACCAAATTATTATTATATTTTTTATTATATTTTTCAAAGGGATTATTACCCCTGAAAAAGAGATCCATCAATCCATTAACAACCGGGTTCCTACTTACTGCTCGGTAAACAGAGGCGTGTGGAGTAAGAAAACTTGCCCAACGTTTTCCTCTGCCCGTCAATCAAACCCGGTTCCTCTCGCTTGGGAGGCGAGTGCTCTAACCACTGAGCCACAGGACTTCCCTTGGCTGCTAATTGTCAAGACAACGCTTCATAGGATCTCACAGCCCAAGGGGACGTGTAGCCAGAGGAGCGAGTGGAGGGTCCAGTGGGGAAGCATTTCTGTCCTTTCATGGTTGGGGGAAGGGGAGGTGTGAGGGAAGGTTGGGTGATGAGGGGTGGGTGGGGGAAGGGGGGCTGGGGGGGTGAGGGGTGTTTGTGGGGGGTGAGTGGTGTTTGGAGGGGCGAGGGATGGGTGGGGGAAGGAGGGGTGAAGGGTGATTGGGGGAATGGGACGCTGGTGATTGTGGAGATGAGGAGTACATTGTGTTCTCATCGCTCTCTGTGTATGAAGCAATAGTTCCTGGCAACACTTTGCTGTCCTGTTGTTTGGTGTAATAGGGTGAGCTGACTACCTTTACTGGTCTCTGGACTGAAGCTCTCTCTCTCTTATCAGTTGGCCGACAACCCTCTGAAGGTGGAGGCTGCCTTCATCCTGCTGGCTGTCCTGAAAAAGAACCCCAAATCCCCAATGTACTGGTTCTCCCTCAAAGTAAGTCTTAAGTGTGAAACCTGACACTCGCACAAAGCATTGTAACCTAACAAGCGGTGAAATTTTATTGATAATTAGCGATTTCTTTCAGTTTCTGAAAAAACCTCCCCCTCGCCTACACACACCAATCCTCCGACACCCCTCCTCACTGCCCGTCCACAGCCACCCCCCCCCCCCCACCGCCCCCATCCCACCCACCACAACTCGGGCACAATGGTTTAGTTTGAAGCATATCCTAAAAATATCCAGCGGTCACTTTGAATTAGGGCCTGAACCATTGCAATTTACAGCACAGAAGAAGGCGGTTTAATAATAATCCTTGCAACGCCTTATCAAGTCTTCGAGACGTCTCAAAGCGCTTCACAGGATACACTGTAAAGTGAATCGACTGTATATTTTGGGGGTGAAACGGGGCAGCCAATTGCGCACAGCAGCGTCCCACAAACAGTCGTGGATTGAGTGACCACATTATTTTAATTTATTTGGAAGGAAATATTATCCCCGGAAAAGTGATCCGCCAATCGACTAACAACCGGGTTCCTGCTTACTGCCGGGTAAACAGAGGCGCGTGTGTGTGGAGTAAGGAAACTTGACCAACGTTTCGCCCTGCCTGGGGAATCAAAACCGGGTCCTCTCACTTGCGAGTCGAGCGCTCTGAACACTGAGCTACAGGACTCATATTGTTAGTGCTGTCTCTTTTAAGAGCAATCCTTTCAGTCCCCTTTACCCCTCATACCCCTGTAGTTTACGAGGCAAGTGGTTTACACAGGGCGCACAATGGAACTTAATGCCTTTGTGGCCGTGGCGGTGTTGGACTGTGCGGGCCAATGTGTGACAGGAGGTTGGGGGGATCGGGGTGTGGTGGGGGAAGCTGGGGACTCTATGTGGACAGGAGCCCTGGTTGGCCTGGGTCTTAGCAGATGTCCTCACCTGCAGAACGTGATCGTGAACGAAGCCTTCATGGACCAATTGAGGAGCATGAAGGAGGAAAGGTCAAGGTTGATCTTCATAACCGCGGGCTTGGGCAGCGCCTTCAACAAGAAGCTATTACGTCGGACTTTTCCGATGAAAGTGATCCAGGTATGTTCCCACATTCCCAGTCTCCCCCCACACCACATTCCCCCTCTCCCAAAACTCCCCCCCCCACACTCCAAGGCCCCAAACTCCCCCCCAATCTCGGGCTTGCCTTTGAGACCATTTTGCCTTAAAGCTTAAAAAAGTCTCCATTTGATAGCCTGTCATCCCCAGCTTCTTAAGAAGAACCCGGCTCCCAAACCAAGGCTGGACTGAGGAATCGTCCGCCCTTCTGCACCACTAACAATTTGAAGATGAAATGGTTTACACGGATTAAAACTAAATGATAATAATCCTCGCATTTGAGACAGTGCCCTTCACTGTCAGGAGGACTTCTCCAAGCGCTTCACTGGATTTTGCTGTCGAGTGTGTTTTGTTGGCAAAAATAAGATCAGTCGGGGACTTAGCGTTGAGGCAATGGGGGCTTTCCTGCTCACTGATCCTCAGCTGCAGGTTTAGTTGTAACCCACATGGAGTTTTTGTGACCCACAGGATTTCCTGGAGAAGCGCAAGCTCCGCCTCTTGGATTTTTTCAAGAACATGGACAAGGAGGGAAACATGAAGGTGTCTGTGTCTGATTTCCGCAAGGCGCTGCAGGTCTGTGCACAAACTCACATGAAGCACACCGCTGAGAGCATATCCTCTCTGGGTGCATCGAAGGCGTGGTGGGGGAGCCGGTGGGGGTGGGGGGAAGGTTGTGGAACTCGTTGCACTCTGTGCTGTGGCCAGAGATCACACGGTTCTGTCAGTCACTAGCAACAGCTTCCAAAGTGTCTACTCTACCCAATCTGGGTTAGAGACACAGTAAAGCTCCCTCTACACTGTGCGTCCACACTCCCAGGTCAGGGTTAGAGACACAGTAAAGCTCCCTCTACACTGTGCGTCCACACTCCCAGGTCAGGGTTAGAGACACAGTAAAGCTCCTCTACACTGTGCGTCCACACTCCCAGGTCAGGGTTAGAGACACAGTAAAGCTCCTCTACACTGTGCGTCCACACTCCCAGGTCAGGGTTAGAGACACAGTAAAGCTCCTCTACACTGTGCGTCTACACTCCCAGGTCAGGGTTAGAGACACAGTAAAGCTCCCTCTATATTTCCCATGTTTAATGCCAGCCTTCCATTCACCTCTCAATAACTCCTGATTTAATCAGTTGTTTAGCCGAAAACGTAGCTTTGGGGGGAGGGGAGAAAATAAGAGTTTGTCATTCTCTCCCATACCTGGATTTTGGAATTGTATCCCAACAGAGATACCAAATCCCTCTGGATCGGGTTCAGATTGAGGAGCTGTTCTCGAAGATTGATAAGGACAATGTCGGACAAGTGGACTACAGGTAGGGGATTAAGCAATGGAGCAGTTTCCGCGGGAAAATAGCGGGCGAGATTAGAAGGGCCATCACTATGACATATGCAGTATACGATATGTGTGGAACAGGCTCCCAAGAGAGACGGTGGTGGCAAAAAGTGTTGATTCTTTCAAGACCAAATGAGATAGATTTCTGTTAGGAAATAATATCTGGGGAGACAGTATATAGTTTGGGATAATACATGTCAAGCGACTGCCAGGATGGTGGAAGGTGAACTGGATGGACCTTGGTCTTCTCTTGCCTAGCATGTTCTTATAATAATAATATAATAATAATCCTTGCATTTGATATAGTGCTTTTCACGTCTTCTCGACGTCTCAACGCTCATCACAGAATATACTGTAAAGTGAATTGACTGTATATTTGTGGGCGAAACGCGGCAGCCAATTGCGCACAGCAATGTCCCACAAACAGTCGTGGATTGAAAATGACCGATTTATTATTGTTTTGTTTTGGAGAGATTATTAATAGGCGTGTGGAGTAAGGAAACTTGTCCAAGGTTTCTCCCTGCCTTGAAATGAACCCAGATGTCTCGCTTGCAAGGCGGGTGCTCTAACCACTGAGCTGCAGGACCACTGAGCTCATGTCAGTCCAGGAAAGAGATCAGAAAGAGTGAAGCGCTTTGAGATGTCTCGAAGACGTGATAAGGGGCTATATCAAATGCAAGGATTATTATTTTTTTTATCTCTTGGCAAATAAAAAGCTTCCTGAAAGAGGTACCCCCAGAGGCCCCAGAAGATGTAGATCATGAGACAGCTACCAAAGATGGTCAACCTTTGCCAAATACAGCCAAAGTTCCACCAGAGAAAGAGACAGAAATGCAGGTTGACAGAGAGGACAATGACAAATAACCCCTCAATGCCAATATGTCATTAAACCTGAAAAGAAACCAGATCTGACTTTATTTACCACAGTACTATTTTACAACAACAAGATTCCATTTATAAAGCGCCTTTCACGTCAGGAGGACGTCCCAAGGCGCTGCACAGTTGGGTCATGACCCGAGCAGGGGGGAAATGGTCAGGGTGAGGGGAGGGAAGGGAGGGAGCGAGGAGGGGGAAGAGAGTCGAGAGGGGAGCTGAAGGCACGGTCAAAGAGAAAGGTTTTGAGACCGGCCTTGAAGGAGGAAAGGGAGGAAGCGGCGAAGGCACTGGGGGATGGAGTTCCAGAGCCTGGGGGCTGAGAGGCTGAAGGCCCGACCACCGATGGTAGGGCGGTTGGGGCGGGGGACGTGGAGCAGACCGGAGCCAGAGGAACGGAGGGTACGGGCAGGTAGGTAGGGGGATAGTAGGTTGGAGAGGTAGGAGGGAGCAAGGCCGTGAATGGCCTTGTAGGTGAGGATGAGGATCTTGAAATCAATCCTCTGGGGGATGGGGAGCCAGTGGAGGCGAGCGAGGGTGGGAGTGATGTGGTCCCGAAGCCTGGTGCGGGACAGTACACGAGCTGCAGAGTTCTGAATGACCTGCAGTGTGGAGGGAGGGCCGGGAAGGCCGGCGAGGAGAGAGTTCCCATAGTCCAGCCTTGAGGTGACAAAGGCGTGAACCAGGGTTTCAGCAGCGTGAGGGGTGAGGTAGTGCCGTAGTCTGGCGATGTTCCGGAGGTGATGGAAGGCGGTGCCAGTTGTGGTGCGGATGTGAGGGAGAAAGGACAGCTCAGGGTCGAACAAAACGCCGAGGTTCCTGACTGGCTTTGAGAGGTGGAGAGTGCAGCCTTGGATGCTGATGGTGTCAGCGCCTGAGGTGCGGAGGCGCTGACGTGAGCCAATCAGGAGGGCCTCGGTTTTTCGCACGTTGAGCTGAAGAAAGTTGTCTCTCGTCCAGGACTCGATGTCGGACAGGCAGCTGTCAGGACATCGGTGGTCGTGGAGTTGAGAGTAGAGGAGGAAAGGTAGAGTTGGGTGTCATCCGCATACATGTGGAAGTTAACTCCATGTCTGCGGATGATGTCACCGAGGGGGAGCATATAGAGGGTGAAGAGGAGGGGACCGAGGACAGAGCCCTGAGGGACACCACATGAGACAGTACGGGGGGTGGAGGAGAAGCCATTCGTCGAGACAAAGTGAAGACGGTGAGAAAGGTACGACCTAAACCATTCAAGGACAGTGCCTTGAAGGTTGAGGTGGGAGGACAAGCGGTGGAGTAGGATAGCGTGGTCGACCGTATCGAATGCTGCCGATAGGTCGAGGAGGACGAGGAGACAGAGGGAGCCCTGGTCACAGATGGTCAGGATATCATTGGTGACCTTGACCAGGGCAGTTTCTGTGCTATGGGCAGCACGGAAACCTGACTGAAGGGGTTCGAAAAGAGAATGGGTGGAAAGGAAAGAGCGCAGTTGGGAGGCGACAACTCTTTCCAAGACCTTGGAGAGAAAGGGGAGGTTGGAGATGGGCCGGTAGCTTGATAGCTGCGACGCATCAAGGGAGGGTTTTTTCAGGGTGGGCGTGATGATGGCAGTTTTTAATGGAATGGGGACAGAGCCAGAGGAGAGGGACAGGTTGATGATGTCAGTGATATGTGGGGCAAGAAAGTGGAGCTGGGAGATAAGGAGTGGAGTGGGGATGGGGTCAAGGGAGCAGGTGGTTGGTTTTAGGGATTGGATGAGTTCAGTGACAGAGGGTGGGGAAACGGGTACAAAGGTGTGTAGGGGAGGATGGGTAGGAGTCGGAGTGTGGGAGGGAAGGGGTGGGTGGTGGGTGGAAGTTGGAGGGGAAGTGACCGCGCAGCGGATTCCCTTGATCTTGGATTCAAGGAAATCCAGCATCTCCTCGCAGTGAAGGTTGGAGGAGATGACCTGCGCGGGGTGGCGGGGGGGACGGAGGAGTCGGGTTGTGGTGGAAAACAGTAGCCTGGGGTTGTTCTTCGCCTCCAGGATTATCCTGGAGTATTTTGAAAAGGCACTATTTTATCTATAATAATAATAATAATCCTTGCATTTGATACAGCGCTTTTCACTTCTTCTGGACGTCCCAAAGCGCTTCACAGAATATACTGTAAAGTGAATTGACTGTATATTTGTGGGCGAACGCGGCAGCCAATTGCGCACAGCAATGTCCCACAAACAGTCATGGATTGAAAATGAACAGTTTATTATTGTTTTGTTTTTTTGGAGGGATTATTATTAGGCTCTGTGTGGAGTAAGGAAACTTGCCCAAGGTTTGGCCCTCTGCCTGGAATTGAACTCAGGTCTCTCACTTGCAAACTATAACTGCTCCTCTTCATATTTCATCCACATCTGAAACTCTCTGGAACAAATTTCATCCAACAAAATAATCCTTGCATTTGATATAGTGCTTTTCACTTCTTCTTGACATCTCAAAACGCTTCATGGAATAGACTGTAAAGTGAATCGACCGTATATTTGTGGGCGAAACGCGGCAGCCAATTGCGCACAGCAGCGTCCCACAAACAGTTTTGGATTGAAGTGACCAATTTTATCATTTTTTTTCTTCTTGAGGCATTATTATCAGGCGTGTGGAGTAAAGAAACTTGCCTAAGGTTTTGTCCTGCCAGGAAACGAACCCAGGTCTCTCACTTGCGAGGCGAGTGCTCTAACCACTGAGCTACAGGACAATATCATCTTAAAGTTCAAAGTGGGGGACCGAACTGTGGAAATTTCCTGAACCCAGTCTTAGCTTTCTAGTTTAAGATCGGCGGAAAACCATCTTCCAAATGAAGACTGACCGGATGGAGGAATTTTCCACAATTCCCACCCGGTTGTAAGTTTAAAGACAAAAAGGCTAAGATGAGGTGGAATTTTAGGCCTTTCTCTCTGAGCTGCCCCAGTAGCATCGGCACTTTTGCGTAGGACCTTTGATTCCCGGGTGGGGTCAAACCTTCAGCAAGTTTCCTTACTGTTTGCCTCACAGTAAGGTATTAGTCGATTGGGGAATTGCTTTCCAGGGGCAATAACCCCTCAAACAACAAAAAATATGGCCACTCAATCCATGACTGTTTGTGGGACGCTGCTGTGCGCAATTGGCTGCTGCGTTTTTCCCACAAAATATGCAGTCAATCCGCTTTACAGTATATCCAGTGAAGCGCTTTGAGACGTTCAACGAGGTGATAAGGCATTGAATCAAATGCAATGATTAATAATATTATTGTAATGTTTTCAGCCACCCAGTATCACTTTCCAGATCCACGTATTACCATCACTTGTGGCTCTGTAACGTCTTTCGTGTAAGCTAACCTCTCAGAGTGCTTTACAGGGATCAGGGAGCAAGGCAAGAGGGGAGTGGGAGAAACTCGAGGTTGCCCGGGAACACAGCGTAGACCTGTAACGTATCGATCGCAGGGCATTGAAATCGCTTGGGTGCGAGAATATTTCATAATGTATTTGGAATTTGCTCTCCTACCTCCTCTCCCTCCACTCCCTCCCTCCCTCCACTCCCTTGCCCCCCAATTTCCCATCTTCTCTTTGACCATCCCATCCTCTCCGCACCCGCAACTCTCTCCACCATTTGGGGCCGAGCAGGAATCTGGTCGACACCAGGAAGCAGATGGTTCAGGAGCAGCGGAGAGAGCAGAGGAAGGCGGAATCCCAGCAGCGGATGGAGCGGAGGAAGAGCGACCACCTGCTCAACTCGTTCAGGGGGGCGGTGGAGGCCGTCAGACCAGGAAGCTCCTCCATCACCTCCTCCAGTCACAGGCTCCCTGACCTCCATCCCCAGGACTCACTTGGCTCCTCCTCGGACGCCCCGCTCAGCCCCTGGCGCAGGCCGGAGGGCGCGGACAGCAGCCGGTACTCGCTGCCCAGCCTGAGCCGGGAGAGATTGCACCACCCGCTCAGCGTTGCCCACCCCGGCCCCGCGCATTCCGTCTCCCTCTGCCGCCTGCCCGCGGACCCCAGGAACAGCCTAGTCTCCCGACCCGACCTGGTCCCAAACCCCGGCCCGCGCCGTGCCCCCCGCCCCAGCACCACCTCCAATCTCATTGGCAAACCGGCACCGCCCGTCGCTTCTGGCCAACTCACAGCCTTGACAGGGCAACGCAAGCCACACAGAGAGAGAGAGAGAGAGCGAGAGAGAGAGAGACGGTGATTACAGATAGGTCAGCGATAAGAGGCTTCTTTGCACTGATGTAGCACCGGCCATTCAACCGTCCGAGTGTGGAAGGCACTGTATCAAGCCACGTTTTATTCATTTAGAGAACACCGCCCAGCAGGGAATCGCTGACAAGTGTAGTGACTGCGTAACTGCAACCAGCTGTTACACAGTCACTACACTTGTCAGCGATTGTCAACATCCCACTCTCTCTCTTCTTGCTCTCCTCGGACACCTCCCGCTGCTCTGACCTGCCTCCCAGTAATCAGCGACCTTTGCCTGAACACTCTCTCTCTCCCTCTCCCACCCACCCCCTCCCCGATCGCACCTCCATCATCATCACCCCCCCCCCCAACCACCACGAGCCCCGGCTGAAGGCACTGAGTGACTGTAGGAATTTGGGAGTTTTGACCAGGTTGGGGGGTGGTGAGAGCTGTGCTCGATCTTGATCTCACTCAGTATCGACACAAACCCCACCCGCACGTTACCCACTCTAACCCGCACGCATTAGAATGTGGAGACTTCGTCCCGACTTGAAGAGCGCTGCGTAAGTGCAAGTTGTTGTTGCACGCGGCAGGTGGCGGTTTTGCATTGTGCGCGCCGCAAAATGCATTTTAATTGCTGCAGGCACGCGTGAGATTCCTCCCTCTCCGCCCTCCCCCCCCCACCCCTTGCCGTGCTGTGAACCAGGAAGCCCAGGTAGGTGAGTTTACTGAGTATTCAGGCAGAATAATTAGTTCGAGTAATTAGTTACCCGTCGAGATCGGCAGTGGGACTTGCAGTTTGTCCGGATGGAACGTCAGCGCCTTGGAACGCCCCTCCCGGTGTGAAAGGCGCTAAATACATGCGATTTGTCGTGGTGGTTGTGTAGATGTTAATATAATATTGTACTGTAGCTCAGGCTCTCCACTGCGTGTCAAATCGAAGCATTGTGGTGTTCTGGTTGACGCCAGTGGGAGTCACTGTTTGACGGGGAAACTTGCCTCTACCCCCCCCAGCGTTAAAATAATAATAACCCCTTACATTGAACAGGCAGAGGGCGAAACTTTGGGCAAGTTTCCTTACTCCACACAGAGCCTAATAATAATCCCTCCAAAACCAAAAACAATAATAAATTGGTCATTTTCAATCTACGACTGTTTGTGGGACATTGCTGTGCGCAATTGGCTGCCGCGTTCGCCCACGAATATACAGTCAATTCACTTTACAGTGTGTTCTGTGAAGCGCTTTGGGACGTCCTCCCGACGTGAAAAGCGCTATATCAAATGCAAAGATTATTATTATTATTATAACACAGTGCCTTTCACGATTGGGGGAGACATTGGAGCTCAGCGGTTAGAGCGCTCACCTCGCAAGCGAGTAGTCCTGGGTTCAATTTCCGGCAGGCGAAATGCTGGGCAGGTTTCCTTACTCCACACGCCTCTGTTTATCCTGTAGTAAGTAGGAACCCGGTTGTCAGTTGATTGGTGGCGGCTCGCTTCTCTGGGGGTAATAACCCCTTCAAAAAAAAATGATAATAATAAATTGGTCACTGTTTGTGGGACGAGGCTGTGCACGACCGGCTGACGCGTTTCACCCACAAAATATGCAGTCAATTTAGTTTAGAGTATGTTCTGTGAAGCGCTTTGAGATGCCGCGAAGATGTGCATCATACGCAAGGATTATTATTATTATTATTATTATTGTTAAATTCCCAAAGCGCTTCACAGAATTCACAGTAAAATTCAGCGACTGCGGCGGGTTCTTGTGGGCGAAGGAAGGATTTTCGGAGCGAACTTAATCAGTCGCTATGACACTCCTCTCACTAAAGCGAACGTATGCTTTGCTATATGGTCTGAACTAAATTTATGTCAATAGAGGAAAATAATAACCGATGAGCCAAGCCCAGGTTTGATCGGTGGTGGGGGGTGGCGGGGGGGGAGCTGGTCTCAGCTGGGAGAAAGAGTATGTACGCGAAGATTGGGGGGGGGGGGGGGTGATGAGAGTGAAAGCGAGTGTGTAAGGGTGTGTGCGAGAGGGCGAGTATGTGTGGGTGTGTAAAGCAACTTATTTGCCTGAATGTGCAATCAGAGTGAATCTGTTTCGAAGGAAACCAGGGCTGTCCGTTCAGTGGAAGGATTAAATACTCACTGCGTGACGCTCGCTGGTCATTGGAAAACTTGATGCTTCGCTGGAAATAATAATAATAATCCTCACGTCAGGTATAGCGCCCAACGGAGCGACGTATCCGAACGCTGATCCGCACAGGTCACCGACCCCAAGCGTAGTGACCGTGTACTTTGCAGGCGAATAAATACGTGAGCCGATTTGCGCACAGGAAGGTCTGTGCCCGCAACGCGTCCGGTCACCGCGTCTCACAGTGAATGCTACAAAAACCGGGCGGCCATCCCCGGCGAAGGGCGCCGGACACAGGCAAGTTGTTGTCGTCGTCGCGAAAGGCTTCGGGGAGTCTTCCCCCAACGTGGAAAGAGTTGTGAGAGTTTATTTGTTTGTTTGTTTGTTTGTTAATTAATTACTAATAAGTTGAGTACCAGGAAGTGAGTGTGTGCTCAGTATTTACTACACGTTTCAATCCAATCGACTCAGAAACAGAAACTCGGAGCAGTGTAAGGGGGGTGAGTGTGTAAGGGGGTGAGTGTGTAAGGGGGTGAGTGTGTAAGGGGGTGAGTGTGTAAGTGGGGGTGAGCGTGTAAGGGGGGTGAGCGTGTAAGGGGGTGAGCGTGTAAGGGGGTGAGTGTGTAAGGGGGTGAGTGTGTAAGGGGGTGAGTGTGTAAAGGGGGTGAGTGTATAAGGGTGTGTGTGCAAGGGGTGTGAGTGTGTAAGGGGTGTGTAAGGGGGTGAGTGTGTAAGGGGAGGGTGTGAGTGTGTAAGGGGTGTGTAAGGGGTGTGAGTGTGTAAGGGGGTGAGTGTGTAAGGGGGGTGAGTGTATAAGGGTGTGTGTGCAAGGGGTGTGAGTGAGTGTGTAAGGGTGTGTGTAAAGGGGTGAGTGTGTAAGGGGAGGGGTGTGAGTGTGTAAGGGTGTGTGTAAGGGGTGTGAGTGTGTAGGGGGTGAGTGTGTAAGGGGTATGAGTGTGTAAGAGGTGTGTGTGAGTGTGTAAGGGAGTGTGTGAGTCTGTAAGGGCGTGTGTGAGTGTGTAAGGGGGTGTGTGAGTGTAAGGGTGTGTGTGTGAGTGTGTAAGGGGGTGTGAGTGTGTAAGGGGGTGTGAGTGTGTAAGGATGTGTGAGAGGGGGGTGTGAGTGTGTAAGGGTGTGTGTGAGTGTGTAAGGGTGTGTGTGAGAGTGTGTAGGGGTGTGTGTGAGTGTGTAAGGGTGTGTGAGAGGGGGTGTGTGAGTGTGTAAGGGTGTGTGTATGAGTGTGTAAGGGTGTGTGTGTGTGTGTAAGGGTGTGTGAGAGGGGGTGTGTGAGTGTGTAAGGGTGTGTGTGTGAGTGTGTAAGGGTGTGTGTGTGTAAGGGTGTGTGTGAGAGTGTGTAAGGGGATGTGTGTGAGTGTGTAAGGGTGTGTGAGAGGGGGTGTGTGAGTGTGTAAGGGGATGTGTGTGAGTGTGTAAGGGTGTGAGTGTGTGTGTAAGGGTGTGTGTGTGAGTGAGTGTGTAAGGGTGTGTGAGTGTGTAAGTGTGTGTGAGTGTGTAAGTGTGTGTGTGAGTGTGTAAGTGTGTGTGTGTGAGTGTGTGTGTAAGTGTGTGTGTGAGTGTGTAAGTGTGTGAGAGTGTGTAAGGGTGAGTGTGTGTGAGTGTGTAAGGGTGTGAGTGTGTGTGTAAGGGTGAGTGTGTGAGTGAGTGTGTAAGGGTGTGTGAGTGTGTAAGTGTGTGTGTGTGTGTAAGTGTGTGTGTGAGTGTGTAAGTGTGAGCCAGTCAGTGTGTGTGAGTGTGTAAGTGTGTGAGAGTGTGTAAGGGTGTGAGTGTGTGTGTGTGAGTGTGTAAGGTGTGTGTGAGTGTGTAAGGTGTGCGTGTGTGAGTGTGTAAGGTGTGTGTGAGTGTGTAAGGTGTGGTGTGTGTGAGTGTGTAAGGGTGTGCGTGTAAGTGTGTGTGTAAGTGTGTGTGAGTGTGTAAGTGTGTGAGTGTGTAAGCGTGTGTGTGAGTGAGTGTGAGTGAGTGTGTAAGGGTGTGTGTGAGTGTGTAAGGGTGTGTGTGAGTGAGAGTGTGTGTGTGAGTGTGTAAGTGTGTGTGTGAGTGTGTAAGTGTGTGTGTGTGTGAGTGTGTAAGGGTGTGTGTGTGAGTGAGTGTGTAAGGGTGTGAGTGTGTAAGGGTGTGTGTGTGAGTGTGTAAGGGTGTGTGTGTGAGTGTGTAAGGGTGTGTGTGTGAGTGTGTAAGGGTGTGAGTGTGTAAGGTGTGTGTGTGAGTGTGTAAGTGTGTGTGTGAGTGTGTAAGGGTGTGTGTGTGTGAGTGTGTAAGGGTGTGTGTGTGTGAGTGTGTAAGGTGTGTGTGAGTGAGTGTGTAAGGGTGTGTGAGTGTGTAAGGGTGTGTGTGAGTGTGTGTGAGTGTGTAATGGTGTGTGTGTGTGAGTGTGTAAGGGTGTGTGTGTGAGTGTGTAAGGGGTGTGTGTGAGTGTGTAAGGGTGTGTGTGTGTGAGTGTGTAAGGGTGTGAGTGTGTGTGTGTGTGTGAGTGTGAGGGGGGGGGCGGCCCCTGCCGCGGGGCGGGGGAGACCCTGTGCTGTCAGGCGGGTCGGCACTAAGATGGCGGCGGCGGCGGTGGGGAGTGTGTGACCGAGAGACAGACACAGAGAGACAGAGAGAGAGAGAGAGAGAGGAGCCGCCACCGCACCGCACCGCCCGCACAGCCCCGCACCGCCCGCCCGCACCGCACCGCCCGCCATGGGGCTGTGAGGGGGGAGACCACCATTACACACACCGCCTCCATCACCGCCACCACCACCACCACCAGCCCCGCGGGCGGCGGGAGCGGCGCTGACAGTCGGGCCTCGGGCCTCGGGGATGAGCGGCGAGTGAGGCCGGGCCGGGCCGGGAGCGGGGCGGGGCGGGGCGGGGGGGCTCGGTGTACCTGCCCGAGCCCGAGCCCGGGCCCGGGAGAGAGGAGGAGAGAGGAGGAGGGCGGCCCCCGGGGCCCTGTTTACTCCGCCCGCGCTGTGAAGCCGCGCCGCGCCGCCCCGGGGACGGAGCCTCCGCCCTCCGCCCTCCCGCCCGAGGCCATGGCGGACACCCGGCGGCGGGTCAAGGTCTACACCCTGAACGAGGAGCGGCAGTGGGACGACAGGGGCACCGGACACGTCTCGTCCAGTTACGTGGAGAGGTTCAAGGGGATGTCTCTGCTCGTCAGGGCCGAGTCTGACGGTGAGGCAGTCGGGGGCTGAGGGGCTGAGCGCCAACCGGACTCCGGCACCGAGTGTGTCCAGAGGGGCACCGAGTGTGTGTCCAGAGGGGCACCGAGTGTGTGTCCAGAGGGGCACCGAGTGTGTGTCCAGAGGGGCACCGAGTGTGTGTCCAGAGGGGCACCGAGTGTGTGTCCAGAGGGGCACCGAGTGTGTGTCCAGAGGGGCACCGAGTGTGTGTCCAGAGGGGCGGTGAGTGTGTGTCCAGAGGGGCGAGTGTGTGTCCAGAGGGGCAGTGAGTGTGTGTCCAGAGGGGCGGTGAGTGTGTGATGGGGAATGAGTCTGTGATGAGATGAGTGTTTGTGTGAAGAGGGGGTGAGTGTGTAAACTGGTGAATGTGTGTATGTCTGAGGGGGTTGAAGTGTGTGAGGGAGTAAGTCTGTAAAGAGGTGAGTTTGTGTGAGGGGGAATGAGTGTGAAAGAGGTGAGCGTGTCAGGGGAGTGTTTATAACTGGGCCAAGTGAGTGTGAGTCCTTGCATTTGATATAGCACCTTCTCACGTGGTTGAGACGTCTCAAAGTGCTTCACAGACAACCGTAACGTCAATTGGTTGTGTACTTTGTGGGTGAAACGAGTGGTGTGTCCCTGTGTTGCACTCAATGGCTCATTCACTGCGCTTGTGTGTGTTTTGTCAGTTAGTGTCAGGAAACACCTGACATGTGTGCCTACCGCTGCCTGCCGCCCTTGCCCACAAAAACACACGATTGCCCGGAACCCACGACTCCGAACCATCCGTGTTCTTGATGCGGGGTCTTATCGTGGCATCGTCGGGTCATAGGATTTCACTGCAAAGTGGATTCAATAGGTGAACGCCAGTTTGCGCACAGAGTCATCCCGCGAGCGACCATTAGGTCAGCAGCAGATGTTACCCGGGGGAATAGTTGGCCAGGACACCGGGAGAGAGCAACACTACGGGATCTTTAACATCCACTTAAACAGAACTCTGTTTAATATCTTGTCTGGAGGAGAGCACCTCTGACAAAGCAGGGCTTCCCCTAAGCGCTGCGCTGGAGTGTCAGCCTGGACCACGAGCTAAAAATCCCCATCGGAAGACTTGAACCTGTAATCGTCTGACCTGGAGGCAAGTGAGCTACCAACCGAGCCACGCTGACATCATTTAACAGCAATTTCCTGGCAGAGTGCTTCTCGGGCATATTGAAGCCACAGGTGCTGTGTAAATGCAAGGGTTTTATTGTAATGTCTGTGCGTTGCAAACATAAATACATTGTCTTCTCACAACTCGTGCTGTATACACTGCTCTTGTAATACCAATCGACTTTTGCAAGACTTGCGTTTCATACAATGCCCGCAATATCAAAACAGCAGAAGCACTTCACAGGTAACTGCTGCCAAATGTAGTGATTATTTGTAGGCAAACACGGTGGGGCAATCTGCACACAGCAAGGACAAGTGGTTCATGAAGTGAATGAGCTATTTATCTAGAGGGTTGATGACCAGGATAACAAGAGAAACTTCCCTTCTCTTTTCCAGTAGTGAGTGGCACGGGAATTTTAACCTTTGCCCGAACAGGCAGACGAGAGCTTGGCCCAATATCTCGTGTGACGGACTGCACCTCTTGACAGTGCCTCACAGCCGCTAGTGCTGAACTGAAGGGTCAGTCTACCTGAGAGTTTAAAGTGCAGATGTGGGGCACGTCTGACCCAAAGGCAAGAGTGCTACCAGCTGAGCCACGCTCGCACCTCCCTCCACCGCTTGTGCCTTTACATCTTGTGATTTCCTCACTGCCCTGCATTAAGTAAAGCATTTCTTTAAAACTGTGAAAACCGCCATATAATTGCAAATTCTTTGCCACTTTTAAACCGAACACAAGGTTATTGCTGTTATTCGTGTCACGGTTGAAAGTGTATGACATTATTAGTGTATGGGGAAAAAAAATCAAAGTTGGAGCAGAAATTGTTTTAATTGAGAGCCGATCAGATAGTCAGTACTGAAAGGGCATCAATTGAGGATTATCACCAGTAGAATACTTTTTTTGACGTATAGGGTTGGTAAGACTGGAGTGCTTTAGCACAATTGGCAGTTGAAGTTGCGTGTGTGAAAGGAAATTGGATAACATTTCAAAGAAAAAATAATAAATGGTTCAGTTACATTACAGAGTGAATTACTTCAGTGTGGGAGAGCAAACACACAGTGGCTCTAAGGGTCTGTAAACTTTCGATGATATCCTTAGCTGGTCGACAGCAAAGAGTTTCATGCTGTGGTCTTTGTAAATTACTAAAAAGCTATCTGACTGCGTGCACTGTATTTTCCCCTTCCATTACGTAATATTTATTGTCAAAATTCCAGAGTTAGTAACTTGACACAGTTATCATGACTTGTCTCACTGTTGGGTGGGAACTTTATGGAATTAACTGTGCTCCTGGCATGAAAGGTGCTAGAAAAATGCAATTTGTTGTTGTAGAAGATGAGCTATTGTGGTAGTTGCCTTTTAAGACCACTTTTCAAACCGGCTGAGGTAGAAACTTATTGTTGGATGCAGTCTTCCCCTTTCTCCCATGAGATACTCAAAGGGAATATGAAGCAATTGTTTATTTGTGAGCGTTGCATTGAGTATTTGTTAATGAATGAGATCAGGTTTACTGTAGCCATTTCATTCTGATCTAAGTCTTCACTGCCCTTTTTATTGCCTTTATATAAAACGTTTTCTTGTTTCTTACCTTAAAGTCTTAAACGGCATCAACTTCATGTCACGGTTGAAAGGTCCCTTAGAAGCGGTTAAAAAGGTCCCTTAGAAGCGGTTGAAAGGTCTCTTAGAAGCGGTTGACTACTCAGTGCTGTATAAATATGAGTGAGAATGCCCCAAACGGTCTAATAGATTTATTTTAGCTTCCTCACTCTGTTGGGTACTTTTTCCTGGAACCACTCTGTCCTGCAGTTCCTGGAGTTCCAGAGAGCAATACCAACATAAAAAGGTGGTATTGAAACACTCAGGTGTTCTTCTACTTGGAATGGAACATGTGTGAGTCAGTGGGTATAGTTTTAGGGTTGCAAAATGTGTGTAAGAGAGAGTGTTATTACTGATGTACAGTGTTGAGAGGTGGAACAAATTGCAGCTGTCTTGCACTGTTTTACCCTTAAGGAAAACTAGTCATGAACACAACATAGCAATGCTCCTTGAGAGTCAGGGCACTTACACTGTCTTTTTACCAAGAGCAGCTATAAACGGGTTAACGGTACATTGTGATGCAAGGTTAGAATCGATAAATAAGGGGTATTGGCAGATTTACCAACATTCCCAACTTTCTTTGGGAAAAAGTATTGCAAAGATGAGACCTTATTACCAGACAGGTTATAATAATAATCCTTGCATTTAATATGATAATCCTTGCGATATAGCGCTTTATCATGTCTTTGAGACGTCTCTAAAAGCGCTTCACAAAATATACTGTGAAGTGAATTGACTATATTTTTTGTGGGCGAAATGCGGCAACTAATTGCACGCCGCAGTGTCCCACAAACAGTCGTGGATTGAGTGACCAATTTGTTATTATTTTTTGAAGGAATTATTACTCCCGGAAAAGCGAACCGCCAATCACTAATGCCTTATCATGTCGTTGAAACATCTCAAAGTGCTTCACAGATTATACCGTAAAGTAAATTGACTATTTTGTGTCAGTGTTTCATTGTTTTTTTCCCCTTTTTCAGCCACTACACCCCAAAACTGGAACACTCTTCCTTTATCCCTCAGCCTTGCCCCTTCTTTGCCCATTTTCAGGTCGCGCCTGAAGACCTTCCTATTCGACCGTACCTACGGTCACCTTCCCGGCTCGGAGTCGAGCTCCGCGACAATGCAAGTCAAATTTCTCACTCTGCACTGTTAAACGGGGTCTCAGAAAGCAAACTGCAGCTTTGCATCAAATCTTTGCCTGTGACATTTGATGCCTTCGCACCTCCCTACCTTTCCGACTTGCTCACCCCCCCATTCCTCCACCTGCTGCCTCCGCTTGGCCGGCTCTGGCCTCCTGTTCGTCTCTCGCCCCCTCCGCTCCACCATCGGTGGCCGTGCTTTCAGTCACTGTACCCCGAAGCTTTGGAACTCACTCCCCCAATCTCTCTGCCTTGCCGCCTCCCTCCCCACTTTCAAATCCTGCTTAAAGACCTTTTTGATCGTGCTTACGGTCGCCTCTCCCCTCCCTCTCTCCTGGCTTGGGGGTCAGGCTCTGCCATGTTAAGCAGTCTGGAACGCTACCTGGTGTGAAAGGCGCTATATAATTGCAAGTTGTCGTTGACATGAAACTGCAAAGTACAGGAGCAAAGCTCAAGCCTTTGTGAATATTGTGACTACCTCAGCGTTAGAGTTTACTGATGTCCTCTACATAAAGTAAGGAAATATAGTTATTCCCTAGCCATTTCTGTATTCTCATGGCTTTTGCACAAAAACATTTTAAAATTATTTTTGCCTATAAATATGGAATATTTGAGCTGCATCAGAATATTTGAGTTGCTTCAGATTTTAGAGTTAACTTAAACAATTTAAAAACGCATCACAACAACAACTTGCTTTATATAGCACCCTTCACGTAGGTCTGTGTCTCGAAGCACTTACACCTACCTATCCCAAGAGAATGATCCGGACTACTCAGGGTTCTGTGTTTCTGATGCTAGGAAGTACCAGGAGTGATCTTGTCCGATTAGGTTTAAAACCCTGTTAGATTTTGTACCAACGTTAAGTGGAAAGCACCTGTCTCTTATCCTCAATGGCACACAGAGGCAAACAGGAATTCACCTGGTTTGGAATTCATACTTAAATAGTTTTTAGGTAATGGGAGTTTAGGGTAAATTGTCTTAATGTTTGTTCAACAATTATGCATTTTAACACTACAAAACTGAATTGGGGAGGTCCAAACAGTGTCCAGATTAGTGATTTACTTTGAATTAGAGATATGGTTAATCATAGGCCGACTTTCAGTTTGAAAATTTACAGGCCCTGTTCGAAACTACAGAGATCAATGATTTTATCTTTTAAAACTTCACCAATGACATTTTCAATACAGTGCAATATTCCACAATGTGTGACCTGTTTTGTGTTACCTGCAGCAACAACCTCTACTTGTATAACCCCTTTCATCCCTCCGAGACCCTATCCTCTGTGAAGGGCACTATATAAATCCAAGTTGTTGTTCATGTAAAATGAACATCTCAACTCGATTAGGTACAATAGAGCAGAAGGAGGGAATGGAAGAAATGTTTATTTTCCACTAAGATAATTCCTGGTGCACAGATTTGATCCTGCCCTATGTAAGGCTTCTAACCTGATTTATCAAACTGTTGAGTGGTTTTGGTCTTTTGGTTTATCAGGGTAGTCCAACTGGCGGCCCACGGGCTGTATGTGGCCCATGGGCCGCCAGTTGGATCACCCCAATAAGCCAAGAGATTCCATCTGGCCACCCGTGCCCTCGCTAAACCGTGAATGTTATATTTCTGGAAGACAAACACAAAAATATTGTTTATGCAGCTCTTAGCCACCAAAGGGTTGGACCACCCTGGTTTAATTGATGTTCGTGAATGTGGAGTATAATCCAAACAAGTTGGGACTTGTTCTTGGCTTTTCTTGGTTCAGCTTTTTCTCAGAAACCGGCGAGGCTGAGATGAGTGACTCAGTTCAGATATTTGTTTACAAAACTAATGAGCAAGTAATTGTAAATCTGAACGGCTCTTTCTGGAGTATTATATTTCCTCTATGCCAGCAAAGTCTTCTCTGTGAGAACGAACAATGTTTACAGAGATCATTTTGGGAACATCACTTCACATGTACGGCAACTGACGATATGTGTGTGATGCATTTCAGAATGATTCACAATACAATGATTGCATTCATTTTTGCTCCTGTCCCATTTCCGCAACCCCCCACCCCTACCAAGACTAGCTTATGACTTACTGATGTCCTTGACTGGGAGGAGCAGATTGTCTGACTAACTTTAGATCTATATCTGCAGTCAATGACACATCTTCTGGCTGTTAAGTTTCTTCATGTCATTCTTAGAATACTCCAAACATTTAATTGGGACGGGGGCTTTTATTTGCTCGGAAATAACCATAGTACTGAAATCTAAAATTGAGTGTCAGGAACATAGGACCAGGAGGAGGCCATTCAGCCCCTCGAGCCTGTTCCGCCATTCTATTAGATCATGGCTGTTTTGTAACTCAACTCCAATTACCCGCCTTTGCTCCATAAAACGCGGCTGTGGTAACCTGGAGACTAAAAGTGTACAAAGGTGGATTAGGGGAAAGGCCCTGCCCTTCTCTGTACCTATCCCCTCCCCTCCTGTTACACAGTCACAACATGGCAGAGTTTGGTAACTCGAGCAGCAGGAATATAGTGAATAGGCCAGATTCTGACACACTTTATATTGCTGTTCTGTGGCATCACTTGGATGAATCTGACTAATCTATCATCGGAAGGAAAGTTGGATTTCTTGCCCCCCAAAATATAATAATAACATAATCATCCTTGCATTTGATTATAGCACCTTATCACGTCCAAAGCACTTCACAGAATATAGACCGTAAAGTGAATTGACTTTGTGGGCAAAGCGCGGCAACCAATTGCGCACAACAGTGTCCCACAACAGCCGTGGATTGAGTGACCAAATTAGTATTTTGTCTTCAGGTGAGCAGCTAATTACATTTGATCGGATGTTTAATTTTGAATCATTGGCAGTCATTTTGCGTGCAGTAAAGTCCAACAGCCAGCCTTGTGCTAAATGACAAATGATTCCAAGGTTTATGGCACAGGTAACAATCAAGTGCAAGGATTATCGAATGCAATAATGTTGTGGCATCGGACTGACACGATCTTGGGTTGTTGCCTTATCTGAAAGATGGCAATTCCGACAGTGTCGCGCTCTCCTCAGTACTGCACTGAAACCGACGTTCTGACGTGGGGTTTATTATTATTATTATAATCTGCCGGTTGAACCCAGCACGATAAAATGGTCAGAATTGAAACAAGTAAACAGTTATCTGGTATGTTTTGAAACACTGGTCACCATATTTCTAAAAGCTATTTGTTTTTATTTCAAGAGTGTATAACCTAAACTAAACCTGTTCCGTTGTGTAACCTAATCCTTTGTGTGCAGAGAGAATGAATGACGAGGATTATATACACTAAATAACATTAGCGATTTGGAAATAACATTAGCGATTTGGAGGGGAGTTCCCCAGTGCTAACGGACATAACATATTCCCACAAACGTACCACACAGACAGACAATGTGGACACAATTGCAGATTGATGAATGAGAAATCGCCCTTTTACTAGTTAGTTACGTTTACCCATCAGAGGTTTGTTTTTAAAAAAACAGTCAGATCGTCTTTCAATTGGTTAGTCGCTGATTAACACAAGCAAAGTCAGTGTTTGATGTTTCATTCGATAGACTTGCAGCAGTCACATCACAGTTCCTGAACCTTCAATGAGGGTTATCTTTGGAGTCTGAATTGAGCGATTTAGCTGTGTGTCCACCCCTGACCCACGGTGTCATGAAAAATGCCTCAATATATCGGTCTCCTGAGCACATTATTAATTAAAAACCGATTCATTCTCTGGACTGATTACAAAGTTGTAATTACATTTTGAGGCACAGGTGATTAAAGCACAGCTCCCTGTATGTTTGACTCGATTTGAAACACCTTTGTGGTACCGTTGTTCTGTAATCGTTATTAATTGTCCAATTCTGTACCAATAGCTAAAGAACAACAATAACAAATTACATTTGCGTAGGGCCTTTCACGTCGGGAGGACGTCCCAAGGTTGGGATCAGGAGGGGTGAGGGCGGGGAGGGTAGGGGTAGGAGGGTGACTGAAGGTGCGGGTCTTGAGACATGCCTTGAAGAAGGCAACGGGGGAAGAAGCAAGGCCAAGGGACTGAGGGATGGAGTTCCAAAGAGATTTGTAGCTGGTTTTGTGACTTGTAGCTTGTGTCGAGGTTATCAAAAGGAGCAGATGCATTTAATGGAAAGCTTCCTTTTTGCATACAAGAACAATTTGCATTCCCACAGCACCTTTTCCCAGGGGGAGAATGTCACAAAGCATTTTGCAAAGAAAGTGATAATCCAAACTGGGAGGGAGATAAGAGAGAGGTGACCAAAGGTGCAGTCGAACAAAAAGAATTTTCTTTCAATATGTGGATTACAAGTATTTTCATGATTTTCTGCACTTTTGAAACCTAAGTGGGAATCCTGTAGCTTAGTGGTTAGAGCGCTCACCTCGCAAGCAAGAGGACCTGCGTTTGGTTCCGGCGCAGAGCGAAACATTGGGCAAGTTTTCTTCGTCCACACGCCTCTATTTACCTGGCAGTAAGCAGGATCCCGGTTGTTAGTTAATTGGTAGATCGCTTTTCCAGGGGTAAAAATCCCTTCAAAAATAAATAACAATAATAGTTTGGTCACTCAATCCACGACTGTTTGTGGGACTCTGCTGTGTGCTATTGGCTGCCAAGTTTCGCACACAAAATTCGCCCACACTACATTTTTTAAAATGTAATGTGTCGGGGAGATGCAAATCTATTCTAAAGTTCATGCTGTTAATTGTCTTCCTCTTCCGAATAAGATATTTAGTTGGGAGTGACATTTTAAGCACTTTTCTTATAGCCCATCCTGGGTCAGGGTTAAATGGCAAATTATGTTTTGTTGTCGCAAGCAATCAACTGTTCTTTCTGGGAGTGTGATTTGAATGAATTTTCATTCCGACACTTGGAGTGAAAGTTTTTTTTGTTGTTACCTTAGGTTTATGGTTATATAGATTCAAAATACTTAGCACATTCACCTTGAGACGGCTCAATGATATGACAAGGCGCTAGCTATATCAAATGCAAGGATTATTATTATATAATAATAAAAGGGGTCTGGGTCTTTTTCCACCCCCACTATTAATAAAATAAAAATAATGTGGTCACTCAATTCCCAACTGTTTGCGGGAAAGGACTGTGCGCAATTGGCTGCGGCATTTCACCCACAAAGTTTACAGTCAATTCACTTTACAGTATATTGTGTGAAAGCGCTTTTCTATGACGATGTGATAAGGCGCTATATCAAGCGTGATTGATTGTGGCTGCACGGGCATTTTGCAACACCTCATCCAGTAATCTGTCACGGTTTCAAACAAAAGTGGAATTTGTTTTCCCGTGGATGTTGTGCAAAACTATAAGGATAGACTGTACTGCAACGTTTTCTTTGCATTAAACCCAGCATGGTGTTGTCACCGATCCGTTTTAGCATAACAGCACCACTGCTCATTGGGGATTAGCCACCTTTTAAAAATAACTGATTTGCTTCCTGATCCACTGTTTGGGTTCTCCTGTGGTAACATTGGCAAGACAGTGTGTTTAATCCCTTCTCCGGAGAGGGAAATGTCCAGTTGGCGGATTGCTATTCCGGGGGTAATAATCCTTTCACAAAAAATAAGAAGAATTTGGTCACTCAATCTATGGCTGTTCGTGGGACACCTCTGTGCACAATTGGCTGCCATATTCCACCTACAAAATATACAGTCAATTCACTTTACAGTATATTCTGTGAAGCGCTTTGCTTTGTGGAATATGCAGCCAGGATTTTCTGCTCCTGTTCATTATCCAGTGTCTCTACAGGGTGTTCACAAAGTCCTGTCACCCCCACGTTTCTTTTTCTACAGTGCACTGACCAACAACTGAAACGTGGAAGAATGATGATAATGGTATTTAGAAGTAATTAATTGAATTCAGCACCAATATTTATTGACTGTATTTAGACATGCAGAGGATGGGTGTGAGTGAGTGAGTGAGCGCCATCATTTTCATGGCAGATAATGATCTGTCGTCATGTTCGTGTGTCATACTTTCCATAACATGGAGGGAGTCAGTGAGGAGGAAGTTACTGCTGTCAGACATTGGTACACTCAACTCGTCTGCAACAGGGAATAAACAACAACAACAAGATTATATTTGTATAGCGCCTTTCACGTGAGTGACTGGTGTAAGGGAGGGGCAGTGAAGGCTTCTATTCTGTGCTGTCAATAAATCGTAGTGCTGAAGGAATGTTTTAGTATCTGAAGACATAAGTGGTGTGAATATTTACCAGCTAACACATACTTTTCTTCTTCTTGCCAGGTTCTCTCCTTCTTGAATCTAAAATAAATCCTAATACGGCGTATCAAAAACAACAGGTAAGGGCTCAAGATATCTACATGTCCTAGTCTGACAGTAAGGAAGCAGTGCAAGGATTCTGAGGAGTAAAGATTTTTTTGTTTGGGGAGGAGGTTCAAAGGGGGATATGAAGCCAAAGCATTTTCTTTCTTTCATTTACAAGTGTCTCCCACACCACACACCGTCTACCAATGTCTCCCAAGCCTCCTCAAGCCTGCTCAGGAGTTCCCTCCTTATCTTCAGGTGACTTCCTCTCCCTAGGCCAAAGAGCCCGGCCTCTGTGGCATGACTCTGGGAGACTGGGAGCTACTATCCTTCACCTCGCTCCCTCCCTTGCCTCCTTCAAGGCACGTCTCAAGACCCTCCCCTACGACCGTGCCTTCGATCACCCTCCTACCCTGTTCTCCTGATCCCAACACCCTGCTCGGGTCCAAATCCGTGACTGTCCATCGCCTTGGGACGACCTCCCGATGTTAAAGGTGATATACACGTGTAATTTGTTGTTGCTGAATCTTAATCTTTTTCTTACATAAATGTCTAATGTTGATCCTATTTAAAATGCTGGCTGTGATGTACAGCATCAGGCTATGGTTCAGCGAATTGCATGTTTCTTCTCCCCAACCACGCTCAAATCTCTTTACCTTGCTCTCGGGGCGGCTTCGAATACCTATGTTTTTTTTTCGTTTAATATGTCGGAATATAACTAGTGAATAGGAACAACAACAACTTGCATTTATGTCGTGCCCTTCACTTTGGAAAAGCCTCAAAGCGCTTTACAAAGGCAGGGTTGGACATTTTGAAGGACCCTGATGAAGGAGCTTAATTGCTGGTTTCCCCGATGACCTCCAATTGTAGGATAAACCATGTCACATCCAGCGTTCTGTTTTTGACTCCTATATCATTCATAAAAGAATATAAAAATCACATGGTTGAGTGCTATTGTTGCTAGGATTCCAGCGACGTGCGATGGCATGTGAGTAAAATGGTCATACGTTTCCCACTTGAAGCACTCAGATTGCAGAGTTTGTGATTCCAGTCTACCTGGAGAGCACTTGGTGCTGTGTGCACAAGGGTGAATTAATGGTCTGGGTAGTCGTGGAGTGGTGCACTTGTGACTGGCTGTTTCTCTTTGCCCGCGCAGGCTGTACTTCCCCAGCCTTCCTTGCCTGTGTCCTTACCGTGTGTTGAACATGATGGTGAAAGTGTGCATCTACACTGAGGTTTAGCAGTTGGCCAGTTGGTTGGAAACAGGGGTGGCAATAATACTAACAATGACAAATTATATTTACACAGCGCCCTTCGTGTCGAGAGGATGTCCCAAGGCGCTGGGCAGTCAGGGATTTGCACCTGAGCGGAGGGTTGGGAGCTGGAGGGTAGGGCAGGAGGGTGATTGAAGGCGCGGTTGAAAAGGAGGGTCTTGAGACTTGCCATGAAGGAGGCAACGGAGGGAACGGTGAAGGGCCTGGAATTGAGTTTCAAAGGATTGGGGCAGAAACTGAAAGCCCGACCGCCAATGGTGAGGTGGGTCGGCCATGTGTGTGTGTGTGAGAGAGGGAGAGATGCTGTTTCAGAACGCTGTAGTGAGGTGGTTGGTATGGTTACAGACAACACTTATTCAGGAGGAGAGAGTGAGATGCAGTAGAGCGATATTTTTAAACTGCTGACCGGCGGCTCGAGGGAAGGCATTTTTCCCATGTTGATTCTTGTAGAGGGAATAAATTAGGCATTCCACACCCATGAGATAATAGTGTACATATGGCTGATTTTCATTCATTTCACCCCAGGGATTTTTCTTAACTGTGAACTTTACAATTAAGATCGAGTAACCACTTAACGATTGTTTGTCCAGTCCTGGTTTTCTGTGGGGGAATCCTGCCGAGTAGGGGGCACTCAGCTTGTTTACATCTCTCCACGGTTTGTTCTATTATTTACAGATATATAAGAATCCTTGCATTTGATACGGCACAGGGCCTTACCACGTCTTCAAACGTCTCAAAGCATTGTCTCACAAACAACCACCAAATTATTATCATTTTTGTTTTATTTTTTAATACCTCTGTGGGGTGGATGCATTACTACAAAGTTTTTTTTATCTGCAGCAGAATCTCTGTGATTCAGCCATCTATCTTATGTCTAATATGATACACTGGAAAGGATAGACAGGATGCGGTTTGTACCTTATGATAAACCCGGCTTGGATAGTTTGCGGTGGTTTGTTGGGGTCACAGTAAGTGAATGCAAGTCTTCGCTTGTTTTACTCATTACCCGCACCGATTCCAGTTAGTTTAGGTCTGAGACGGTGAGGAGAAGGGTTTGTTTTGTAAGTGTTACATATTTTCGGGACTGAGGTGAGATTAGAATGGAAAGAGGGTTGGCGGTTTAAGTTGCTTACAATTGCATTTCTAGCCCTTGCATTTGATACAGTGCCTATAGTTGTGAAACATCTCAAAAGGCTTCACATGTAATAGCTATCATTTGCAGTAACCATATATTTTGTGTTTTTTGTTGAATGGATTTGTGCCACAGAAAGACAATAATTGGCAACTGATTTTGGCGAGACCAGGGTGGGGACAGGGAATCAATGGTCACTTAAATGACTAACAGGGCTGTTGCTTTTGCCGCAACCACATGCACAATATTTCCAAACTTCCTGCAAGATTGTGTTTCTGTGCAGTTAGAATACAAAATCACAAAATCACATTTGTACAGCGCCTTTCACCTCCAAAGGCGCTGGACAGTCAGGGATTTGGACCTGAGCAGGGGAGGGGGTGAGGTTGGGGTAAAGGAGGGTAGCCGAAGGCACGGTCGAAGAGGAGGGTCTTGAAACGTGCCTTGAAGGAGGTGAGGGAGTGAGGCGAAGGGAATGTGGGATGGAGTTACAGAGGGTGGGGGTGGAGAGACCGAAGGCCTGATCGCCGAGGGTTTAGCAGGCTAGCGGTGGATGTGGAGCTGAACCAAGGTTGATAAAAGGTCAGCAGATCACTGAGGTAGGATGGGGCAAGGACGTAGAGGGCCTTGAAGGCGAGGACAAGGAATCCTGTAGCTCAGTCGTTAGAGCACTCACCTCACCAGCGAGAGACCTGCGTTCAATTCCTGGCAGGGCAAAACCTTGGGCAAATTTCCTTACTCCACACGCCTGATAATAATCCCTCAAGAAAAAAAACAATAATAAGTTGGTCACTTCAATCCACGACTTTGTGGGACACTGCTGTGCGCAATTGGCTGCTGCGTTTCGCACCACCAATATACAGTCAATTCACTTTACAGTCTATTCTGTGAAGCGCTTTGAGACATCGAGAAGACGTGAAAAGCGCTATATCAAATGCAAGGATTGTTATTTTATTATTTTGAACACTATCCTCCGGGGGATGGGGAGCCAGTGGAGTCGGGCGAGGGTGGGGTGGATGGGGTCACGGAGCCCGGTGCGGGAGAGGATACAAGCTGCAGAGTTCTAGATGATCTGCAGCTTGTGGAGGGAAGAGTTGGGAAAGCCGACAAGGAGGGAGTTGGCGTAGTCGAGCCGCAAGCCTAGTTAGCTAGCAGAATGAATTACATAGCTTGCTATATCGGGTGGCCGCCATCTATTATTCATGTACTAAGGTTAATAAAAGACCATTGAGCACAACAAGCATCTTTCTCCTTTCTGACCGGTTTGAAACTTGCCCTTTGCACTATTTCCCTTGAACCCATTTCTATAATAATAATAATAATACTCACATTTGATGTAGCGCCTTATCACGTTGAGACGTCTCAAAGCTCTTTACAGGATATACCATAAAAGTGGAGTGAACTGTATATTTTGTGGATGAAACGCGCACAGCAGTGTCCCATAAACAGTTGCTGGATTGAGTGACCAATTACTTTTACTAATTCTATCTAAAAAGTAATCTGGTAACTTTTTTTAAATAACCATAGTTTTTTCAAGAGTAGAGTTTCACGGGTAAGTTCACATTTCCTTCTACTTTTTAGAAAAAGCTGAACTCGAGCACTGTGGAGTCCTGCAGCTCAGTGGTTATAGCACTCGCCTCGCAAGCAAGAGACCTGGGTTCAATTCCCAACAGGGCGAAATGTTTCTGGGCAAGTGTCCTTACTCCACACGCCTCTGTTTACCTGGCAGTAAATAGGAACCCAGTTGTCAGTCAGGAGGATCACTTTTCCGGGGGTAGTAAATCCTTAACAAAATATTGGTCGCTTCAATCCATGATTGTTTGTGGGGCACTGCTGTGCGCAATTGGCTGCCGTATTTCGCCCACAACATATACAGTCAATTTGTTTTACAGTATATTCCGTGAAGCGCTTTGAGATGTCTCGAATACATGATAAGGCGCTGTATTAAATGCAAGTGTTATTGTTTTATTATTACTGGTCTGACATGTTTCAAGCACAGTATTTATCCATAGGGACGCTGATTAATTTCCTCCTCAGCACACTGTTCAACTATTTAATGCATTACTCCCTCTTCTTGCCTTACTCTTTCCTACCTCTGTGACCTGCTAACGCCAGATTAACTTATCTGTTCCCTCCGCTCAGCAGGCTGTGGTCTGCTTCACATCCCCGCCGTGTCCCCCAGCATCGGCGGTCGGGCATTCAGCCTCTCTGCCCCACTCTTTGAAACTCTGTCCCACAGTCCCTTCACCTTGCCCCCTCCCTTGTCTCCTTCAAGCCATGTCTCAAAACACTCCTCTTTGACCGTGCCTTCATCCACCCTCCTATGTGTACACACACACACACACACCCCTGCCCTCCACCCTTCCTGATCACAACCCCCTGCTCAGATCCAAATTCCTGACTGTCCAGCGCCTTGGGACAGCTTCTTGACGTGAAGGGCGCTGTGTAAATAATTTGTTATTATTATTGGTTCCTCAACCCCATAATTTGTTATCCATAGGTAACCACGCTGAATTGCATACGCCATCAACTAGCCCATCACCAAAACAAAGTAACTTTTCTCTGAATCTGATCACATCGTAGCCTCATTTGCTCTGCCTCCTATTTTGATAGTCCCTCCTGACTGAGACTCAGTCAATTTATTTGCAATGTGTTTACATTAAGTTACTGTGAGTGCCATTTGTGCCAGCAATCAAATCTTCTATCTTGTATTTTGTAGACTGTAATCAGCTGTTTTGAAAGGGGTAAATTCAGAACAAATCTGAGGAGACAGTACTTGAGTGATCAAGTAGTAAACTTATGGAACAGGCTCCCTAGGAAGATGGTGGAAGCAGAAATATTGTTTGCTTCAAGATTAAATTAGGTAGATTTCTGCTAGAAAATAATATCTGGAGATATAGTATATAGTTTGGAATACAACATGTCAAGCGATGGTGGAAGGCAAACTAGATGTACCTTGGTCTTCCTTCACCTCGCATGTTCTTATGTTCTTATTATAATGGCTCACTTCCTGGTGTGTTTAGTGGTGGATATACTGGTCTACTTCCGATGGCAAATTGAATCTGTTTTTACTCATTTAATTTCTTTTGGTTTCTAGGACACGTTGATTGTGTGGTCGGAGGCAGACAACTATGACTTGGCCCTTAGCTTCCAAGAAAAAGCAGGCTGCGATGAAATATGGGAAAAGATATGTCAGGTACGTACCACAACGTGCTGTGTGGCCTTTAAGTGTGAGAAATGAGCCTGGCTCAGAAACTGATGATCATCACTAATTCTTGGTCAGTTGTTTCTAACTCGGTGACGATATTGATGTTGTTAAATAAGGCAGCGTCATTGGTGCCGGGTATCAGTGAGTTAGTTATGTCCGCTTCTCACACCGTGCTTAGCTGGCAGCTGTGGCGGCTGCATCCTATCTGCCCTCCGCTGTTTTCATCTTGCGTTACAGAACAGGCTGATGTTATTGTGTAACAAGGCAATGACTCTAGGAAACCACAACACTCGGTGGTGAAATATGCTGGTTCATTGTATGCCTCCTCTGAAATTCTGGCTATAACAGACAGCCCTGCCATCAGCACGGCACTGTCATAAGTCAGTGTAAGAACATAGGAACAGGCAGAGGCCCTTCAGCTCTCGAATCTGTTCCACCATTCTGTTAGAATCTGTACCTCAACTCTAATTACCCGTCTTTGTCCCATAGCCCCTGATACCCTGACCTAACACATATCTAGCCACCTCAGTCTTGAAAATTTGTCTGGATCCAGCATTCTCAGCGTAAACCGTATCAGCATAAGGGAAAGATTTAGGCCTCTTTTCAATGTACAATATCATTTATCTTAACGCCTTTCACATCAGGAGCGATATCTTAAAGAGTTTGGCTATGCTAGCTGGGCACCGGACCGAGGGGTAAGGCCATGCAAGTTGGGTGTGTTTTTTTCCCTGATAGTGGTTTCTTAAATGCATTGTTAGTACAAGTACTAATGGCATATATTTTTTATAAAAAAAAGGCCACATTGTCCCCTTTCTTGAGGTTCTTGTGCACGCAGCTAAACGTATTATGTGTTAATCTCCCTTGGTTTTATGGCAGGTTAGTGAAGTGTTATAAACCTCTCTCCAGAGTGTGAAGCAAGAGGAAATTGATTACAAATGTTGTGAAAATCATGGCAATTCTGTTTCACAATTGTGTGAGACAAATTCCAGGATGTATGAACAGCCCCAGAATACTGTATTGTGTCTGTGACGTCCAATTGGTGCCGAGTTTCACCCACTTTACAGCGTATCTTGAGATGCCTCAACGACATGATAAGGTGCTATATCAAAAGCAAGGATTATTATTGTAGATTGTAAGCAAATTTGTCACCGTCTGGCCAAAGGATCTGATCTCCACCATAGAGTGCTTTGTTTCCTTTCTTCACTCAAAATATCTTAACTAGCAACATAATCTCACAAAAGTACTCATTCATAGCAATATGCCCAGACCACGCCAAGTCTATCCATTTGTGGCTTGTGGCTTCTTGAAACATGACCTTGATTGTCACATAGCGAGCTGTGACATACAGCTAGCTATTCATAGTTCACTTGGATATCTTTAGCAAGCTTTTCTCCAGCATGTAAACACACACCTTCACTGCTTGCCAGGTTCTTTTCTGATGAGTAATGGATGTCAAATAAAATTATGAACTTTTCATCTCAATCACTAATCTAATACGGGGGCCCATGTTGTGCCTCATCAGCTAAGATGGTCTTGAAGTATCCAGGAGACTCTGTGTTATCTCCTTGCAACGCCATTCCGGATGGAGTACAACAACAACAACAAAATTACATTCGTATAGTGCCTTTCACGTCGGGAGGACGTCCCAAGGCGCTGGACAGTCAGGGTTTTGGACTCAAGCTAGGGTTTGGGATCGGGGATGGTGGAGGGCGGTGGGGGAAAGCAGGGTGATCGAAAGCACAGTCAAAAAGGAGGGTCTTGAAATGGGCCTTGAAGGAGGCAAGGGAGGGGACGAGGCGGAGGGACTGCAGGATGAAGTTCCAGAGGGTGGGGGCAGAGTGTCAGAAGACCTGCCCATCAGTGGTGGGGCAGGCAGGGCAAGTAGGGCGGAGCCCGCTGAGCGGAGGAGTACCTCAGATTCGCTCCCTCACTCACCTCATTCAAGGTCCATCTCAAGACGTTTGCCAACTTTCCCCTCCCTACTCCCTTTGGCGTCCACACCTAGCTCAGGTGCCCAGACAGCAGTGTTATGTGCTCTGGGAAGTCCTGACATGAAAGGCACAATGTAAAATAGCCTTGGGACATTCTCCCAACGTGAAAGGCGCCATACAAATGTAATCTTCTTGTTGTTGTCTGTCTTTGGAACAAAGCTACACGTAGTCAATCTTTCTCTCTAGGTCTCAACCTTATCTCTAGGTCTTTACCTCTGAATGCATTTGATTTGTTTTACTTTTCACCACCACCACATTGGGCATTGAGCACCCTCTGGTACCTGGATCAAGTGGGAGGGAGAAGAACTGCGATCATTGCCGTCTTTTGCTCTGTGTATCCCATTGCCTTTACCCACCTGGCCGTCAAGCAATCTTATGTTTCACCTAGAACGCTGCCCCTGGGCCTTACATGAGTGTGTGACTGGGTGTGTTTGGTGGAGGGGGTAAGCTGGGGACATTGTAGAAGTTGTTCTGTGGTGCCATCCTGTGGTGGTGTAGTTTTTAGTTTCATTGCTCTTGACTGTGCGACCCTAGCTCGGGGATACTGGCACCAATTATAACCTTCTTACTGACGCCACCTCCAGCTGATGCCAGCTCAGTTCAGAGTGCAGTTGAATGTAGGACCCTCAAATGTCTGGCTCAGTATTGCGTTCAACAGCAGCTTTACAGCCTGACTCATTGGGTGGGGGGGAGCTTTGAAAACCGGCAGCAAAATCAAAGGTTTTTGATGTTTTTTTCAATGACCTACTATCTCCCTACTTACCTGCCCGTACCCTCCGTTCCCCTGGCTCCGGTCTGCTCCACATCCCCCGCCCCAACCGCCCTACCATCGGTGGTCGNCCTTCAGCCTCTCAGCCCCGAGGCTCTGGAACTCCATCCCCCAGTGCCTTCGCCGCTTCCTCCCTTTCCTTCTTCAAGGCCGGTCTCAAGACCTTTCTCTTTGACCGAGCCTTCAGCTCCCCTCTCGACTCTCTACCCCCTCCTCACTCCCTCCCTTCCCTCCCCTCACCCTGACCATTTCCCCCCAATGCTCGGGTCCTGACCCAATTGTCCAGCGCCTTGGGACATCCTCCCGACGTGAAAGGCGCTCTATAAATGAAATCTTGTTGTTGTCGTTGTTCTGAACGTAAGGCTGTACTTTGCTCACAATGAGTGTGTGATTTTTGACAGCAAGTTCACCTGATGTCTTTAGTGATGGGCTGTTTTGGTAGAAACTTGTGAGTGACATTTGAGAATCGCTGTGCAGAGTGAAACCGAGCCTTTGGGCTGTTTCTTGCCTCGCGAGACCTTAATTGGGTTTCTTTCTGAAAATTGCTTGAACATTTTTGAAACCGAGGCTGCTACACGTTGAACCAATGCCAACATATAGAAGTAACTATCAAATAAGCTGTCTGAAATATTCCATTAAGATTAAAAATTGCCACTCAAAGCGCTTCAATTATTGCTGTGAGCAGTGAATGTGTATTTTAATAATAAGAAAAATCCTTAATACGTCTTTGAGACATCTCAAAGCATTTAACAGAATATACTGTAAAGTGAATTGACTGTATATTTTGTGGGCGAAACGCAGCAGCCAATTGTGCACAGCAGTGTCTGATGCATTGAACCAATGCCAACATATAGAAGTAACTATCAAATAAGCTGTCTGAAATATTGATCAAATTTTTTTTAAGGGATTATTGCCCACGGAAAAGCGATTTGACTAATAACCGGGTTCCTCCTTACTGCTTGGTAAACAGAGGCGAGTGGAGTAAGGAAATTTACCTAATGTTTTGCCCCACCTGGGAATCAAACCCAGGTCCTCTCGCTTACTCGGCAAGTGCTCTGACCAGTCTGCTACAGGACTCCACATTTTTTCGGCAACGCAGCAGTCATTTTGCGCACAGTGAGGTCCCACACCCGATGAACGACCGATTTTATCTGGAAGGTCGTTGTCCGGGACACTGGGAGGAAGTCCTGCTTCTTTTTGACAAGTTGCTGCGTTGCACTTCTGTGGACTTGTGTTGGAACATACTAGTCGCTAAAGCAATTTAGGAGAGAAATCAGGAGACATTTTCTCACCCAAAGGGTAGTGGAAATCTGGAACTCTCTCCCCAAAAAGCTGTGGATGCTGGATCCACTTACATCTTCAAGACTGAGGTGGATAGATGTTTCTTAGGTCAGAGGATCAAAGAATGTGGGCAAAGGCGGGTAATTAGAGTTGAAGTACAGATCAGTAGTGATCTAATAGAATGGTGGAACAGGCTTGAGGGACTGAATGGCCTCCTGTTCCTATGAGTTGCGATTTTTAATATTTAATGGGATATTTCCAACAACTATGACATACAATCTCTGAATTATGGGAAACTAAAAGCCGCCACAGTCTAAAGCATAGCCTCATGAGGTCTGCCCAATGAATGGACTAATTTTGACGACTCGGCAAACAATAACTGGTGACTGTAGATTTGCAGAGTGGAGCATAACTCATAGCTCACAGCCCATTCTGCCAATGCCTAGAAACCCTCTCTGATCTCACTGGCCGCTTTGTGATGTGAATGACAGCCAACGTTCTTGCACATTGTCGTGCGTTTCTATTTTGGAACAGTACAGTCTTTGTTGTCTGTCTAAAAATCAAATTGGCAAAGGAAGCAATCTTTTCCCAGTAAAAGGAATGTGATATAATGGTTATGTATACGGAGAATCCACGTCAACAACCCGCTGCGTAAATAGCCTTCCAAACAGCGATGCGGAACACGAACCCAAGGAGCTCAGTGCCCTGTGTGTGACAATGGTGAAGCCGCTTGTTTCAGTATCATTTTCTTCTTCGATTTTATTTTTATTTGCAGGGGAACATTTTGGTCTGGGATTTAGTGGGTATCAATATGTCTTGTATCCTGAAGTGGAAAATCCCCTGCCTGTTCAGTCCTCTCTGTTACAGAGCTTCTACTGCTGAGGGGCACAGGCAACTTGTGTAAATCCCTAAGGAAACGTCTCTGCCCTGGATTACACAATGTACCAAGTATTTCGTGCTGGTCTCTAGCATCTTGTGGGATGGTTTTCTACACTTTCGTTTCTCTCTTCCCCTCTTCCTTCCCATCAATGGATTGAAATTATACTAACATAATAATCTTTGCTTTTGCTAGCTCCGATCGATATCAGAACATTTCAGAGGGCTTCTGCCATGTGTAGGGATTGTATTTTTGTAGGCAAATGTGGCTGCTATTTTGCATACATCAAGGTCCCACAAACAGCAAGTGAATAACTGATGTTTCTAGAGGATACTGGGAAACACCTCATGACTATGACTTTAATTTTAAAGTCTCTTCCGAATGCCGGGACCTCCAGTAATGCAGCAGAACTGCACTGCACTGTAGTGTCAGACTAGACTGTGAGTTTGGGTCCTGACGTGGGGCTTCTCATTCACAGTGCTTCGAAATGTCTCATAAAACACACACTCAATTCACCTTGCAGTATTTTCTGTGAAGTGCTTTGAGACAGCTCAACGATGTAATAAGGCGCTATATGATATCAAATGCAAGGACTCATGGAGTCCTGTAGCTCAGTGGTTAGACGGAACAGCAATCTGTCAACTGACTAACAAGCGGGTTCCTACTTGCTGCTAGGCAAACAGCGGCGTGTGGAGTAAGTAAACTTGCCCAACGTTTCGTCCAGCCTGGAAATCAAACCCATGTCCTCTCTCTTGCGAGACGAGTATTCTAACCACTACACTCTAGGACTCCACCCAGTAAAGTAACCCAGTAGTTTGTAGCGTTGAAATAGAATCATGACTTCAGAGTTGACTCCTGCCATTTTTTTTTCTTCTTCTTCTTCTTCTGGTAGGTTCAAGGCAAGGACCCCTCAGTGGACATCACCCAGGACCTGGTGGACGAGTCTGAGGAGGAGCGCTTTGATGATATGTCCTCACCGGGGTTGGAGCTGCCGCCGTGCGAGCTCAGCAGGCTGGAGGAGCTGGCGGAGCTAGTGGCCACCTCCCTGCCTTCACCCCTACGACGAGAGAAGTTGGCGCTCGCACTGGAGAATGAGGGCTACATCAAAAAGCTCCTCGAACTCTTTCACGTGTGCGAGGACTTGGAGAACGTAGAAGGACTGCACCACTTGTACGAGATTATCAAAGGGATCTTCCTGTTGAACAGAACTGCACTTTTTGAGGTCATGTTTTCCGAAGAATGTATAATGGACGTCATAGGATGTCTAGAATATGACCCTTCTTTATCCCAGCCACGGAAACATAGAGAGTTTCTGACCAAAACAGCCAAGTTTAAAGAGGTGATCCCTATCTTGGATCCAGAACTTAAGCAGAAAATCCATCAGACCTACAGAGTACAGTACATTCAGGACATGGTCCTGCCAACACCCTCTGTGTTTGAGGAAAACATGCTGTCCACGCTTCACTCCTTCATCTTTTTTAACAAGGTTGAAATAGTTGGTATGTTGCAGGTAAGTGTGGAAACCCTCTGGATTATAATTGGCTGTTCATCTCATGGCTGTTTGTGGGAGACCTTGCTCTGCATAAAACACCTACTGTATTTATCCACAAATGCAGACACTACGCTTGACAGAAACTACTTGCGAAATGCTTCGAGGCGTTTCAAAGTCGTGAAATGCAAGTATTGTTTTTTTAAAAAAAATGCTGTTTGTACAAAACCGGAGGAAGTGGGCGTTTGTTAATGGTGAGATGTTGTTGAGTTTTAGTTGATTGATTTCATTTCATTTAAACTGAGTTGTAACACAACTCACCTCTCCAAATTCACTGTCTTACTGAATGGGGAACCTTACAGTGAGTCTCCTGTGTATGCAGTGATAAGTTTCTGGTTTTCATTGGTGGGTCCGAAACGTGTGCATGTTTGCAGGGTTTTTTTTTGCAGCATTGCAGAAACGTTCAGTGTCTGTTTTGAAAGAATTGAATGTTCTGGTGCGAATGTCACAAAGAGCTTCCTTTCATTCAAATATTTCCGAGGAAACTTGAGGTAATCAGCCATCCTCCCAAGATAAAATCACTCATTCTTAGCTGGTTGGAGGACATTGCTGCCGTGTGAAAATTTGTCTACATCTACGTAATACAGTCGGTACACTTTGCAATAAATCTTGTGAAGAGCTTTGAGACATCTCAAAGACTTGATCGGGCTCTATATTAAATGCAAGCAATATTTTATAACAAGTGATTTCTGCTACTCCTGGGAAGTACCTACGCTCTGTTTGTTAGGGGTCTGCATTGTGGGTTGGCATTGTGCAGAGCGAGTCGTGCTGTGAATGTCATTTGTGCTCGATGTTCCCTTGTGACCTGGGCTATGTAGCCAGCAGCCTGGTGTTGAAACCATCTCTGTTGTATGTCCCTAACCGGTGTGCTAGTGTCTGAAAATCGCTTCAAAGATTGCTGCTTATGGATGCTCTGATCCTGCCAAGTTATTACGTTTTTTTTACCCAAAGGGAGTTTAAGGAATGAATACCCGGTGCTTTGTGTTAAGCCTGCAGTTCTTGCCTTCCTACAGGGCGCACTTTGATGTTCACACCACCCTATGACGACAGATGTGTGCGCGCGTGTGGGTTTTGCTGGGTGTGTGCACTGCTGTCAGCTTGTCGGGAAGCTTTATTGCAGCAGCTTAAAATAAATTGTGGCCTCCTTCCAGAAGATCACGAACCGTTGTCTTCTGTGACGTCAATCCATTAGCCTGATTGTCTGAACAGCGAAGGAGTGAATTGGCCAAAGGTTGTGGGTTGGCAGGAGATGCGTTACATTTTACTCATTCCTGGACTGTAAGCAGGTTCCAAGTTCAGACGGTGTGGAATGCATCCCTCCTTGTGTTTGTTTTATTTATTGCAAGAAAAATTGGTCTGGAAACATTTCCAAAGGGTTTTCAAATCGGTCATGTTGAGCAACAGCTGTGTTCTTGAATTCTGTGGAGTCCTGAGCTTAGTGGTTAGCTCCCTCGCCTCGCAAGCGAGACTGCCTGGGTTCAATTCCCAGGCAGGGCGAAACATTGGGCAAGGTTCCTTACTCCCCACGCCTCTGTTTACCTAGCAGAATACAGGAACCCGGTTATTAGTCGATTTCCAGTTGCTTTTCCAGGGGTAATAATCCGTTTTTAAAAAATCTATGTACATATTTGGTCACTCAATCCACGACTGTTTGTGGGGACGCTGCCGTGCGCAATTGGCTACTGCGTTTGGCCCACAAAGTACACAATCAGTTCAATTTGCAGTATATTCTGTGAAGCGCTTTGAGACGTCTCGAAGACGTGATAAGGCGCTGGATCAAATGCAAGGATTATTATTTTTATTCGTGGAAGCCAAGTCGGGATTTGAAATTCTTCCTACAAATTCGACCCATGCCAAAATGGAAATGGCACAAACGTGACAAACTCGCTAACCTGTTGGCTTCATTTAATAAAAGCTCCCTGAAAAGACGAGCATGCACAAACTGCCTGCTGTTCTTAACCTATAACTCTACGTTTCCTATTGCCTTCGCACATCATCCATCCCGTCATTCCATGTAATCTCAGTGGTTCGCATAAAACAGGGAAATGAGCCGTAGAATCTTACAGCACAGAAGGAGGCCATTCGGCCCATCGTGCCTGTGCCGGCTCTTTGAAAGAGCTGCCAACTAGTCCCACTCCCCTGCTTTTTCAAGTACCCCATAGGGCTGCACATTTTTCTTTTTTAAGCAGATATCCAATTCCCTTTCAAATCTGCTACCACCATCCTTTCAGGCAGTGCGTTCCAGATCGCAACAACTCGTCTCCTCTGGTTGTTTTTGCCAATTTAGCGACCCACCCACCAGAGGAAACAGTCTCTCCCCATCTCTTATCAAAAAAAACCCTTATAATCTTGACCACTTCCATTCAGTCTCCCCGCAACCTTCTCTTCTCTAAGGAGAATAATCCAACCTCTTGAGACTCTCGTCCCTCATTCCTGGTATGAGATGGAAGTGTACGGCTCTGGTGGTTGAGGGTTGTATCAGCACAGGCTCGAGGGGCTGGGTGACCACCTGTGCTATTATTTCTATTATTCTGTAAGCAGATGATGCATGTATGTTGAAGTCAACACCAGCTGGTTGACCTAGTGTAACACATCCTCCCAGTCGCATGTGAAACATGTCTCCGCCTCCGCCTGTAGTTTTAAAGCCATTCCTAGCTCGACGTGAGAAGACAAACCTATTGTAATGAAAGCTACCATTATGTTCTGATGTAACATAATTTACCCGTTAAATGCAAGTTGGCGATAAAGTGGGCAAAATGACACATTACCTAACTCAGAGAGAGGCGACTCATCACGTAGGTACTCTTTGTATGGCCAAAATGTTCCAATACTTATTATAATGATTATTAATAAAATGGGCTGAAGAGAGCGCGAGGGACGGGGGGAGGGAGGGGGAACAGAATCCGGCTTGCTTTAAGGGTTCTGAGACGATGTCTTGGCTCTATAAATAAATGCAAGTTGTTGCTGCTGTTTCTGACTTGGATGAATTTCGCAGTTGATGTGTTATGACGACCTGTCCGTGATAAATTACTCTTGACTGTGCTCCGTGCGGCATTAACTGCAGTTGGGAAATCAGGTCAGGGTTGTGTTTTTCCAGGGAGAGTTTGTAGTTTGTGGACTGCAGCATCTGACTGATTGTTATAGGCAGGCGGCCGCACAGTTAGCCTGACACTTAAAGCTTAATAATATGGGTCAATGGGACAGCAAAGGCCATTTTGTTTGATAAACGGGTGCTGCAGTCACTGGGGGAAGAGAGGAAGAGGAACTAGACTTGTTGTCTATTAAAGGCCGGATGAGTAGAATCATTCAAAAGACAAGCTCCTGAGCAGTAAAAACATTCAGGGATGTGGAGAGAGCTGGAGAGTGGGACACGTTTTATGATACAAGACGTAAGTAAACAGATTGGAGTTGTGCAGACATGGTGGGCTGAAAATTTCAAGACTGAGGTCGACAGATTTTTGTTATCGGGGTATAGGGCAAAGGCGGGTAAATTGCGTCGAGGTATAGATCAGCCATGAACTGATAGAATGGCGGAACAGGTTCAAGGGGCTGAATGGCCGACTCCTGTTCCTATGTTCTTATTAAAATTTAATTTCTATGTTTACTAGGAACGGCGAGATCAGTATTAATAGTTGAACGAGGAGGGGGTGCAAACTGATCTTATACCCATGCTTCCCTCTACCTTCCCCCCCTACTCTATTTCTCTTCTCACATTGCTTAGAGGTTCACACTATCTCTGTAAGTGCTTTGATGTGTTATTATATGTGAAAGGCGCTTATATGAATGCAAGGTGTTGTTTTATTCAGTCATTTATTCTGGATAATTCCTTAGAAAATCCCCCTGTTCTGCTCACCCAATACGTTTATTTTGAGGGTGTGCAATAAATTCTTCAGACAATCAAATAGTTGTGGGGGTGGGAGAGCTACGTATAGGGTGTCCACAAAGTCATGTTACCCTCTGTTACAAAACAGTGATATGAGACTACAGAGGAGCTGAAATAAACAGAGACACATTTCACCTCCTCACTGACTCCATGTGGCACCGAACTTGTTGACAGATCATTTCTCGCTCACTCACTCGCACTCTCCCTCTCACACACACCGATCCTCTGGATGTCTAAATACAGTAAACACTCGTACTGAATACAATTAAGTACTTCTAAATACTATTATCATCATTCTTCCATATGTTTCAGTTGTTGGTCAGTGCACTGTAGAAAAAGAAACATAGGGGTAATAGGACTTTGTGAACACCCTGTAGAAACACTGGATAATGGACACCCTGTACAGCTGATTAATAGATATTAATAGCTTGCAGCCGGCCTTCCCCTTCGACCATACCTACGATCACCTGCCCATTCCCCTTGCTCGGCGTCATGCTCCGTCTGCGCTCTGTGAGCAGCGCGGTGTAAACACAACTTATTATATCAAAGGGAAAATACACAGTGATGGCGGTGACAAGTGGTTTTCTCTCTGTTTCTCACCGTTTTGTTTTTTTTAATATATAATCTTCCAGGAAGATGAAAAGTTTCTGACAGAACTTTTTGCACAGTTAACAGACGATACCACAGACGATGATAAAAGACAGGAACTGGTAAGTGTGTCTGTGCGCATGCTCACGGTTAATAGAGTTGGGAAAAGCAGCAACAGGATTGGATTTCCTCGCTCCAGGACGCCTCCTGTGTGAATAGCGCTAAATGTATGCAAGACTGACTACTGAATTTAGGAGCCTGATTGTTAGTCGATTGGTGGATCGCTTTCCAGGGATAATAATCCCTCCCAAAAGAACAAACACTCAATCCACAACTGTTTGAGGGACACACACTTATCTGGTGCAGTGTGGAGGGAGGGAGGTTAAGGGGTGATTTGATTGAGTTATTTAAAACAGTGTAAGCACTCGTCAAGTTTGGTGGTGGGTGGGATTTTTCTGTTAGAGGGCAAAGCCTTCTAATCAGAACCAAGGTAGTTAGAGCTGAGGTCAGGAAGCTTTTCTCCACACAGAGGGTTGTGAAGATGTGGAATGCTCTGCCCAGGAGAGCTGTACAGGCTGAATAAACAGGATATGTTTAAAAGAGAGGCAGAGACCTGGGAAGTAGAAGTATTGTGACCTGCTTGGGTCCAAATCCCTGACTGCCCAGCGCCTTGGGATGACCTCCTGACATGAAAGGCACTATACACACGTAACCTGTTGTTGTTGTGGAAGTATAGGGCATTGGGATTAAAACAACTGCCAATATCTTATAATCTGGTACAACAGGCGATGGGCCGAGCGTCCTCCTTCTGTGCTGTAATATTCTATGATTCTATGAACAGGTCTGTGGGCTGAATAGCCTTCTCCTGTTCCCGTTTTCCAGTCCTCCCAGTGGGAATATCATTCTTGTGGGATACCTTGGGCAAGTTTCCTTACTCCACACAGAGCCTAATAATAATCCCTCCAAAACCAAAAACAATAATAAATTGGTCATTTTCAATCTACGACTGTTTGTGGGACATTGCTGTGCGCAATTGGCTGCCGCGTTCGCCCACAAGTATACAGTCAATTCACTTTACAGTGTGTTCTGTGAAGCGCTTTGGGACGTCCTCCCGACGTGAAAAGCGCTATATCAAATGCAAGGATTATTATTATTATTATAGGTTTCTTTTGATCCACGTTTTTCCCCATCAAAACCCTTTGTGATTTTTTTAATTTCAGGTGAATTTTCTGAAAGAATTTTGTGCATTTTCTCAAACCTTGCAACCTCAAAACCGAGATTCTTTCTTCAAGACATTATCAAATATGGGCGTGCTCCCAGCCCTAGAGGTCATTCTGGTAAGTTTATTAATGATTTGAGAGCATCAATTACTGGCATTAACACTTGCCTCACCCACCGATTGAAATGGCCATGTTGCTGAGTGGTACCAGAACAGTCACCAGCTGGTGACCCTGACCTCAGTGCTTTACTGCAGCTCAGGAGTAAAGATTACATCCGTTTCAATCAATTATAATGATTGACCCAACGTGGCTCATGGTGAGAAACACTGGCCGAGAGGCTGCTTAAGAACATAGGAACAGGAGGAGCCCCTTGAGCCTGTTCTGCCATTCTATAAGATCATGGCTGATCTATACCTCAGCTCCAATTGCCCCGTATCCCTTAATACGCTGACCTAACAAATATCTATCCACCTCAGTCTTGAAAATGCAAACGGATCCAGTATCCACAGGGGAGGCAGAGAGTTCCAGATTTCCACTAGCCTTTGGGTGAAAAACTGCCTCCTGATTTCACTCCTAAATGGCTTAGCTCTTATTTTAAGATGATGCCCCTCTTGTTCTGGATTCCCCCACCAGAGATTCTGTGCTGTAACATTATACGGTTCTAGCAAATAGTTCTGGTGTCCCCTTGGTCTGACTGACCATTGTGAAGTGTGGGAGGAGGGAGAGCCAGAGTGAGTGAAAGCTTGGATATTACTGTAGCCGTTTACAGTTTGGATGTAATGATCCCAATAGATTTGCTACCCGGTTACAATAGAGCCCAAACCTGCACGGAATCTGGATTTTTGCTTTCCGTAAAAATCTCTCCAAAAATCTATTCACCTTGCGCTCTCCCTGCCTCCCTCCTTGCCTCCCTCTCTCCCTCCCTCCATCTCCATCTAAAACTATCTCTATGACTGTTCCCTCAGTGAACATCCTGAACTCTTCCCTCGCTTTCTCGCTCTGCTCGGTGATCCACAGCATCTTTGTAAAGCACTTCAGAATGTACGGGCACGCTGCAAGTTATTGTAATGAGACTGGCCATGCTCCCCCTCTGACCCGCTGCTCTCTTTCAGTGCTGTCTGTTGATGGCGTTTTAATAGGTTTTTTTTGTATTTGAATTGTTGGTTGACAGGGGATGGATGATCTCCAAGTGCGTAGCGCAGCCACTGATATATTTTCCTATTTGGTCGAGTACAATCCATCCATGGTGCGAGAGTTTGTCATGCAGGAAGCTCAACAGAACGATGATGTGAGTAATCCCTCTGAATCCGTTGTGTGGGGGACGGGGGGGGGGGGTCGCTTATGCTTCTTTGAAGTCTCAGTGAAAATGATTGTGGAGTCCCCGTAACATGGTGATTAGCGCTCTCGCCTCGGCCAGGGTTCGATTCCCGGCGGACAGGGCAAAAGATAGGCAAGTTTCCTTGCTCCACACGCCTCTGTGTGCCTAGCATTAAGTAGGAACCTGGTTGTTAGTCGATTGGCGGATCACTTTCCTGAAGTAATAATGCCTCAAAATAAAAATTATGGTCACTCAATCTGAGGCTGTTCGTGGGACGCTGCTGTGCACAATTGGCTGCCGCGTTTCACCCACAAAATACACAGCAGTATATTCTGTGAAGCGCTTTGAGATGTCTCAACGACATGATAAGGTGTTATATAAAATGCAAGGATTATTATCATATTATGTTCCTTTTAAGTCGCACTGGAAATAATGAGGGAAAATATGCAGACACTGTTGTCGCAATGAATGGGCTGAAAGCAGCACACTTCCTCTCTCTTCGCCCCCCCCCCCCCCACCACAAAAAAGAATCTATGGTGAAGTGTTGGGCATTTGGATGGCTTAACATTCGCTGCATATGAGTCTTTTAAGGTTTTTTTTGCTGAAAGAGCCGGTGGAAAGCTAGTCATCCATCACTGACTTCTGCAACCTCACTCACCATTGAGAACTGTATGACAATAGCATGTCATTGTGAAATATTACCTGCTGCAGATTTGAACTCAAACAACTTTAGCAATTGAAAATGTGTATCACATCGTTAAGATGTCTCAAAGCGCTTCACAGTATATATTGTATAGTGGATGACTCTATTTTGAGAGCAAAATGCAGCAGTCAATTAATTGTGCACAGTAGTGTCCCACAAATGGTTGTGGATTGAGTGACCACCTTTTTATTATCCTCTGCCAATTGCCTTGGGAAAAGTGTCCTTACAGAGATCGACACTCCTAGAGCTCTTCGTTATTTTTCTCTTCCCTTAGGATATTCTTCTCATCAATCTCATCATTGAACACATGATTTGCGACACTGATCCCGAACTGGGTGGTGCAGTCCAACTGATGGGGCTGCTTCGCACTTTAGTTGACCCTGAGAACATGTTGGCTGCCGTCAATGTAAGTACCTCTCTGTTTGGAAAAGGTTGTGATCCAAGAGGCAAGGTAATTCTGTTCATTGCGACTCTGTGTGTTGTAGCTAATAACGTTATTGCCTCTTTGCAATTCAAACCTTTTGTAGGCGAGCTCCTGCTGTCAGCTGTGTAAGTACATAAATACTTATTTGGCCGGCTCCAACCTCCTAGTCCCTCGTTTCCTCTGCTCTACCATCGATGGCCATCCATACCTTCAGCTACTATACCCTGAAGCCCTGGAACACTCTCCCTCAATCCTCAGCCTTGCCCCCTCCTTCTCTTCTAGCTAACGACTGAAGACGTTCCTCTTCGACCGTGCTTACGGTTACCTCCTCCCTCCCCCAGGCTCAGAGTCGGGCTCCGCCACTGTTAAGCGCTCTGAGGTGCAGCCTCGTGTGAAGGCCTCTGTGTAAATTCAAATTATTATTTTTGCTATTCTCCCTGTTTCTGAAACTCAGAAATTCTTCCTGTTAGATTTGAATAAACGAGCCAAATATCCTTCCTCGCTTGTTTCCATATAGTGTTGATCTGGGCTTCTCTGCTGGTTTGGACAGGAGTGTAAAAATTTGTCTGCAGAGCAAGCCATCGTTTCTCAGTCATTCAGGGCCAGGCAAACAGCGCACCAATTCCATGCTGTGCCTGATCAGAATGCTCTGCTCCTAAACACACACAGCAAGACTACACATCGTTCAGTGTTGCAACCATGTTCCTGATTCCTGACTGTACAGAGTCTTGAATAAACTGGGTTTGCAATGGTATAATTCAGACTCCCACTGCTTGTCAATTAGGGTTGTTCTGTTAATTCTGTTCACAAACAGCCAAGATTCCTGTGTGACTGGGGCACACCGCATAGGAACATAGGAACAGGAGGAGGCCATTCAGCCCCTCAAGCCCGATCCACCATTCTATAAGATCATGGCAGATCGGTACCTCAACTCCAATTACCCGCCCTTGCCCCACATCCCTTGATACCTTGACCTAACAAACATCTACCCGGCTCAGCTCACCTCGTGAGGCAGATTTTCCAGTCACTCGGTTCCGAGTGTTATTTCAAGCCACAAGCCGTTTTTAATAGAACCGGCATTGACGACAGCTGATGTTTAACTAGCCTGGACGACATGAGGGGGATTTCTGCAGCTTCTCGTCAGCTGTGAAGCCTGACATGCTCTCCTGGGACCCACTGAAGAAAGAAAGAGCCTGTTAGGGTGGTGTTTGCCCTGACACAGTGCCTCACCTCGCCTGATTTTTCCATGCGATAATCATAAATGCACAGGGCTCCCTCTGCTGGGTAAGCAAAGCAAAGGATCTTTTATCCCAGCGGATCTGTGGAGCGTGAGGTTAGATTCGATTCCCTCAGGCTGGTACTGAAAGCCGACTGTTTCTCTCAAGCTTGTAGCTTGTGACATGAATTACTGTTCCTCACGCTTTCTATTGAAGTTGCATTTCAGAGCTTTAGGAACCTGGTCATCAGACTCCGCCACTGAATCACCTCGGGACGCTCTGTCCGCCTATCTCTCTGTGTGTCTCTCTCGCTCTGTCTCTGTGTCTCTTTCTCTCTCTCTCGCTCTCTAATTGTTTGACAAAGTTGAGTCTGTAGTTTTATGAGAGAATTGGGTAAATAAGTACTTTTAACAGTATATCACGTGAAGCGCTTTGAGACGTCTCAACGACACAATAAGGAGCGATATCAAATTATTATTGTTAAAGTGGAGAAAATATTTATATAGCGCCCCTCGGGCAGGGTAGTGTCCCAGAGCGCTTGACAGTGGCGGATCATGACGCTGAGCAGGGGAGGGGGAGGTGATCGTAAGCACGGTGGAAGAGGGAGATCTTCAGGTGTGACTTGAAGATGGGGAAGGAGGGTCAAGGGAATTATTAAGGGAAACTAAACCGGGATGCCTTTTACTCTTTTTTTGGGCAGAAAAACGAGAAGACTGAATTCCTGAGTTTCTTTTACAAGCACTGCATGCATGTCCTCACTGCCCCCTTGCTGGCGAACACCACTGAGGAGAAGCCCAGCAAAGGTGAGCCATCTCCGTACAATGGTCAGTACCACCTTCAGTCTACCTTCAACCTCTAGCGTGCCGGTTGTAAAAGTCCTGTTTCTAATGGAGTCCTGTAGCTCAGTGGTTAGAGCACGCCCCTCACAAGTGATTAGAGGACCAGGGTTCGATTCCCAGATAGGGCGAAATGTTGGGCAAGTTTCCTTACTCCGTTCAATAAATAATAATAATAATTTGGTCACTTAATCAACGATTGTTTGTGTGACACTGCTGTGCGCAATTGGATACCGCGTTTCGCCCACAAAATATACAATCAATTCATTGACTTTGTCGTATATTCTGTGAGGCACTTTGAGATGTCTCACTGACGTGATAAGGCTCTGTATCAAATGCAAGTATTATTATAAAATAACTTAACACTTCTGTCAACTATTCTGCGGGGGAATGTAGTGTAATGAAAAGTTTTGCCCTACAGCTTTATTTTCAAGCTCTAGTCATGACTAATTATCAACACATTGTGATTGAATTTTGAGTTCCCAGCCAGAATGGAGACACAGGTTCCTGGCTATGCGGAGGGCAAGTTTAGGACAGACACCCAAGAAGTATTTCTTTACATAGTGGGCGATTAGCAGCTGGAAAGGGGGTTGAGGTCAGGACATTGGGACTGATTTAAGAAACGCCTGGATGCTGTGATGGGAATGCGAGGGTGGGTGTTCTGAGATCAAATGGGCCAAAGGGCCTCCTTTATCCTAACCTCTCGAGTGATCTCCACGCTGGAGAAGTGCTCATTGTCTTTTCGGATGCTTCCCGTCGCTTGAGTCTGAAACCTCTTTGCCCGTCCTTTGTGACAGAACCACAACTGGAGGCAATATCCTTTGATGCAGCCGCATGCAGTTCAGTGGGCTTGCACTGTTCAGCCTTGTTCCCCGTTTGTTGTGTGGATGGGGTCACTCGGGGGCTAAGTTACGTCAAAGCCTATTTTTACCACTTTCTTTTCATGTTGATTTTAAGTTGAAAGCTTTAGTGAGTCCGGCTTATTACGTGCCATTGACTGGTGCATCGGACCCAGTTTGCTCTGCGTGTTGCATCCATTTATCCTTGGCCGAGTGTGGAGTAGATTGTAAGAAGCCCCAGGGTGGTTCTTAATGGCTCTGAGTGAGCTGAGAGAGTGGGGGGGATGTGCAGCTAGAGCACTGTATTTTGAGGGAGAAAAGAAAGTGGGTGGGAATGGAGTCCTGTAGCATATTGGTTAGAGCATTCACCTCACAAGCGAGAGGACCTGGGTTCGATTCCCAAGCAGAGCGAAACCTTGGGAAAGTTTCCTTACTCCATACGCCTCTGTTTACCTAGCAGTATGTTGGAACCCAGTTGTCCGGTTGCTAGACAATTGGTGGATCACTTTGCCAAGGGTAATAATCCCTTCAACAAAATATATAATAATTTGGTAACTCAATCCACGACTGTTTGTGGGACACTGCTGTGTGCAATTGGCTGTCGCGTTTCACCCACAAAATATATAGTCAATTCACTTTACAGTGTATTCTGTGAAGCGCTTTGAGACGTCTCAATGATAGATAAGGCGCTGTATCGAATACAAGAATTATTATTATAGCACCTGTATTTTGAGGGAGAGAGGAAAGAGGTGCAAATGGGGCAGAGGATGAGGACCCATAATGTTGAAGTCTTAAGTCTTCCACAGTAGGGATACTCATTGGTTTGTCACAAGGTTTAAATGTTTGTGATTTAGAGAAGGCCACTTCTCTGAATATGGAGACTGAAATGACCTTTGTGTCTCAGATCTAGAATATAAGAGTGTAACTGGGAGCTTGAAACTGAGACGTTGGGATGCTTATTTCCCAGAGGGTTATCGGAATACGAGCAGACTTGCCAGGGACGGTTTTAAAATGGAATCGGGGAAGGGGGGAGGTGACCATAACCACGGTCAAGAGGAAAGTCTAAAGGCACGACCTGAACTTTGGGAAGGAAGGGGCAAGCGGAAAGATAGAAAAAGAGTTCCAGAGTTTCGAGATGTAGTGGCTGAAAGTGCGGCCGCCGATGGTGGAACGGAGGGTGACAAGGGACAAGAAGGAGGCCGGAGCCAGTAGAGGTATAGGGAGGTGCCAGGGTGTGAAGAGATTTGTACACACGCTCAACTACTGTCTAGCTTTGCGACGTGGCGATGCTCTGTCAATGCAAGTTCTCTCATGTGGCAGGTCAAGAGCAAAGTTGCTAGAGGTGAGTTGTTCTGACCCGGTTCCTTTTTTCCTGTGGCAGATGATTTCCAGACGGCACAGCTCTTGGCCTTAATTTTGGAGTTGCTGACGTTCTGTGTGGAGCATCACACCTACCATATCAAGAACTACATCATAAACAAGGACGTTCTGCGGCGGGTGCTTGTCCTCATGGGCTCCAAGCACGCTTTTGTGGCATTATGTAAGTCACGTGTTACTCCTCTGTCACCCACGCCCTCGCCCAGCTCCACTGGCCCCGTCCTCAGAGTTCAAAGTCCTCGCATTCAACGCCCTCCACCGCCTTGCTCCTCCCTACCCCTGTGACCTGCTAACTCCGTATACACCCGACCTTCCGCTCTGCAGGCTCCACGTTCCCCCGCCCGGCCCACTCCCTCTATCGGCGGTCAGGCCTTCAGCCTCTCTGCCCCCACCCTTTGGAACTCCATCCCACGTTCTCTTCGCTCCCTCCCTTGCCCCCTTCAAGGCACATTTCAAGACTCCTCTTCAACCGTGCCTTTGGCCAGCCTCCTATTCCCTCCCCTCCCTGCCCTCCACCCCTCCTGATTCCAACGTCTGCTCTAGTCCAAATCCCTGATTGTCCAGCGCCCTCCCGAAGTGAAAGGTGCTATAAAAATGTAATTCGTTGTTGTTAACTGAGTACAGTGACTTGCACTTGTGCAGCTACGCCTTTCACTTGGGTAACCGTCTAGAAGCACGTCTCTGCTACGCAATGGGAATTACCATGCGGAGAGGAAAAGGAGAGTTTGGGCCAAAGGGTACAGTCAGAGCCATGTGCTGGGTGTTTGGAGGCAGGGAGAGAAGAAGACATTTTGTGAGAGGGTTACATAGAGCAAGGGGGCACAGTGGCTGAAGTCTTGGCCACTGATGGTGGGATGGAGGGACTGAGGAGCAAGCAGGAGATGAGAGGTGAAGAGTGGGGAGATTGTGAAATGATTTGAAGGTCAGGAAGTAACCCTTTTGGGGGAACCAATCGTCCAATGAGGATTAGGGGGGGAGCTTCACCTTCCTCTCTCTCCCCCTACCCCCCCACCCCCCCACGCTCTGTGCTTGGGTGTGAGACGATGTGTCTGATTGTAGGTGCACTTCGCTTCATGAGGAAGATCGTGGGGTTGAAAGACGAGTTCTACAACCGGTACATAATGAAAGCCATTCTGTTTGAGCCAGTGGTCCGGGCGTTCCTCAACAATGGATCCCGCTACAACCTGCTCAACTCCGCCATCATTGAGATGTTTGAGTTCATCAGAGTGGTAAGTAAGCCTCCGTGTGGCTGAGTTAAGTGGAAGCACAGGCCCTAAAGCACAAGCCCACGACTGTTTGTGGGACACTGGTGTGCGCAATTGGCTGCCGCGTTTTCGCCCACAAAATACACAGTCACCTCCCACATCCATAATTTGCCTCCATCCTTCTGTGGCTGGGGAAACATTCAACCTGATTGCTATCCACTGACCCCCGCCATTGAAAACCTCAGGGGAGGGGTACAGTGTTTAGAGAATCAAGGTCAGCTGCAAAGACTTCTCTGGTCAAATTTCTGTCTTCTCCCCCCAATGTTGAGCACCTTGCTGGCACAAAAAAATGCGAACTGGGTGTGTGTGTCTCCCTCTAACTGTGTGTGTTTAATACCGATTTTGGCAGCTGTGTGGAAACCCATCACCGTTGCTTAAGAGCATCCAAACTAAGCTGAGATTTCCATGCCTCACCACCTACACATGGAAATCCCCAAGATAGATTGTTGAAATGGAATGCGCATCCTGCTGACCTAATTTTAATACTTTTATTAATATCTAATTTATGAATTCATTAGTGTTTAATACTTTAATTTTAATACAGTATTTACCTGCATCAGATAGCTCCCACGCTGAGCTGCTCAGATCAAACCGCTGATGTAGTTAAATCCATAAGATTAAATATGTTCACTTCTGTATCTGATCCCTTGGGTAGGTAAGGGGATCAGTGATTTATCTGGCGTTGTGCTGTGGGGCTTTATGGCTGAAATATTATCCTCTGTTTCACACAGGAAGACATCAAATCTCTAACGGCTCATGTCATCGAAAACTACTGGAAAGCACTTGAAGAGGTGGATTATGTGCAGACGTTCAAAGGTCTGAAACTGCGTTACGAGCAGCAAAGGGAACGGCAGGATCATTCAAAGCTCGACAGGTCAGTGAGTGGGGATGCTACATTTAAAATAATTTCAATGGTCCATGTTTTCCCCCCTATAGTGGGTAAATAGTAATCTTACCATAGGCACAGCCCCTTTCACGTCTCAAAACCCATCGCAGGGTGTAATGTTAAGTGAGGTGATTGTGTATTGTGGGCAAACACGGCAGCCAGTTACATGCCGTGAAACAACCCTGGAATCAGTATCCAATTTTATTTGGAGGATTTGTTAGCCAGGACTCCAGGAGAGAGAAACTCCCTTCTCTTTTCGAATAGCACCGTGGGATCTTTAACGTTCCATCTGAACAGGCAGACGGGACCACGGATTAACATCTCATCCGAAGGACCACAATTCCAATAATGCACGCTTCTCCCAGCGCTGCTAAAAGTACAGGCTTGAGCCACAGAATCCAGACCAGACAGTCACCAGTTTAGTTTATGGTAACCTGAGCACATGACTGCCTTACGGATAAAGGCTGTTAGTAGCTCTGGGTGTCGCACATTGGTGCTAACCTGCATTGGTGAGTTGTGTTGTCCTCGGTTTGCCCAGTTCTTTATTTATCTATCCTTTGCTGTATATTCGCTGCACCCTCTCGCCTCCCCCTGGCCCTAATTCTTTCTCCTGAAAGCAGCCACAGCTCACTGGGCCACACTGGCTGCCTTGCAGAGCCTTGTAGGACTGAGATGAGCATCGACAAGCCCAGCATTGTATCAAGCCCCACTCTGGCCCAGGAGATGATGTATCTGCTGGCCTGGGAATAAGACTGATAGAGCTGCATTGGAACAGAGAGTGAACACTAGGATCAAGCTTGGGAGTTTCTAACTGGACTGGGCTCCCAAGCTTGATCCCAGTGTTCACCATCTGTTCCAACGCATCTCGATCAGTTTTGCCCCAGGAGCTGAAGAGCTCCCTCCGACGGCCTTGTAGGGAAAGGCAGCCCTCAGCCAAGCGGAGCAATTCCTCCACCAGAGCTGCAGTTGGGCTTCGATGTCTCCCCTTTGAAAAATCAGCCAGTGCTCTTGCAACTTCCCTTATCCAGTGCTCCGTTACAATGACTGAACCTCCTGCTCCTGTGAAGAGCCACTTGAAGAACAACAACTTGCATCGATATAGATGGGTTCAGCATCTCGGAGCACTTAACAGTAGCAGACCCTGCCACCTGTTGCAAGGCAGCTCTGTCATGACTGTTTTACACGACAGAGACATTGCTGTTTACACAAGTACACAGGCACCACGCGCACGTGACAGCAATTACCTGGGAAGCGCTTTGAGAAGTTTAACGTTCTAACATCCACCTGAACAGGCCACCTTAACCGGCGCTCTAGCAAATGGGTGCCAGGATTTTTTTTTNGACCAGCCGAGTGTGTCTGACTCGTGGAAACCCATCACGGTGCTTAAGAGCATCCAAACGAGATTGAGTTCCACACATATATGTGACTTTGTGATTCACACATGGAAATTTCCATGAGGGTGGAATGGGCAGTCTTTGTCCCTCTCTTCTCTCCCCCGCCACCCACCCCGAGGAACGTACTACACACTGCTTACCCAATTCTGCAAAGCACTCGTCTAGAAAGAGCCAATGTTTATCATCATTATAAATTAATAAGTTTAATTAATAATTTGGAGTCCCATAGCGTACCGGCTAGTGCACTCGCCTCGCAAGCGGGAGGAGTTCGATTCCCGGGCAGGGCAAAACCTTAGGCGAGTTTCCTTACTCCACACACACGTCTCTGCTTACTTAGCAGCAGCAACAACTTGCATTTACATAGTGCCCTTCATGTTGGGATGCGTCCCAGAGCGATTTAAGGAACCTGGTTGTCAGTCGATTGGCAGTTCTCTTTCTGGGTTAATAACCCTTCAAAATAAATAAACAATGTAGTCGCTCAATCTGCGGCTGTTTGTGGGACGCTGTTGTGCACAATTGGCTGCTGCGTTTGCCCACAAGATATACAGTCAATTACAGTGTATCCAGTGAAGCGCTCTGAGACGTCTCGAAGACGTGATAAGGCGCGATATCAAACGCCAGAATTATTATTATTATTATTACCGGCCTAGGGCACAGGTGAAAGCGCACACAGCTTCGTGTTTAGGTTCTAACACGGCTCTCGTCTGCTCTGTGGTCCGCAGCATGCGCTCGATCCTGCGGAACAACCGTTACCGGCGCGACGCCCGCACCCTGGAGGAGGAGGAAGAGATGTGGTTCAACACGGACGAGGAGGAGCTGGAGGACGGCGAGGCGGTGCTGCCGGCCGACAGGTCAAAAACCGACGGCGAAATCGTGGACCATTTTGGCAAATTTATGGAAAGGAAAAAATGTATGGAATCTGCCGATTTAATTGTAAATTCTTTTTTTTCTTCTCCCCTCCCTCCCCCTCCCCTCCCCTCCACCCTACCCCTAATCCCCCCACCAACTCCCCACCCCATGACTCAACTGCAGGGATATGTAACGAAGCGAGTGGCTGTCGGGTTTGAGAAATGCTGTGTACACACTGGGTGAGCTCACGCCGCTCTTTCATTCAGTGCGAACGAGCCTCTCTTGTTTTTGTGTTGTGCAGGCAAATGCACACCTCGAGATTAGAATCCACTTTGCGTTCACCCAGCCACGGTTGGCGTTTTATAGGAGCGCACGGCCCATCTGTCTAGCCCCAAAATAACATTGCTCCATTCCCATGCTGATGGAGCGGTAGCTGAGCGCTCGCCTCGCAAGCGAGAGGACCCGGATTCGATTCCCGGGCAGGGGGCGAAAACCTTAGGCGAGTTTCCTTACTCCACACGCCTCTGTTTACCTACCAGTAAGACGGAACCTGGTTCTTAGTCGATTGGCGGATCCCTTTTCATGGGGTAATAATCCCTTCAGAAAAATATTGCAACAATAATAATTTGGTCCTTCAATCCACAACTGTTTGTGGGACACTGCTGTGTGCGATTGGCTGCCGCGTTTCGCCCATGAAATATACAGTCGCTTCGCATTACAGTGAAGCGCTTTGAGATGTCGAGCACGTGATAAGGTGCTGTTTCAAATGCAAGGATTGTTATTACTTTCATTCAGATGAGATTAAACTGAGGTCCCGTCTGCCTGCTCAGGTGGATGTTATAGGCCCCTCGACACATTTCGAAAAGAGAAGGGAAGTAACTGGAAAATCGTTGGCCAGGCCAGGCCTTGCCGACGATTTTCCAGTCACTTCATGGTTAGTTGCAGGACATAACAGTGCATTGCTGCATTCCCCTACGATTACTACACTTTACAGCAACCACCTGTGAATTGCTTGGAAACGTTTCGATATTTCTGGTGCTGGGTCACATGCAAGGAATGTTATTTCTCTCATACCCTTCCTTAAACGATTCCTTAGCCAAATAACGTACCGCTTGCACCGAGAGCGTTCTGACACCATCTGCTCATTCTAATAATAACAAGGATTATTATTCTGGTTCAGGGTCTTGCAGAACATTTTTGCTTTTCTTTTCGCATCTCCCGCACTTCCTTCAAGCGACTCGCTCCCTCAAGACGTCCCTCTTTGACCGCGCTTTCACTCATCTCTCCCCTCCCTACCTACCCCCTTCGGCTCCCACCCTCAGTGCGGGTGCCCAGGCGACAGCGTTCAACTCTTTGAGACATCCCCTCGACGTGAAGAGGCACTATGTTGCTAGGTTACCTTGGATTTCTTACAGGCAATATTACCGTGTGTTGGTTTGGCTCAGTTGACAGCTCTATTAGCCGTGGTCACAAAACTGGGTTCAAGCTCTGTGTTGGGATCTGAGTTTCTAGTCTTGACTGGCACTCCAGTGTAATACTGGGGGAGAGTGTTGGAGATGCTGTTGTTCAAGTGACAACACGTTCAGCAACAACCCATGACATTTACACAGTGCTGCTTACGTCATGAGGACGTCCTAAGGCGCTGGACAGTCAGGGATTTGGACCCGAGCTGGGGGTTGGGATCAGGAGGATTGGAGGACAGGGAGGGTGGGAGTAGGGAAGGTGACCAAAAGCGCGGTCGAAGAGGAAGGTCTTGAAGGAGGCATGGGAGGCAGCGAGGGGAGTAGCCTGTGGGATGGAACTCCAAAGTTTGTGGGCAGAGAGGCTGAAGGCCCGACTGCCAATGGTGGGCTGGGCGGGGGACGTGTAGCAGGCCGGAGCGTGCTGAGCGGAGGGAGCAGATAGGACAATATGGCATTAGCAGAAGTAGGGAGGAGCAAGGCCATGGAGGGCTTTGAAAGATGGACGTTAATCCAACAATCCTCCCGATCGATCACTCGTTCAGCTCGTGTTAATGTCTGGCTGAATTTTTTTTCTAAAGTTGTGAAATGTTTTTGAGATGTTTTGATGCTGGTAAAGCGCTAGCTATTACGATGGTCAGTTTTTACACGTTATGAGTTAATCTGCCAGTGAAACATGTTGGAAGATTTCAAGTCATTCTTTGGCTTTGTCCTCCAGTGAAGGACGGGGATGACAAGGAGGTCTTGACGAAGAGCCCGCTGACAGGCAGACAGAGCCCCAGCTTCAAGCTGTCTTTTACCGGTGCCAGCGGTGGAGGCGGCAAATCCAGTCTCAGCCGCCAGTTAGCCTCCGGGAACTTACTGGGGGCTCCAGCACCTCCCAGCTCACCCGGAACAATAGCCAAAAGCACACCTCACACGCCAGCTATTACTACCAAGGTACCCGAACGCTTTGCCATGACTTTCCTCATATCCTGGGACCTATTCCCACTGGCTTGTGATCGCTTGTTGCTCACGCGCTCAGCAAGCTTGTAGCATTGAATGTGGAGTCCTGAAGCATAGTGGTTAGAGCCCTCGACTCGCAAGCGAGCGGACCTGGGTTCAATTCCCAGCCAGCGGAACATTAGCCAAATTTCCTTACTCCACACGCCTCTGTTTACCCAGCAGTAAGTAGGAACCCGGTTGTTAGTCGCTTTCTAGGGGTGGTAATCCCTCCAAAAAAATAAATAAAAATTGTGTCACTCAATCCACGACTATTTATGATACACTGCTGTGCGCAAATGGCTGTTGCATTTCACCCACAAAATATGCAAGTCATCCACTTTACCGTATATTCTCTGAAGCGCTTTGAGATGCCTCAGCGTGATAAGGCGCTGTATCAAATGCAAGGATAATTATTAATATTCTCAAAACCCCTCTTTGGCATCACTTGTGACAATGACAAAATAATGGTGGCATCGGAATTGTGCTGAGATGGACAGAGGTAATGTACACTCAGTGTTCCCTTCTCACAATCTGTGGTCTCTCTCACAGGGAGGTATCATCGGCCTTGTAGATTATCCAGACGACGATGATGACGAGGAAGAGGAGGAGGAGGAGGAGGAGGAAGATGAAGAGAGGGACGAGAAAGAACAATCAACACCTTTGAAATCCAGGCTCGGGTCTTAATAAAGACCCCAACCCTTCCCGTCAACACCCCCACTACCACCACCACCACCATCTCTCCCCTCGGCCTTAACCCTGCGATCTCCCAACAGACTTGCTTAAGACCACCTGAACTTACGGTGGTGTCCCAAGCTGTTGCTTTGCGCAGGGAGAACGTACGTTCGTGTGGAATTCTGCTGATCAAGTGCCAATACAACTGAAGTAGGAAAAACAAAATATGAGGAGGGAAAAATTCCTCTGGTCTGAAGAGGAAGCGGATTGGAACTCGCTGACACCCAAGTGATATCCAGGCTTTGACCTCACTCTACCCCTTTCTCAGGGAAGGAAGATCTATATTAAAAAAAAACTGCAGCTAAGTGAGGGTGGAGCGTTCTCGAGTACAGTGAAGCTTGCGGGACTCAGCTTTCCAGGCCAATCGTTGGGGGGGGTGGGGGACAATTGTCCACAGGAACCCTGGCCGATATCTGCTCCGATCCTCTCCGGTGGGAATTCCTGCCCGGAAATACGCCAGCAGTCTTTGGTGTTTTCTTTTCCCCATTTGTTGTTCAGAAGACCTGCCTTCGCATCGTACTTTCAGGAAACTTTTATCGCAACGGGAACTAAAATGGGGAGTGGGGGGGGGGGCGGGGGGAGGGAGAAAGGTTTTAACTGCACCTCAGTAGGGGCTGGGGAGGAGAGTGAGTGGGGGGGGGGGGGGATTCCTGCGAGGAAACCGTTCTCTTTTTAATCTTTGCCCTGTAAAACTGCAACTTCTTTTTTTTTTCGGAAACCCTCCCTTGCGGCCAGGAATTACAAAATTGAGTGGAATTCTAGACGTGATCATTTCTTGTGTCCATACCTTTGCATTTTCTTTCATTCATTCATTCTCTCTTGCTCTCTCTCGCTCTCTCTCTCTCTTGAGTGTACACCTACCTAGTTGTTTAAGTATATTTGGGACCATTAAAGATACTCTTTGATGTAAACGCACCTCTCTCGGAGCTGTGCTGTTCAGCCGTTTGTTGCGAGATGTGGGCACGTTGTTTGCGTATCGCACTGATCAATCAGCCCGTTCAGCCGTGTGGGGACGGGGGTGGCTCGGTTTTGTGTGTAAAACGCGAAGCCTGTTGTACTGTTTGAGTGCACAGCACTGTATCGATGACAAATACTTTTGTGAATGAATTCTCTTTTTTTCTAATACTGAATTTTATGTTGGTGGCTTGTGTTAAGACATTCTCCCCCCAACCCCACTCCTCCCCCCCGCGACCACCCACCCGCTCAGGGGAATTGTTCAACCCCTTTTGGCCTGAATTACTGCACAGCAACGGTTAGAACAGAGACGGTCAGCCAGTGGAAGCAGAAAGTGTTCAAAAAGCAAATTGGATCGATTTATTTTAGGAAATAATATCTCGCGCAGTCTATAGTTTAGGACACGACATGTTCATGTGACTGCCAGGATGGTGGAAGGCAAACTGGGTGGACCTTGGTCTTTCATCCAGCAAATTCTTATGTTCTTAATTCAAATTAACTGGCGGAGGATGTGAAGAGTTAACCATACAATTACCACATACCGTTTGATGAGACTCCAGGGAATTGAGATGATAGTGTATGGCTCCAATGCAAAGAACTCACCCAAGCCTAAGCTTGACAGCCTGAGTGACCTCCAATTTCTATGTACAACTGGGTATTGTTCAACAAATCTTTCCCTCTCCACTCAATCTACCAAACCCCTAACATCCCTCTCGCTGCTTGTCTAAGAGCATTTTACCTTAAAACTTAAAGTGGTGAATTTCAAAGTTCTCCTAATCTCTGCACAGTTAAGTATTCTAAACTGGAGGTCTTAAGGCTATGACTCAAAGGAATTTGGGGGGCTGAGTCGTAGCTCAGAAGCGTATTTTCACGGTAATTAAAAATGTCACGTTTGGGCCACTGCCGTGCGCAATTGGCTGCCGCGTTTCTCCCACAAAATATGCAGTCAATTCGCTTTTCAGCGTATTCTGTGAAGGTCTTGGAGACCTGGTAAGGTGCTAATATCAACTGCAAGGATTATTATTATTATCGGATCTGCCTGAATCCAAGTTCTTGTTTCAGATTGAAGGCTTTGCGTTCATTTCTCTCTTATCAGAGCTGTTGCTCAATAGGAAGGAAAAACGGTGAGTTCCCCAGTATACAGCCAGCTGGTTAGATAGACGCATGATGTGGGGGGAATATATAGCAAGATTGTTTGTTCCCATCCTGGCAGACGTTTAGCAGGAGCAGAATACACTGTTGCTTGGCCTAACACACAAAAGGCGACTTGTCTGGGGCCTGAATGGCTTTGTGCTGTGATAAGTGCCCATTTCTGAGCAGCCTCAGCCAGGGTTCTCGGATACAGATTCAAGATCCACATCGGGACTTTGGGCTCACAATCTCGGCTAATAATAATACTAAACCTTGCATCAGACGCGTCAATCCGCTTAACAGTATATCCTGTGAAGCGCTTGGGGATATCTGAATGACGTGATAAGGCGCTGTATCAAATGCAAGTCCTGTATTATTATACAGCGCCTTATCACATCGTTCAGACGTCTCAAAGCACTTCACAGAATATACTGTAAAGTGTAGTGACTGTGTATTTTGTGGGCGAGACGCAGCAGCGCATGATGATGCACAGCAGCGTCCCACAAACAGTCGTGGATTCAGTGACCCAATCATTTTTTGGTGGGGGGTGAGGGATTATCATCCCCAGAAAAGCGATCCGCCGATCGACTTAACAACTGGGTTCCTACTTACTGCTAAGTAAACAGAGGTGCGTGGAGTAAGGAAACTTGCCCCTAAGGTTTCGCCCCCTGCCTGCGAATCAAACCCGGGTCCTCTCGCTTGCGAGGCGAGCGCTCTAACCACTGAGCTACAAGTCCTACGTCGGCACGTTGGGTTTGCATTCTTGGCTGTCGCCCCAGCTCAGTACGTGGGGGAAACAACGCATTGTCGGAGGTGCCACCCTTCGGCATGAGATGCTAAACCAAGACCATTGTCTGCCTGTTCAGGTGGATGTCAAACATCCAGCGTCGCTATGGGAAAAGAGATGAGCTCACGGGCCAACAATCCAGATAATGTGGTGGTTACGTCAAGGCTGTTTGTGGGGACATAGCTGCGCGCAAATTGGCTGCCACGCTTGCCTGTAAATACACAGTGGCTGCTGCATGTTGAGACTTCGCCGGCTGTAGGCACAATATCAAATGCAAGCATTGTTGTATGTTGTGATGCCGGAGTGATCTCTGGATTGATTGTGAGCCAGGAATGATTCCATTGCAGCATTACCTAACCTAGAACCACACAGATTGACACACACACACAGAGTGCCGGAGGGGATGCTCTTTGTGTTGCCGTCTCCTTCACCTCCTCTCCTTACCCTGCCTCAAAAAGCTCACCTTGACCCCGTCTTTGGTTAACGATCTCAATTCAACACTTCACACGCGCACACGAACACACAAACAGATACACACGAACACAGGCACACACACACACACACGTACACAGACACACACTCTCAATGATCTATATCTTCCTTGTGAATTGCCTCAAGCCTTTCCGCCAAAGTGAAGCTTTCTAAGTGCTGCTTCAGTAGCAAGAAAATGGTGGTTCCTGTCCGGTGTAATACAGAGCGATAGCTTTCCTCATGTCAGACTGACCCAAAAAAACACATGTTTAGCTTCACCGAGCGAGATCAGCAGCTGCCTTACCTGTATTGCAGTAAAGTGAACTCGGTTTTATTGTGAGGAGAGAGGGCAATGCTGCTGTCTTGATCTCCCGCAAGTCAACAGGTGATATGGATAAACTTGCACTTGGTATCAGCCGGACTCAGTCCCTCGCACTCTCGCCTGAGCTCAAGTCCAGGCTAACACCAGTGCAGTACTGGGGGTCAGCTGTGTTTCAGATGAGACAACATGTTTGCATGGGACGTTCTCCCCACAGGCACCTCCTTAACCCTCTCTGCACTGATTTCCCACTCTCACCAAATTCCTGTTGTAGAGGCCCATCTCAGCTCCCTCCGTTAAGCGAGACATTAAACACAGCTCTTGTCTGTCTGTCTTCGGGTGGACGTTAAAGGTTGAGTCGCACAATTTGGAGGAGGAGATGGTTTTCAGGTATCTAGTGGCTGTGCGAGCAGTTTGGAGAAATTTTAAGTACCTATCTATTGTAAGTACCTATCTATTTTGAAAGCCATGATCGAATCTGCTTCACCATCCTTACAACAACAAGAAGATTACATTTGTACAGCGCCTTTCATGTCGGGAGGACGTCCCAAGGCCCTAGACAGTGTACAGCATTTCAGACCCGAGCTGGGGTCAGGGGGGAGAAGGGAGGGGAAGGGGTTGGCCGATGGCATGGACGAAGAGGAGGGTCTTGAGGCGGGACTTGAAAGAGGCAAAGGAGGGAGGGGGCGAGCGAGGCGGACTGACTGAGGGATGGAATTCCAGAGGCTGGAGGGCAAATTGGCTGAAGGCTCTCCCGCCAATGGTGGGGCAGGTGGAGCCGGCTGAGCGGAGGGAACGGGCGGGTTGGTCTCAGAGGTAGGGTGGGGCGAGGCCATGGAGGGCTTTGTAGGTGAGGACCAGGATCTTGAACTGGATCCTCTGAAGGATAGGGAGCCAATGGAGTCGGGCGAGAGTGGGGGAGATGGGGTCATGGAGTTTGGTGCGGGAGAGACACGGGCTGCGGAGTTCTGGATTATCTGCAGCCTGTGGAGGGGAGGAGTTGGGTAAACAGGCAGTTTCAATGGACGTTTTACAGAACGGAAATTTTCAAATGTGACATATTTGTAATTATTAAGAAACCTCAAACCACAGTCGCCTTTTAAATCACTTTGACAGCTTATTCTAAACGACCGCAATAAATTACCAGCCTCGGCATTTGCTTTCTCCCACACTAAGCTCCCGTGCTAATGAAACTCAGCGTTTATTTAAGGTGACCGGCCAGATTGTAGCTATGAAGTTGGTTAGGGGCAGGGCAGGTGGGTTTAAAAGCTTGGCTAATTCTGCGCCTCTGGCTGTTCTCCCAGTTATGATGAGGCGAGCGAGGGAGGGAGGATGGGCGAGAGTTGGCACTGTATCTTACCTGAAATGGAATGTGTTTAAGGTGTTGGTGGATTTATTCCCATTCTATTATCGAAGCAATTCACAGGGATTACTGTAGAGTAGGGACTATTGTGTAGAGTGTAGTAACTATAATCTGCATTTTACCCACAGCCACACGTTGCATTTATATTGCGCCCTTCACGAAGAGTAACAGATTTGGGAATGGAAGGATTATTATCTAAGGAGCTCCAGTGGGGGAGCGAGCCCCAGCGCAGACACGGTGGGGAGAGAGAGAGAGAGAGAGAGAGCAGGGAATGGGGTTAGAGTTAGAGAGCTCCGGTGGGGGAGCGAGCCCCAGCACAGACACGGTGGGGAGAGAGAGAGAGCAGGGAATGGGGTTAGAGTTAGAGAGCTCCGGTGGGGGAGCGAGCCCCAGCACAGACACGGTGGGGAGAGAGAGAGAGAGTTAGAGAGCTCCGGTGGGGGATCGAGCCCCAGCACAGACACGGTGGGGAGAGAGAGAGAGCAGGGAATGGGGTCAGAGTTAGAGAGCTCCGGTGGGGGAGCGAGCCCCAGCACAGACACAGCTGCACATAGTTCTGCAGTTTGCCTTCATTGAGTTTCTTGGACGCCCTGTATAACTATGGCAGTGAAAAGGTTTGTTGTCGGGTGTTGCCGAGGGAACCGCTGTGGGGAGGTGAATAACAGTTTTGTTTTGTGAACAGGAACAGTCGCAGCCACCGTCATGACTTGCTGTCCCTTTTTAGACGCAGTAATTTGCGCCCGAGCTGACTGCTTCCAAAGCCTCGGAGTTCCTTGACTCGTCTCACCAGAGAATCGCAGTGCGGATGTGCTGTGTGTGTGTCTGTGTCTCTGCTGATTTTCGGCTCCTTACTCGCGTGACCAGATATTCCTCGCCCTGAAACTCTGGAACTCTCTCCCTCAATCCGTCCGCCTCGCCCCCCTCCCTCCCCACTTTCAAATCCCACTTAAAAAAAACCTTCCCGTTTGATGGTGCTTAAGGTCACCCCCCCCCCCCCCTCCCTCTACCCCTGGCTCGGGGGACAGACCCCGCCACCTTCAAGCTCTCCGGGACGCTACCCCACATGACGTTGTTGTTGGTGGTGTAGCATTTAATCAATAATATTAATAATTCTCGCATTTGATGCAGCGCCTTATCAAGACGTCTCAAAGCGCTTCACAGGATATACTGCAAAGCGCAGTGACTTTAAAATCCTTTAAAATCGCCGCAAAGAAAACAGAGAGGGACCTCAGGTAAACAACTTCCCGTCTTTCGGGTGAGACGTTAAAACCGAGGTCCCACCTGCCTGTTCAGGTGCACATAAGAACATAAGCTCAGGATCCCACGGTGCTACAGTTTCCCAAATAAATAAAAATTGCTCGCTCGGTCCACGGTTGTTTGCGGGAGACTGCTGCGCAGAAAACACGTGCTGCATCTCTTCCAAACACCCACTGCCGCTGTTCATTTCAGTACTGCCCTGAGAGAAGAATCTGCGGAAATCTTGATCCCTAAACGGCTGAGCTTATTCTGGATCTGATTTTCATAGCCTTTAACGTAGCTTGCAGTCAGCTTCTGAGCGAGAGCATTGAATTCATTAGGACCTCCCATATGTTCCCGCTCTCAGTACATCTGCCTTGCTGTTGACACTGGGGCTAGTGAAAGCGAACAGGAAATTGCCAGTGACCCCTGTGACTACTGTTTTCATGACCTGCACTTAGATCCAGATTTCAGCGTGTGCAGTACACATTCTGTCTGAGCTGGAAAACTATTAGCTCTGCCTTGCTCCCCGCGGCTCTGTGTTTTGTTAGGACATTTCCCACATTAAACACCCGCGCTCACTAGACCTTGAGAGACGTGTTAAACATGTCCGCTCCAGCGTATGTTAAAAATTCCATGGCATCGCTGGAAAAATAATAAGAAGAAAAATGTTCGGCTTGAACAAGCAAGACTGGACATTGCTTTAACACCATGACTTTACCTGTTTGATTAATAATAATCCTTGCATGTGATGTAGCGCCTTACGACGTCTCAGAGCTCTCGCAGAATATACTGTCGAGCGGACTGTGTATTTTGCGGGCGAAACGCGGCAGCCAATTGCTCGCGGCAGTGTCCCAGTCGCGGTGTCAAACCAAGGTCCTGTTCCTGTTTGCCTGTTCAGGTGAACATTAATGTATTCAATGGCACGACTTGAAATCAGAAGGGAATTTCTCTTAGTATTATTATTATTATTATTACCTCCAGCTGCTGTATTAATGGCCTGGAGCTATCTCTGGAATTTCCACGCGGAGGTGGGATGCACGGAATTCCCAGCCTGGTTTGGGTACTCTTGGCCATGGTGATGGACATTGTTTCCACGTATGTCAGACACCCCTAAAAATATGCCCTGGAGTTCTCCATCCTATTGGTGGTTTGGGGCTCCTGCTTGAGCTGCACCTGGTTTGCAGTGTTGCTCTGCCTCCTGCAGGAGGCGCTCTTGCATTGCTAAAGCAATTATCTTTGGCCCAAAGTCCTGAAACAAAACAACTGAGATCTCCACATACTTATGGAATCCACACTGGAGTCCTATCGCCTGGTGGTTGGAGCGCTCGCCTCGCAAGCGAGAGGATCTGGGTTTGATTCCCGGGGCTGTGGGGTGGGGGGGTTAGGGGGGTGGGGTGGGGTGGGTGGGGGGGGGGGGGGTGAAACGTTGGGCAAGTTTCCCTACTCCACACACACAGCTCTGTCAGTAGGAACCCGGTTGTTAGTCGATTGATGGATCGCTTTCCCTCCAAAATAACACCTCGAAAAAAAATGCGGTCACTCAACCCGCGGCCGTGTGTGTGTGTGTGGGGGGGGGGGGGGGGGGGAGGGGGGGGTGAGGGGACGCTGCTGTCGTGCGCCATTGGCTGCCGCGTCTTCGCCCACGAAATACACAGTCACTACACTTTATTCTGCGAAGCGCTTCGAGACGTCTCGACGGCTTTGATAAAAGGCGCCGTATCGAATGCTATTATTGATCGACGACGGTGACGGTGAAGATGATGATGACGGTGATGGTGAAGATGATGATGATGGTGAGGATGAAGATGATGACGGTGATAATGAAGATGATGGTGACGGTGACGGTGAAGATGATGGTGACGGTGATGATGAAGATGATGACGGTGTTGATGATGATGATGATGGTGACGGTGATGGTGATGATGAAGATGATGGTGACGGTGATGATGACGGTGATGATGATGATGGTGACGGTGATGATGACGGTGACGGTGATGATGACCGTGATGATGATGACGGTGACGGTGATGATGATGATGATGGTGGTGATGATGATGATGGCGGTGATGATGATGATGGTGACGGTGATGATGACGGTGATGATGATGATGGTGACGGTGATGATGGCGGTGATGATGATGACGGTGACGGTGATGATGATGATGGTGACGGTGACGGTGATGATGATGGTGACGATGATGATGGTGACGGTGATGATGATGGTGACGATGATGATGGTGACGGTGATGACGATGATGATGATGATGGTGATGGTGACGGTGATGGTGACGGTGATGATGATGATGATGATGGTGATGATGATGATGGTGGTGGTGACGGTGATGATGATGATGACGGTGATGACGGTGATGATGACGGTGATGATGATGATGATGACGGTGATGATGACGGTGATGATGATGATGATGATGATGGTGATGATGATGGTGATGATGATGATGGTGATGATGACGGTGATGATGATGGTGAACGCTGTTGGTGTGATGATGATGATGATGATGACGGTGATGATGATGATGATGACGATGATGATGATGATGATGACGGTGATGATGACGGTGATGATGATGATGATGGTGGTGGTGACGGTGATGATGATGATGACGGTGATGATGATGATGGTGACGGTGATGATGATGATGGTGACGGTGATGATGACGGTGATGATGATGGTGACGGTGACGGTGATGATGACGGTGATGATGATGGTGACGGTGACGGTGTTGATGACGGTGATGATGATGGTGACGGTGACGGTGATGATGACAGTGATGGTGACGGTGATGATGATGGTGACGGTGATGATGATGATGATGGTGGTGGTGGTGGTGGTGGTGCTGATGATGAAGGCCCTGCCCCGGGCAGGTGCTTGCGATGCTCACTGTGTACGGGAGGAGGCGCCCCCTCCGGCGGCTGTCACGTGACGGGCTCACCTGGACCCCGCCCCCTCCCCGCCCCGCCCGGCGCTGATTGGCCGGAGAAGCCCCGCCCCTCGGCGGCGCGGGCGCTGATTGGCGGAGCGGCCGTCAGTCAGACTGGAGGGGGCGGGTCACAGCGCAGCCGCGGCTCCGGCGGCGCTTTGTTCGCAGCTCCGCAGCGGCTCCGCAGTCACAGCGGCTCCGCACCGCCACCACAGCGGCTCCGCACCGCCACCACAGCGGCTCCGCACCGCAATCAGTAGCCGCGCAGCACCGTTGGGGGGGACGGGACCCGCAGCCGCTCCGCACACGGACTACTCCGCACAACATTGGATCTCCGCAACGCAGCCAAAGCCGCAGTGCACACACTCTCTCACACTCACTCTCTCTTACACACTCACACACACTCTCTTACACACTCACACACTCTTACACACTCACACACTCTCTTACACACACACACACCCTTACACCCCCCCCTCAGTCCCTCAGTCCCTCAGTCTCTCCCCTCAGTCCCTCAGTCTCTCCCCTCAGTCCCTCAGTCTCTCCCCTCAGTCCCTCAGTCTCTCCCCTCAGTCCCTCAGTCTCTCCCCTCAGTCCTCAGTCTCTCCCCTCAGTCCCTCAGTCTCTCCCCTCAGTCCCTCAGTCCCTCAGTCTCTCCCCTCAGTCCCTCAGTCCCCTCAGTCCCTCAGTCTCTCCCCTCAGTCTCTCAGTCTCTCCCCTCAGTCCCTCAGTCTCTCAGTCTCTCACTCAGTCCCTCACTCTCTCCCCTCAGTCCCTCAGTCTCTCCCCTCAGTCTCTCAGTCTCTCCCCTCAGTCCCTCAGTCCCTCAGTCTCTCCCCTCAGTCCCTCAGTCTCTCCCCTCACTCTCTCCCCTCAGTCCCTCAGTCCCTCAGTCCCTCAGTCTCACCCCTCAGTCCCTCAGTCCCTCAGTCTCTCCCCTCAGTCCCTCAGTCCCTCAGTTTCGGGAACTTTTCTGCTTTTGGAGAAAACAACTGAAAGTTTTGTCAGAAACGGTTTCTGCTCCAAAAGCGCAGCTCCACAGAGAGAGAGAGAGAGAGAGAGGGGGTCGGGGGGGCTTCACCCCCTCAGGGCCGCACAGCACAGCCCAGACCCCAGACCCCAGACCCCCGGCCCCGGGGGGGCCCCGCACTGCCCTCTCCACACACACACACACACACAGAGCCGCCCCGCGGGGGACGGACGATGGATGTGACCATCTCGGAGCTGTTGGCGGAGTTCCTGAAGAGCCCTCTGGTCACCTGGGTATGTCCCCCCCCCCGCAACCCCCCCCCGCAACACCCCCCGCAACCCCCCCCGCAACCCCCCCCCCGCAACCCCCCCCCCACCGCAACCCCCCCCGCAACACCCCCCCGCAACACCCCCCGCAACCCCCCCCCCCGCAACACCCCCCCCCGCAAACCCCCCCCCGCAACCCCCCCCGCAACCCCCCCGCAACACCCCCCCCCACCGCAACCCCCCCACCGCAACCCCCCCCGCAACCCCCCCTCACCGCAACCCCCCCCGCAACCCCCCCCCCCCCGCAACCCCCCCCCCCGCAACCCCCCCCCCGCAACCCCCCCCCCGCAACCCCCCCCACCGCAACCCCCCCCCCCCCCCCCCCCCCCGCAACCCCCCCACCCCCCGCAACCCCCCCCTTCCCCCGCAAACCCCCCTCCCTCTCCCCCCCCAAACCCCCCTCCTCTCCGCCGCAAACACCCCCTGCCTCCCCCCCCGCAAACCCCCTCCTCTCCCCCGCAAACACCCCCCCCCACAGTCTGCGCTGTAACTTGTCACCATTGAGATCTCAGTACTCAACACCTATCTGTAACCTTAACTGTGTCTGTGTTTGTCTGTCTCTCTTTCTGTGTGTGTCTGTCTTTCTGTCTATGTGTGTCTGACTGTCTCTCTGTCTCTGTGTGTGTGTGTCTGTCTGTCTCTCTGTGTCTGTCTCTCTGTCTGTGTGTGTCTTGTCTGTCTCTCTGCCTATGTCTGTCTGTCTGTCTGATGTCCCAAGGCGCTGGGGTCGGGAAGGGGAAGGAGGGAGATCGAAAGCACGTTCGAAGCGGAGGGTCTTGAAGGGGGTGAGACAGAGGGACTGAGGGATGGAGTCCCAGAGGGTGGGGGCTGAAGGCACGACGACTGTGCAGAATCCACTGTATTTTGCCGACAAAAATCCCGAAATAACTTAACTTTTCATCTCTGAAACCGTAACTATTTATTATCTCCGGATTGTCAGCTCTCCGTCCACTTTGTAGCTTTTTAAAGTGTATATATATATATATATAAAAGCATTCTCCATCCAGATTTGTAAACCTTTGGAGTAGATATTTATCTCCGGAATTATAACTGTGTTGTGCGTGTAAATTAAGAATAAAATATAAATAAACTCCCCCCCCCAGAAATGTACATTCCTCATAGGAACAGGAAGAGGCCATTCAGCCCCTCGAGCGTGCTCCGCCATTCTGTAAGGTCATGATTGATCTGGACCTCAACTCCAATTGCCCCCAATTTGCCCCGTATCCCCTGATACCCCGACTCGACCTCAGTCTTGAAAATGTGAATGGCTCCCGGGACCAGACGTTTGGGGGAGGGAGAGAGTTCCAGACTCCCACTCCCCTTTGGGGTGGAAAAAAAAGCCTCCCGATTTCACTCCTAAATATATGGTATATGATAGATTTTCCCCCCCTCCTCACCCCCACCCCTTCCTCCGGGTCCCCGGTGTTCTTTTTATGCATTGTATGCAACGAAATAACTACAGTAAAATCCACTTTCGTCGCAGATCAAAACCTTCGGGCCGTTGGGAGGAGAGAACGAGGAGAAAGGGGCCGTGTTTATGGACTTGGTGGATGGAGTTTTCCTGCACAATATAATGCTGCAAATGTAAGTCTCTGTGTGTGTGTGTGTCTCTCACTGTATCTGTGTGTGTATCTCTCTGTCTGTGTGTGTGTGTGCGTCTCTGTCCCTCTCACTATCTGTGTGCGTATCTCTCTGTCTCTGTGTGTGTGTGTGTGTGTCTCTGGCTCTTTCTCTCTTTTGGTCGGGGGGGTGGGGGGGGGTTGTTTTGCTATTTAACGGTTTGAATTCTTTAAAACAAAGCTAAACCACATCCGGACTTGTTTAGGACCTGTAGTTATGAGTGGCTGCAGGAGAAATAAAAAAAATCCCTGTAAATTCCCCCCCCTTCGCTCTCTCTCTCTCTCTCTCTCTCTTTCTCTTTCTATCTTGAAATGTAAAGCAGTGATGCAGGATTACAGCATGGCAGCGTGGCTCCCCCCCCCACCCCTCCTCAGTGTAAGATAGTCTCAGGCTGTGGGGCAGACAGAATTGGGTCGAAATAGATGGATTTCTGTGTTTGAGAAGTGAAAGATTCCGCTTTTGCAGGTGTCTGAATATGACGTTTCCTGTCTCCAGCCACAGCCTCACTCGCACACCATCTCACTGTTTCTTAACAGTGCGTTTGAGCTGCATCTTGTGTGTGTCTGTCTGTCCCTGTGTGTCTGTCTGTCCCTGGGTATCTGTCTCTGTGTGTCTGTCTGTCCCTGGGTATCTGTCTGTCTGTGTGTGTCTGGCTCTGTCTGTCTCTGTGTGGCCGTGTGTCTCTGTGCGTGTGTCTCTGTGTCTGTCTGTATCTCTGTGTCTGTCTGTGTGCGTGTGTCTGTGTGTGTGTGTGTGTCTATGTCTATCTGTGTGTGTCTCTGTCTGTGTGTGTGTGTCTCTATGTCTGTGTGTGCTCCCAGTAGCACTCAGAAGAGGTTAGAGACTGCTCACCCCCTTTTAAAACTAACATGTGAAGAACCAGCAACACAGAGCACGAGTTCAGACGCAGGGTTGAAGGTGTTTGACGAGAATAAGTCTGTGTGTGTCTGACTGCTGCCCTCCATTCTGCTCCCCAGGCACTAAAAGTTAGCTTGCCAGTTACAGGCTTGGCAGCCAGGCTCGCTCTCCCTCTCCAACCCTCCCTCCCTCCCTCCCCTCCCTCTCACTCCAACTAGCATTTAACCCCCTGGGGACCACAGTGACACCAAGATTTACAGACTTGCGAGTGACACAGATGCAGAGAAACTCACACATCACAGACATTGTGTGGTGGCTGTGCTCAGCTCAGTCAGTTATATGGTTTCAATTCCCGGCAGGTCAGGGCGAAACCTCGGGCAAGTTTCCTTACTCCACACAGAGCCTAATAATAATCCCTCCAAAACAATAATAAATTGGTCATTTTCAACCCACGGCTGTTTGTGGGGACGCTGCTGTGCGCAATTGGCTGCCGCGTTTCGCCCACAAATATACCGTCAATTCACTTTACAGCATATTCTGTGAAGCGCTTTGAGACGTCGAGAAGACGTGAAAGGCGCTATATCAAATGCAAGGATTATTATTATTATTATTAATCATAATAGTGGTAATAATCCTTGCAAAGGACTTCACGGGATACCTGTAATACACTGTGATACACTACTGCGCACAGCAGCGGCCCCACAAACAGTTGAGCGACCAATTTTTTTTAACGATCCTTTTGGCCTCATTTACCTGCCACTCTCCCACCTTCCCTCCCCCTCCGAGCACTCCTTTAAATGAGTCCTATTGAGAGGTGCATCTAGTTCCCTCTTGAAGGCTAACTTGGATCCGATCCTGATTGTATCAGTGGATGAACTTGACAAAATTGTATTATCGGGGGGTGAGGGGGGGGGGGGTTAAAAGAGCTGGACAGAGTGGGGGAGTGTGTGGTTTCTGGGGTGGGGGTGAAACACTATCTCGCTCTCAGCTGGAGTCGGAGCTGGGTTCGGAGCTAAGCTGCGATCAGACACTTTCTCTCTTCTTTCTCCCCCTCCCTCCCTCCCTCCCTCCCTCCTTCCCTCCCTCTTCCCTGGCCTTGTGAGAGGGGAAGAGCAAAACATTCCCACCAGATAAAAGCTGGAGGAGGAGGAGGAGGAGGAGGACAGAGTAGAGAGGAATTGCATTTGCGATTGCTGAAATAAATGCTGGAAATGTTACGTATAGAGATCGTTTGGAAACGTTTCAAAGTCAAGTGGCTCGTAGCAACTAGGAATGCCGTGAGTTCAAGCTCCACATCGGGACTTTGAACTCACAGACTAGGTGTGGGAGAGAGAGAGTGGGGGTGGGGGGGGGGAGAGAGCGTGTGGGGTGGGGGAGGGAGAGAGACGGGGGGGGGGGGGAGAGACGGGGGACGGGGGGGGGGGGGGGAGTAGGGAAGCAGGAAGACACTCCATTGCATTATCAAACATGCCGTCCTTCGGATAAGATGTCTGTGCCCTGTTTGTTAAAGAGCTTGAAGGGCTGGTCGGGAAAAGAGAAGGAGTTTCTCTCTCTCCTCTCTCTCTCCTCACACACTCTCTCCCCCTCTTTCTCTCCCTCTCCCCTCCCTTGCCCCGATGTCCATGTCGCTAATCCTCCAGATAAATTAATCACTCACTTTATGACTGTTTGTGGGATGTTGCTGTGTGCAAATTAGGCTGCCTGTAAAATACACGGTCGACAACAACTTGCATTTATATCGCGCCCTTCACGAGCTACATAAATACGTGGGGTAGCGTCTCGGAGGCGGTTGACCGTGGCGGAGTCTGACCCCGAGCCAGGGGGGGAGAGGGAGGGGGCAGGAGACCATAAGCACCATCTAAATGGAAAGGCTTTATGCAGGATTTGAAGGTGTAGACGGAGGGGGCGAGGTGGAGGGATTGAGGGAGAGAGTTCCAGGACCTTGGGGCGCAATGGCTGAAAGCGCGGCTGCCGATGGTGGAGCGGAGGTGGTGGGGGGAGCGGGGGGTGCGAGGAACAGACAGGAGGCCAGCACCGAGTTCTGGGACGCTACCCCTCGTGAGGGGGCGCTGTGCGGTGTTAAGTCGCTGGATCAAGTGCGAGGGTTATTATTAACTTAGACACTGCAGCGCGCGCAGCTCCTGTTGTTCCCGCGTGCGTGCGAGGAGCCAGTCGTGTCGCAGTGTTAAGCCCCGGGAGTGACTGAGTTGCTGTTATCCCAAGCACCGGCTTCGGGGTCTTGTCCGAGGGCTGAAACGGTCTCCGAAGGGGACTTTTAACTGGGAAAAATCATTGGAATCTCGTTCCGCGGCAGCTGGCGGCCACGTCCGGCGCAAAACAGCTCCTGCATTTGCTTACAAGACGCAACGACCTTCAGCTGAGACATTAAACGTTAGTCCCGTCGGTCTGTTCAGGTGGATATTATAGATCCTGTTGCGGTGCTGTTGGGAAAAGCTATGGCAGTTTCTCTCTCTCTCTCTCTCTCTCTCCCGGTGTCCTGGTCAAGATTTCCCAAAGATCCACGACAGTTTGCGGGGCGTTTGCTGAGCGCAAACTGGCAGGGAGGGTGCCCGAAGATGGGGTCGAAGAGGAGGGTCTTGAGGCGTGACTTGAAGGCAGACAGGGGAGGGAGCAGGGCGGCTGGACTATGGGATCGAGCTCCCCGGGTGGAGGCGGAGAGGGTGTAGGCTAATGGTGGGGCCGGGCTGGGCCAAGCCGGGCGGTGGGGACGTGAAGGAGGCCGGAGCCCGCTGAGAGGACGGAGTGGTCGATATGCGGTCAGCGGGTCACAGAGGGAGAGGAAGGGCTTTGAAGGTGAGGGCGAGGGTTTTTGAACTCGATCCTCTGGGGGGATGTGGAGCCAGGAGATGGTGGGGGTGATGGGGTCACGGAGGCGAGAGAGTGTGACTGAGCCAAACTGACACCCAGCAGCAGCTGCGAGAGCCCTGCATCCCGCGTTTAATTATGGATGGGTGGGGGGTGGGGGTGGGATGAGAGAGAGAGAGGGGGGTTGTTGATCTATACTGTACAACCCAAACCTTGTGCTGGTGTCTGGAGTGAAGTGAAATTTGTAATCCGCTAAAACTGACGGCAGATGAATTGTGTTGCCTGTTGTTTTTTGTCATGTAAATGATGTAATGAGTCTCTGAGCCCATTGTTTACACGATGGCCCTGGGTGTGAGTACACAAGCCTCATTGTGTCCTGATGCTCTGTCTCTCCCTCCCTCCCTCCCTCCCTCCTTCCCTCCCTCCCTCGCTCGCTCGCTCGCTCGCTCGCTGACTGCTTCTGTTCCTCCGAGACCCGGTTATAAATTCATGAGCTGCTCGGAGAGTTGGTGGGAGATTGACGTCCCGATGATTCAGAAGGACACAGACTCTCAGGGACCTTCAGAGAAACTCCACAACTATAGATGATGATGATGATAATAATAATAATAATAATAATTTGATGCAGCGCCTTATCGCGTCGTTCAGCCATCTCTAAAAGAGCTTCACAGAATATACTGTGAAGTGTAGTAACTGTGTACTTTGCGGGCGAAACGCGAAGGCCAATTGAGAGCAGAAGGGACCCACAAACAGTCGTGCATTTAGTGACCCAATTTGTTTTTGTTGTGTTTTTTTTTGGTGGAGGGATTATTATACCCGGAAAGCGATCCAATCAAATATCAACCGGGTTCCTATTTACCGCGGGGTAAACAGAGGCGTGTGGCGTAAGGAAACTTCAGCCTCTGGCCGGGAATCGAACCCGGGTCCTCTCGCTTGCGAGGCGAGCGCTCTAACCACCGCTGCGCTATGGATCTCCACAATAGTACGAAATAGTTCAAAAGTTGCTCCAGCTGAACCACAGAGTAAATATTGATCAGGGTTTAGAGATTGGGTCAGGATGGCTCTCACGGTCACTCTTCTAACCTTTCACTAGAGTCAACGGTTTCCCTCCTCAGTCTGTTCCTTCACCTCCAGAGGGTGGGTCAGGGTCAGGACTGATGAATCCAGGAAAGATTATCCTCTGTACAGATTCTGTAGAGCCCTCGCTTCGCAAGCGAGAGGACCCGGGTTCGATTCCCGGGCAGGGGTGAAACCTTAGACAAGTTCTACACGCCTCCGTCTACCCAGCAGTAAATAGGAACCCGGTTGTTAGTCGATTCGCTTTCAGGGGGTAATAATCCCTTCAAAGAAACACGAACAATTCGGTCACTCAATCCACGACTGTTTGCGGGCAATTGGCTGCTGTGTTTCGCCCGCAAAATAAAGGGTTCCGTTGCGAACCCATCGTAAAAGCATTCGCTTTACAATCCATTCTGTGAGTACACAGGGACTAGACTTTACAGTGAATCGTGTGAAGCGCTTTGAGACATCCTCCCAAGGGGACAGGCACTGGGTCAACTGCAAAGATTAATTTCATTCTGACCAGTGCAATGTCACGTGGGGGACAGACAGGAGTGGGGGGGGGGGTCGCGGGGCGTTGAGGGTGATTGACGAGGGAGGGATTTGAGGGGGAGACAGACGACATGTTAGGGGCTGGGGGGGGACCTTGAAAGGGGGAGTGAGTTGTGCTGTCACTGTCCTAAGACCTTTCCTCTCGTTCCAGAGACCCGAGGCCCACAAACCAGCGAGTCTACAGACGCGTTAACAATGACGTCAACCTGCGAGCCCAGAACCTCAGCATCTTAGTCCGGCACATCAGGAGCTATTACCAGGTACATCCTCGCTCTACACTGCCTCCCCCCCCCCCGCCCCATGGTCTCTGTCTGGTTCTAAACACCGCTCTCTCTCACTCACTCTCCCTCCCTCCCTCCCTCCCCCTCCTCACCCCACACTTCCTGTGGCAATGTGATAAAAAGCTCGACTTTAAACTTTCAGTATTTGACTTTCTGTGTTTAATCTTCTTTGCAATCGGTCTGATGTATCTGATGTATTACCCACCAACCCCTCCCCGACACACTCACTCCCACAGGGGGTGGGGGTGGGATAATACTGACCAAAGCCCAGTGCACTGACTCAATGACTGAAACATGTGGAAGAACACTAGTTGTATTTAAAATGATCATCGTTGTATTCAGTGCAAGTCTTTGATGGTGTTTATAGAGGGACTGAGAAAGAGAAAGACAGAGAAAGAGAGAGAGAAAGAGAGAGTGTGTGTCTGAGAGATGGAGAGAGAGAGAGAAGAGAGAGAGACGCTAACTGTATTCAGTGCAAGTGTTCAACTGTATTTAGACATCCACAGGATTGCAGTGTGTTTGTGTGTGTGAGTGTGCGATTGTGTGCGCGTGTGAGTTGTGTGCGCGCACGAGCGAGTGCGCGGGTGCGAGAAAATATTGATACGTCGAAGAGAAAGCATGACGGAGAAGGGAATAGAGGACGGAGGAGGCGCTGGGCAAAGTTGTTGCTGCGTCGGAGGTTTCCAGGCACTTCACACCTTTGCAGAGAGAGCGAGAGAGAGAGAGCGCGAGAGAGAGAGAGCGGCAGTTTGTCGTGTTGAGCCCGTGGCAGGAGGAGACGGATTACGTAGCCAGGGCCGAGCGGGGCAAGAACTTGTCAGCCTGTGAACAGCGTCTGGCGGTGGTTTTGGCACCGCGCCTCAGTGACACTCACAGTATCTACAGCTCGCTCTTGTTTGCCTGGCGGCTTTCACATACATAATGGTCCAGCGCTCTGCAGCCACAGAGTTGAAGCGTGGAGTCCTGAGCCCTCACCTCGCAAGCCAACGAGAGGACCCCACCCCCACCGGGGTTAATTCCCGGGCGGGTTGGGGTAAAACCTCACCCACGTTTCCTTACTCCACACGCCTCTGTCGACGGTTGTTAGTCAATTAGCGGATTGCTTTCCGGGGGTGATAATTCCTCTCTCCCCCCCACCCCCCACCCAGAAAAAATTGGTCACTCAATCCACGACTGTTTGTGGGACACTGCTGTGCACAATTGACTGCCATGTTTCCCCACAGTCACTACACTTTTCACAATAGTCTCTGATGTGCTATGATTGAGAGGCTGGTTAGATCGCGGGGGGGGGGGGGGGGTGCAGGGGGTATATTCCTTGGCGTGCAGGAGGTTGGGGTAGTGCGAAAATCGCAACCCAGACAGTGACATAGGAACAGGAGGAGGCCATTCAGCCCCTCGAGCTTGTACCCGCTTTCTATGATTTCACGGCTGATCTGTACCTCAACTCCAATTACCTGCCATAACCCATAAGGTTAGAACCGAGGTCAGGAAGCATTTCTTCAGCAGAAGAGAGGTGTGAAAGGCATGTGCGGGCGGGGGGGGGGAGAGAGAGAGAGAGAGAGAGAGAGAGATGTGAAGGGCTTTTGTTCGTTTGCAGGGATTAAAAAGATCTGACGAGATCTAAAATAAACTGGATGAACCGCCTCGGTGGGCTGAATGGCCTCCTCCGCTTCCTGTTTTCCTCTGTTCCTGGTTTAGCTGCCAAAGCTGTTTCCCGCAGGAATCTGGGCTGCGAGGCTGACATTTGTGGGTCGCTGTGCTCTCTGGGCTTTGATTCCAAAGTTGAATAAAGCGGAGAATAGGGGCGAGGAATTCGTTTATTATCCCAGGGAAAGCTTTGATGAGGAGGGATTAAAAAGCACTCAACTATTTGCTGAATTTTTTTCGGGTCCCTCCCGGTGTCCTGGCCGACAATCCCAGCCCGCCCGGCCCCTCGGATAGAATTGGACGGCCGTTCACTTCTTGGCTGTTTGTCGGATATTTCTGCGCACAAGTCCGCTGCCGGGTTTCTCTGCGAAACACGCACCGAGCATTTGGCAGAGGAATACGGCATCACGCGTGTTCTGTGACGTGCTTTGGGAGGTGGCTACCCCTCGGAACCGTCCCCCTAAAATAGCAGAAACACGGGGCGGGGAATTATACGCAAACAACCCTCGCGTTCAACACATTGCGAGTCTCTGGGTTTTACATTAAATTTGCTTGTTGTATGGTTCTCATTTCCATACTTAACTGTTCCTCAGATAGTTTGCATGAAGTGGTTTGTCTGTCTGTCTGTCTGTCTGTTTCTCTCTCTCTCTCTCTCTCTCCAGGACTGAATGTTTGCTGTTTCTCTCCAGGTGTGTGTAGTTTGTATGTTTGTGTGGCTCTCTCTTTGTGTGTGTGTGGGTGGGGTGGGGGGGAGTTGCTGTGTCCCAGGTGCGTGTATAGTTTGTGTGTCTCTATCTTCGTGTGTGTGTGTGTGTGTCTCTCTCTCTCTCTCTCTGTCTCTCTATCCGGGGAAGGAGTGCGGAAACTCGCCCAAGCTTTTGCCCCAGCCGGGAACCAAAGCCGTATCCTCTCGCTTGCGAGGAGAAGGGGCCAAACCGCTGCGCTACCTCACGATTCAGGCTGTTTGAGTGCGGGAGCGTGACTGCGTTGGTCTATTTATAAGACTTGAGCAATTTCGCTGAAGCTTCCTCATCAATAAGGGATGTAAATTCTATCCCACTGAGCCAAGAGGTCTCCAGGAGATGGGAACTAGTCATAGGCTGAGTAATGTGCTCAGCGCTGTATTTATAACCTGGGGTGTAAACGCTACCATTGAATTAACCTCAAAACCTTAGGCACGTTTCCTTACTCCACCCACACGCCTCATGTTTCCCCGGCAGTGTGTAGGAAACCCGTTTGTTAGTCGATTGGCGAATCGCTTTCGAGGGGGTAATGATACCCCCACCTCATCCTCTCCCCCCCCCCCCCCCCACACACACACACACACAAAAAAATGGTCACTTGATCCACGCCTGTTTTTCCCGCAAAACGCACAGTCACTACGCTTTACAGTGCATCCTGCAAAGCGCTTTGAGGCGTCTCGACGACGTAATAAGGAGCCACGTTCAGACTCGAGGATTCTCCTCCAAGATGTGGGGTGGGGGGGGGGTCGCTAGTGACTGTACCTCGAGCCTCTCTGTACCACCGGGAAATATTCTGCCTTTCTATTTCCTGTTTCAAATTCGACTGAAAAAGCTAAGCCGCGGTGTGGTTTTAGCTGTGTTATTGGGCTCTGTGTGTGTGTCTGTCTCTCTCTCTCTCTCTGCGTCTGTCTCTCTCTGCGTGTCTCTCTCTCTCTCTCTCTGCGTCTGTCTCTCTCTGCGTGTCTCTCTCTCTCTCTCTCTGCGTCTGTCTCTCTCTGCGTGTCTCTCTCTCTCTCTCTGCGTCTCTCTCTCTCTGCGTGTCTCTCTCTCTCTGCGTCTCTCTCTCTCTGCGTCTGTCTCTGTCTCTCTCTCTCTCTGAGTCTGTCTCTTTCTCTGCGTGTCTGTCTCTCTGTCTCTGCGTCTGTCTCTCTCTCTGCGTCTGTCTCTCTCTCTGCGTCTATCTCTCTCTCTCTGCGTCTCTCTCTCTCTGCGTCTGTCTCTCTCTCTCTGCGTCTGTCTCTCTTTCTCTCTCTGCGTCTGTCTCTCTCTCTCTCTCTGCGTCTGTCTCTCTCTCTCGCTGGTGGTCTGACTGAGAGATTCTCTCAGAATTTTTATAAATATATATATAGCACACGCGCACACAGATAAATATCTGCTGTCAGCCCGGCTCAGTCACTCTCACTCACGACTCTTGAGTCAGTAGGTTGTGAGTTCAGGTCTTACACCGGTGTCTTTGAGTTCACGGTCCAGGTTGGCTCTCCTGGGATGGGATGGGTGGGCGGGTGGGGAGGACCGGGGGGGGCGTTCAGAGATGCCATCCTTCAGGGTGAGACGTTAGATCGATGTCCCCGTCTGCATCACGTTCAGGTGGATGGTAAAGATCGTGCAGCGTTGGTGAGAAGTTTCTCTCTCGTTCTTTTTCCTGGTGTCCCGACCAACAATCCCGAGCGGGTTTCTGTGTGTGTGTGTGTGTGTGTGTGGAGCACAGGGTTCCTCTGCCTTCCCGTCCTGTGGTTGAGTAATGTGTGGGGGGGGGCGTGGTCACAGCTGGTGAATTGGAAAACAGCTGTGTTGTTGTTGTTGTTGTTGTTATTTCCGCACGGACAGACAGACACGAGCCTGGAGGAGCTCCTGATTCCTAGGAATTTCAGCTCAGCTCCGGAGCGGATCCCGCAGGCCGGGAATTCCTGGCACACACTCACGCACTTGTACACATACGTACATACACGTGTGTACACACTCACGCAAGCATGCATATACGCACGCGCACACACACACACACAGACACACTCAGAGACACACACACAAGCACGCACTTCCGCATGCGCAATCGCGACCACAACAACAAAAACTTGCATTTATATAACGGCTTGCCTGCGGGCTAGCGTCCCGGAGCGTATGCACACGCGTACACAAGTGCGTATATACACACCCACGGGCAAACACAGGCACACGTACACGCGCAGCTGTGAAGGGTGCGGTTAGTTCTACGCAGGGGATTGACAACCAGGACACCGCCGGCCGGGGGTAGGGGGAGAGAGAGAGAGAGAAACCCCCCCCTTTTGAGGATAGCTCCGTAGAATCTTTACCGTCTCCCTGAACATTCCCAGCCTGAACCCCAGGCCTTCAGCCACTCTGCCCCCACCCACTCGGAACCCCATCCCGGAGCCCCTCCGCCTCGCCTCAAGGCCCGTCTCAAGACCCTCCTCTTCGACCGTGACTTGGGTCACCCCCCCGCTACCTAACCCCTACCCTCCCTGCTCCCAACCTCCCCCTCCCCAGCTCAGATCCAAATCCCTGACTGTCCAGCGCCTTGGGACGTCCTCCCGATGCAAAAGGTACGATGTAAATTGCGTTGCAAATGGCGCGATAGAAGACGGGGAGCGATGTGCGGGGGTCGGGGAATAAAGTGGGGAGCCGTCTGCTGTGTTGATGGCCTGCGAGCAGGTGGTGTCTGTGTGACGCCCCCCACCACCCACCCCCCCCCCTCCCCGCTCCTGGCTGCTCAGTGGGGGGGTGGGGAAGAGTGGGAGAGAGGGTGACAGTTTTGTCGGGACAGTCGCTTTGAAGCTACCGGTGTATTCAGTAATCTGGGAGTGGGGGGTGTGTGGGGGTTGGGGGTGGGGGGGGGGTGGAGTGCTGGGTGGGGGCGGGTGTATGTTTGGAGGGAGAGTTGGAGGGTTTCAAAGCGTTTCACGGAATATACTGTAACAACAACAACAACAACTTGGATTTATATAGCACTCTCCACGCCGGACGGTGCCTCAGAGCGCTGTAAAGCGCTTCACTGTAAAGTGTAGTGACTGTGTATTTTGTAGGCAAAACGCGGCAGCCAATTGCGCACAGCAGCATCCCCCCTCCCCCCCCCCCCCCCCCCCACAAACAGTCGCGGGTCGAAGTGACTAATCTTTTTTTATTTGGGTTTATTACCCCCAGAAAAGCCATCTGACCTACTCGCTGCTGTGTAAACAGAGCCATGTGTGCGGAGTAAGGAAACTTGCCTAAGGTTACAGTCAGGGTAGATGGTGTGATGTTCCCCTCGGCTCGGCGGGGGGCTGGGGGGGGAGGAAGGGGAGGTGGAGGTGGTGGGGGTTGTGTGTGTGGTTTATTCACACGCTGACACACACCACAAGGTCGTTCCTACAGCCACCCCGAGCGGCCGGACAGGGCGGAGGTTCAGAGAGCGCAGCGCAGCGCAGAGCTGACAGGAAGTCAATATGTGTAACAAATTCGCTATTAAACCTGGATGTCCCGCAGCTGCTGTGCTTATCGATCATCGGATTGATTCCCCCTTCCCCCCTCGCTCTCTCCCTCTCCCCCCACTCTCGCTCCTTCCCCTTCTCTCTCTCCCCGCCGGCTTTTTCTCTATCCCGCGCTCTCATTCTCTCTCTCTCTAATCACATGTGTATTTAAAATGCCTCTGAAGTCCCTTGACTTCCGCTCCACCGCTCTGGGTTTGTGACCGGGAGCCTCGTGCTCACGATATTGCAGCCAAAATAGTTTCCCCTCCAGTTAGAATCTCCCCCATTGTGGGTGTAATACCTGCACAGATGTCGATCTCTCATCAACTGCAGTGTGTGTGTGTGACTCTCTCTGCCTCTCTCTAACTGCGTTGGTGCGTGTTTTGCTCTCTGCCTCTCTCTAACGCACGCGCACGTGTGCGTGTGTCTGTGTGGGCGTCTCTCTAACTGTGTTGTACGTGTGTGTCTCTGCCTCTCTCTAATATCCTTGTGTGCGCGTCTCTCTCTCTCTCTCTCTCTTGTTCTTTCCACTCTATTTCGGGTAAAGATACCATCGTGCATTATAGATGATTCCGGTTCATAAAAGATGTCGGAGCCTGGGGGCGCGTAAATTGGGGGGGGGGGGGGCTGGAGCGATGGAAAGAATCTCCTAGGCAGAGAGAAAGTGAGGGAGACTTTGATGTCGCAGAATATAAAGTGTAGTGACTGTGTATTTTATGGGAGAAACGCGGCAGCCAATTGCGCACAGCAGCGTCCCACAAACAGCCGTGGATTGAGTGACCAAATATATATATATATACATAAGTATAGTATTTTGAAGGGATTGTTACCCCCTGAAAGTGAAATTGTGGAGTCCTGTAGCTCAGTGGTTAGAGCACTCGCTTTGCAAGTGAGAGACCCGGGTTCAATCCCCGGGGGGTCCGGGCCAAACCTCGGGCAAGTTTCCTTACTCCACACAGAGCCTAATAATAATCCTCCAAAACAAAACAATAATAAATTGGTCATTTTCAATCTACGACTGTTTGTGGGACATTGCTGTGCGCAATTGGCTGCCGCGTTCGCCCACAAATATACAGTCAATTCACTTTACAGTGTGTTCTGTGAAGCGCTTTGGGACGTCCTCCCGACGTGAAAAGCGCTATATCAAATGCAAAGATTATTATTATTATTATTATCCGCTAATCAAATAACAACCAGGTTCCTATTTATTGCCGGGTAAACCGAGGCGAGTGGAGTAAGGAAACTTGCTTAAGGTTTGGCCCTGCCCGGGAATCAAACCCAGGTCCTCTCGCTTGCGCGGCGAGCGTTCTTAACACTAAGCTACGGACTCCGATTAAATCCCCCCCCCACCCGACCCCCGTGTGTGTGTGTGTGTGTGTGTGTAATTTTTGGGGGAGTTTGGCAGGGGGGGAGGAGAGAGAGAGAGAGAGAGGGAGAGATGTTCCCCACAATAAAGCCTGTGCTTGAGAGTTAGAGGCTCCTGCGAATTGGCTCGCGTTCGAGTTTCCATCTCCCGCCTTTCAAGGTAATGAATAAATAAGAGATCGGATCAGCCGCTTTAACTGGGAACCTGCCAGGATAGCAGCCAGGACTGGCGGGCGGGAAGACACCTGTCCTCCCCCGGCACACAGTCAATGCCTGAGGAAATCAATCCAACCGCCTCTCTCCTTCACACTTTGCGTGAACAGAGCCCTGTGGGGGGGGTGGGGGGGGGGGCGGGGGTTAGGGTAGAGAGCTACGCACCAGAACAGATACGATACGAGGAGGGGGGAGAGAGAGAGAGAGAGAGAGAGCAGGGAATGGGACTGGTGCCTGTGAGGCTTTGCGGTGTTTTAATCACATTAATGTTCAATTGGATTAGCAAAGTCAAAGGTCACTGTAACCGAGTTTATCGTCTTCTTTTTTGTCCTTTCGATCTCCGTAATCGAATCGGCCTCACGTTAATCTGCTTTCACGCAGAGAACGGGCGCCCTTTGCTCTCACTGCGCGCGGTTGGCTGCCGCCTTTCGCCCACAAAATACAGTCGCGACACTTTTTAACGGTACATCCTGCGAAGCGCTTTGAGGCGTCTCGAAGACGCGATAGGGCGCTGTATCGAATGCGAGATTATCAGTGTTATTATTTATGATTCACACTCTCGGACGTACATACACAGGCATCCCAAGCACACGCGCGCGCACCCACGCCCGCACGCACGCATACAACACACACTCATACAACGCACAAACACGTACAAATAAATGGCTTCTCTCTCTCCTCGCCTTCAGGTCCTCTTTCCCTCTCTCTCTCTCTCTCTCTCTCTCTCGTTCTCTTGCTCTTACTCTCTCTCGCTCTGTAAACGTGCCCTAACCCCCTGAGAGTGGCTGCGGAGGGGTTAATGTTGGAGTGAGAAGTCTACCCTAACCTCGGTCCCACCCCTGAGCTGCGCAGCGAGGCCCAGACTGGCTGCCCTGGTTCCCACAGTGTCTGGTTTCACTGGAGACGTTTCACCTGGAGCTCCCGATAAGACATCCTCCTCCCTCCCCTCCCACCCCCACCCTGATAAGCTCTCACCCCTCTTCCCCCCCCCCCCTTGTGAAAGCGCTCTGGGGGGTCGTTACCCCTCGTAAACAGTTGGCATCATATAAATGCAAGTTGTCGTTGAAATCCCTTTCCCCCCACCCCGCCGCCCCCCCCCACACCATAGCGATCCCCCCCCCACCCCCTCTTGATTGTGAGGGTTTCAATAGGCTTTCAGTGCACCCCCACACCCGATCCCTGCACCCCTCTCCCACCCCCAACATTGGGGGGAATGAATCGCAGCAATGGGGTCTCTCCAGAGGTGTCTTGTCTCTCCCTCTTCCCCCTTTCGCGATCTCTCCCGTTTCTCTCCCTCTCCCTTTCTCGTTCTAGCGCTCACTCTCTCTCTCTCTCTCTCTCTCACACACTTTCTAGCATTCTTTCTCTCGGACTGTTTCCCTCTCTCATCCTTCCTCTAGCTTTCTCTTTCTCACTCTCTCTCTCTCTCTCTCTCTCTCCAGCTCAATTTCTCTCCTGCTCTCTCTCTCTCGCTCTTTGCGATGTCACATATGCTCTTTAGTCAGCTGCAGACAAGTGAGCAGATGTGAGGGCTGGGGGTGAGTGGGGGGCACGAGACTAAAGCCTCCCTTTTTTAATACATCCCTCCTTCTCTCCCTCCCTCTCACTCTCCCTCCCTCTCACTCTCTCCCTCCCCCTCTTTCTCTCTCCCTCTCTTTCTCCCCCTCCCTCTCTTTCTTCCCCTCTCCACCGCGTTCTCCCTCCTCTCTCTCTCTCTCTCTCCCTCTCTTTCTCCCCCTCTCTTTCTCTCTGTCTCTCTACCCCTCTCCCTCTCTCTCTCTCTCCCCCTCTCTCCCACTCTTTTTCTCTCTCTCTCTCCCTCTTCCCCCCCCTCCCCCCCATCGTGTGAAACTCCACATGGACTTTGCTTCCATTGGAGATTGCTGACTGAAGGGAAAGTATGTGTGAAGGCAACGCTGGGGACGTGATGTGATGTGCAGTGAAACAGGAGCTTTCTCTTCTCACTGCATTAACCCTCACTAGTGTCAGCTCTGGACTCCCATAAAGGAGGGCGGGAGAGAGAGAGAGAGAGATATGATGCTGGTGTCTACGTTAAAAATCCCTTTCTTTTATTAATAATAATCATAATCCTGGCATTTGATACAACGCTTTATCACGTCTTCGAGACGTCCCAACGCGCTTCACGGGATACACTCTAAAGTGAATTGACCGTATGTTTTGTGGGCGAAACGCAGTAGCCAATTGCGCACAGCAGCGTCCCCCGCAAATAGCCGTGGATTAAAGCGACCACTTTATTATTTTTTTCTTGAGGGATTATTATCAGGAGTGCATGTGTGCGTGTGGAGGAAGGAAACTTGCCCAAGGTCTCGCCCTGCCGGGAATCGAACCCGGGTCCTCTCGCTTGCGAGGCGAGCGCTCTGACCGCTGAGCTACGGGGTGAAAAAGCGGGCGAGCGAGGCGAAGGGACTGTGGGATGGAGTTCCAGAGGGTGGGGAGCAGAGAGGCTGAAGGCTCGACTATCGATGGTGGGGCGGGCAGGGCAGGAGGGAGACTTTATGGTCAACACCTTCAAGCTTTACTCCTTGGTTTATATGTCCCTTCCTCATCCAGTCCCCCTCCCCACATCACCTAACTCCCTGACATAGTTGTTCTCGCTGTCCTTCAGATGCGACGGTGTTGTTGTTGTTGTTGTCATCCGAGCTCCAACCTGTCCCCTGTTCAGGTGGACCTCAAAGATCCCCTGACACGACTTGAAAAGAGAAGTCAGCTGCTCACTCCCAGTGCCCCGACTGTTTGCGGGAGGTCTCGCGGTGGGCAGATGTGCTGCCGCAACTGCCCGCAAGCTCACAGTCACTACACCTCAAAGTAAACCCCGCGAAGCGTTTTCAGACGCCTCAACGATGATCAAATGCGGGAATTACTATTGTTATCATCTTGGGTAGATATTTTTGTCGGTTCAGGATATGCAGGAAAACGGAGCAAGGGCAAGTGATTTGGACTTGAAGTCCAGACCAGCCGTGAACTTACAGATGGCGGAACAGGCTCGAGGGGCTGAATGACCCCCCCTCCTGTTTCTGTATGGTTCTGTTAAGCTTCCTCCTCACCCCATTCCCTGCGGTTCAGGCAGCCTCTGCCTCCATGGCCAGTTTGTGCCTCGTCCATCTCCGCGTCAATCTTGTCCTTGTCCGTGTTTTATGGGCAGGAAACCAGACGTGAGCTGTTGAAGTGTTTGTGTGTGGGGGGGGGGGAGTGAGATCAGAAGCACTTCCTGCACATAGCACAAATGCGCACAGCGAACAAGAAGTGCCATCAGCGGCGATCTGATGACCCCCAAGTCGGTCGCTCTGTTTGGGACCCTGAGGAGTTGGACTTGAGACAACGTCGTTGTAACAGGGAGGGGGACGGTGGGGGGTTTGCTCTGTAATTACTCCTCTGACGCTGTGATGGAAGCTGACCTGCTACGCAGCCTGGAATCAAACCACCCCAGGAAAAGGGGAGGGTGACCCTGTGAGCCCCCGTGAAAACCGAGGAGGGGCACGCAAGGGTTCATCCATTGGCGGGGGGAGAAGGGGTGGGGGTGGGATTTCAGGTATTTACAGAATATACTGCAAAGTGTAGTGACCGGGTATTGTGTGGGCGAAACGCGGCAGCCAATTGCGCTCAACAGCGTCCCCACAAACAGCCGTGGATTGAGTGACCAGTTTTTGCTGTTGTTTAACTGCAACCGACTGAGACTCTTGCTCAGATCAGTGACGGGGTGGGGCGAGCGCGTGTGGGAGGGGGGGGGAGAGGGGAGGGGGAAGGAGGGTGGAATGGCGCTTGGTCTTGTAGGCAAATAAAACCTTGAAAAGCTGCGGCCAGCAAAGCGGGAGCTATATTTAGTGTTATGTTTCTTTAATCACGAGGTCGGAATAGGGGGCAGTCGCTGGTTATCTATGAAGTCTGTGGCTTATCCTTGAAAAACAGGTCCTTCTGTCACACACCTGAACATTGGACCTGCCTCCCAATAGCTTATTGTTTCATATCAGTTGTCTGAGACTGATCCAAACTGCTTTAATTAACTCTTACACACACCCCCCCTCCACACACACACACACACACACACCACTAACCCAGCAAATACAATACAACAATACTAATTTACATTTAAATTCAATTAAATCTCGCAAACGAGATTCCAGGGCAGGTCAGGCCGAAACGTTGGGCAGATTTCCTTACTCCACACACACACACACACACACGCGCGCGCGCCTCTGTTTACCCAGCAGTAAGTAGGAACCCGCTTGTTGGTCGATTGGCGGATGGCTTTTCCGGGGGGAATAATTCCTTCAAAAAATAATAATAGTAATAAATTTGTCACTTCAATCCCCGGCTGTTTGTGTGGGACGCTGCTGTGCGCAATTGGCTGCCGTGTTTCGCCCACAAACTAGACAGTCAATACACTTTACAGTGTATCCTGTGAAGCACTTTGAGACGTCTCGAAGACGTGATAAGGTTCTGTGTCAAATGCGAGGATTATCATTATTGTTTATACAGCCTCTCACTTCAGCAGGACGTCCCAAGGCACTTAAACATCTCAGATGGAGGGTCAGGTCATTTAAGCCTGTCCGATCCAATTAACCCATCCCTCCCCACTAATCCTTCCATCTCGTTAAGCTGCTCCAGATCATTACCATTCACCAAAGTCTTTAACTCCTTCCAAACCAATCAGCATTTTCTGAGCCTGCATTAACCATTCTCCTTAATCCATTTAGCCTTTCCCCTTCTTCCCCCCACCCCCACATTAGCCCACACTGATCCATGTAGCCCTTCCTGTCCAAGTCAACCCTTTCCACCCCATCCCCCTAACTCTTTCCAAGTGTCTCGAAGACGTGATAAGGCGCTGTATCAAATGGAAGGATTATTATTATCATTTAAGGCACGTCTCGAGACCCCTTTGATCGCCTTCCTCCTCAGCCACTCTCGCCCACCCTATGCCCCCGCCCCCTCCTCCCCATCAGCTCAGGTGCCCATCTGGCATCGCAGAGTGCCTTGCATTTACACACCGCCTCCTCACTCAGGATAGCATCCCAGAGCGCTTGACAGTGGCGGAGCCCGGTGGAAGGTCTTCAGGCACGATCTGCAGATTGTGAAGGACGGGGTGGGGGGGGGGGGGGGTGGGCGAGGCGGTGGGATCGTGGGACCGGTGGGGGCAGAGAGGGTGGGGTGGGGTGAGCTGGGTGAGGCTGGCAGGGCAGGGCAGGGGAGCGGGCAGGTCGATACGGGGTTACAGACACGTAAGCGATGTCGCTGTTTACTCGGGTTGGCTTTGGTGGTTGGGTTGGGGAGCGAAGCTGATGCCGGTGGAGTCACTGGGGTGGGGGGCGGGGGTGGTGGGGGGGGCGCAGATTGATGGAGATTTGTTTGCAGACGGAGCTGGAGTGAGCGAGCGAGCGAGCGACTGGTGGCCTGTACACTGTGCTCTCAGTGACGTCACCCTGTGCCACCTCTCAGCAGCCCTCAGGGGCTCAGGTTTCAAACCTTCGCTCTCGCTATCTGATCACAGACAAAAGCCCAGCCTGGGGCAGAGTACACACGCCTCCAACCACTGCTCTCCCACCTTCGCTTCCTCTCCCTGTCGTCCTGAGGGCATCAATACTCCCTCTCCTCTCCTCTCCTTCCGCTCCCTCTCTCTCATCTCTTCTTCCCATTCCCCTCTCCTCTCTCCCCACTCTCTCTCCCCTCGCTCCTCCCCACACTCTTTCTCTCCCTCTCCTCTCTCTCTCTCTCTCTCTCTCTCTCTCTCTTCTCCCCTTTTTTCTCCCCACGCTCTCTCTCCCCACTCTCTCTCCCCTCGCTCCTCCCCACACTCTTTCTCTCCCTCTCCTCTCTCTCTCTCTCTCTTCCCTCTCTCTGTCGCTCTCTCTCTTCCGCTCTGTCTCCCTACACTCTCTCTTTCCCTCTCTCCTCCCCACACCCGCTCTCTCCCCTTCTCTCTCTCTCTCTCTCGACGCAGACGCATTAATCTTCAACTCAATTCTTCCTCTTTGCGTCCCATTTACCCACAAAATATACAGTTGCTACACTTTACGGCGTAACCCGTGAAGTGCTTTGAGACGTGATAAGATGCTGTATCGAATGCCAGACTTATTATCATTATTATTATTATTATTGGGGTTCAAGCATTGCCATCTCCACAGTGCCATCCAGTGGCTGCTATGCTGCAGTTACTGAAGGGTGGGGGGGGTGTGTGTGTATGTGTATGTGTGTGTGTGTGTGGGGTGGGGGGGGGGATTTAATTCACCGCGTAGGGTGGACAGTCACACTCTCTCCTCTCTCTCTCTCGCTTGTGAGTCGGGAGGATGTGGGTTCCAGCTCCGCCCGCAGTAGGACTTGGAATCACACAGCCTTCAGCTGACTTTCCAATACAGCGCCGGGGGGGGGGGGGGGGGGGGGGTTTGCGTCGTCAGAGGTGTCGTCCTTCAGATGAGGCGTTAAACTGAGGTCCCATTTGAGTGGATGTTAAAGATCCTGTGTGCGCTGTTGGAAAAGAAAAAGGAGTTTCTCTCTCAGTCTGTCTCCCCCTTTCTCGCTCTCTCTCGGTGTCCTGCCCGACAATCCCCCAAATAAAATCAGTCGCTCCTTCCACGGCCGTTCGCGGGGACCCTGCTGTGCGCAAACCGGCTCCCGCAAAATACACAGTCACTACACTTTACAGTATGTCCCGCGAAGCGCTTTGAGACGTGATTAGGTACCTGTATCAAATGCAAGGATTATTATTATTATTATCATGACAACGGACTTGTAGTTGGGTGTGGGGTCGGGTTCCTGGCGAGGGGGTGGCGGGGGGGGGGGGGGGTGGGGGTTGGTCGCACATGAGTATTTAAAGTGCGGAGGGAATGTAAATGTTGCTGTCTGCGTTACGCAGCATTGAGAACGGAAGCGAAAGGTCGCTGAGGGTGGGAGGTGGGGCGTGGGGAGCTCTTTCTCACGTGTGCGATGTTTGGTTGGCGTTGGCTGTTGCTGTGGTTAAAGGCTTTGGGTGTGAAGTAGGCTCCCAGCCACCGTCAGACGTCAGTAATGCGGGCGGGCGGTTGCTATGGAGGTGGGAGGGAGGGATGCGGGTCCAAGGGGAGAGGCAGAAAATGGTGAGAGAGGGGGTGCGAGGGCGGGGAGGAAGCAACGGAGATCAGACAGACTGACGGCCAGAGAACGCAGGAGAGAGAGAGAGAGAGAGAGAGGGAGGAGGAGAGCAACAGATGTCAAATAAATAGATAAACAGAAAGTGCGTGAAAGAGGGGGAGGGAGACAGGCGGATAGACAGAGAGTGGGGGAGAGATGGAGAGAGCGGGGGGGGAGGGAGACGGGCGGACGGGCGGACAGAGAGGAGAGGAGGAATGCTGCTGATGCTTCTCTCTCTCTCTCTCTCTCTCTCTCACTCTCTCACTCTCTAACGCTGATCAACGCCAGGAGAGACGAGAGGACACGTTTACAAGCTCCCTCCTTCCCCTCGCTCTCTCTCTCTCTCCCTCCTTCCCTCCCCGGCGCACGGCACAGTCACGCAGCAGTTCCTCTCCGAGACTGCACTATTTTCATTATCTCGTTGCCGTGTTTCGCCCCAAAACGCACAGTCACTACACTTCACGGCATATCCCGTGAAGCGCTTTGAGACGTCTCGACGACGTGAAAAGGTGCTGCGCCCAATGCAAGGACAATTATTATTATTATTATTACTACTATCCCTCAGCTCCGTTTCTGATCCTCCCGCCGAGAAACCTACTAAAATATTTATTAGAAAAAGAAAATTAACGAGAGGGAAATAAGTAACTGTTTTATTTCCACGGCACGATCCCAAAGCCATGTCCCCGCCTTTTCACCCCCGTCCACTATCAGCAGTTAAAGTTGAGCCACACACATCTATAAAGCATCTCCCAGATCTCTCTCAGCACACACTTTATACGTAAGTTACCGCCCTTATTACTCACTCTGCGCCTTAGCGAAAAATAAAGAGAGCGGAACCTATTTAATTGTACCGACAACAGCAAAAAAAAGTTCGCGCCGTTTCTTTGTCTGTTACAAAATGGATTTTAATATCAACATTTAATATTATTTCATATTGAAATTATGCCGATTTCTGTTCGACGCACTGTTTGGGGTGGGAGAAAAATGGATGGTTCCCTTTTCAATAACTTTCTAGACGTTGTTCCGTAAGAGGTCCCAAGGCGTTGGAGAGGGGTGCGAAGGAGATTGACGAGGACGGTACCAGGAGTGAGGGGCTTCAGTTATCAGGAGAGGAGAGAGAAGCTCGGATTATTCTCCTTGGAGCAGAGAAGGTTAAGAGGAGATTTAATAGAAGTTTTCAAAATGATGAGGGGGTTCGATAGGGTGAACAAGAGAAACTACTCCCACTGGCGGGTGGGTCGGTGACCCGAGGACACCGTAAAATAGTTGTTAAAAGACACAGAGGGCGGGTGAGGAGAAAGATTTTTACACAGCGAGTTGTTGGGATCTGGAATTCATTGCCTGAAAGGTCGGTTCAATAATAAGTTTTAAGAGAGAAGTAGATGATTATTTGGGGAGGACACGTTTGCAGGGCTATGGGGAGAGAGCGGGGGAGTGGGGTTGATCAGGGCTATGGGGAGAGAGAGTGGGGAGTGGGGTTGATCAGGGCTATGGGGAGAGAGCGGGGGAGTGGGGCTGATCAGGGCTATGGGGAGAGAGTGGGGGAGTGGGGTTGATCAGGGCTCTGGGGAGAGCGCAGGGGGGAGTGGGGTTGATCAGGGCTATGGGGAGAGAGCGGGGGAGTGGGGTTGATCAGGGCTATGGGGAGAGAGTGGGGGAGTGGGGTTGATCAGGGCTATAGGAGAGCGGGGGGAGTGGGGTTGATCAGGGCTATGGGGGGAGAGCGGGGGAGTGGGGTTGATCAGGGCTATGGGGAGAGAGTGCGGGAGTGGGGTTGATCAGGGCTATGGGGAGAGAGCGGGGGAGTGGGGTTGATCAGGGCTATGGGGAGAGAGCGGGGGAGTGGGGTTGATCAGGGCTATGGGGAGAGAGCGGGGGAGTGGGGTTGATCAGGGCTATGGGGAGAGAGCGGGGGAGTGGGGTTGATCAGGGCTATGGGAGAGAGTGGGGTTGATCAGGGCTATGGGGAGAGAGCGGGAGAGTGGGGTTGATCAGGGCTATGGGGAGAGAGCGGGGGTGGGGTTGATCAGGGCTATGGGGAGAGAGCGGGGAGTGGGGTTGATCAGGGCTATGGGGAGAGCGCGGGGGAGTGGGGTTGATCAGCGCTATGGGGAGAGCGCGGGGGAGTGGGGTTGATCAGGGCTATGGGGAGAGCGCGGGGGAGTGGGGTTGATCAGGGCTATGGGGAGAGAGCGGGGGGTGGGGGGAGAGTGGGTTTGATTCGGAAGCTCTTTTCAAAGAGCGGTGCGGACCCGATGGGCCGAATGGCCTCCTTCTGCGCTGTATAATTCTCGGACTCTTAAGAGCGCACAGAGTTGTTTAAAAACAAGGGGGAGCCGTCCATTTTTGCGTCGTAACTTTTTTTTTTCGCGCGAATTTTCGAATTTTGATCCGTCCGAAAGAACGATAGAGCCAAAACGTGTCAACAAACGTCAGTGGACGGATGTTTTTTTTTGTAAAAGACAAA